>NC_141604.1:40122463-40422463 GCF_047967505.1 Dipteris shenzhenensis
TCAATTTACAATATGTTTACAACTACATCCCATAGATTCAAAGTGATCACTGTGGGTGAATGGATTTGCTTTAGCATATGAAGAACATCATTGACCATTCACCATGCAACAATAGACTACCTTGTACGTGCAAAAGACAACCACCTTCAAGGCTAAAATTGTGGCCTTGCCTTTGGAAAGTTGGATCAAAGCATTCTAGAGTAGGTCCAATGAGCAAGAGCTCAACCTCAATGAGGCTAAGGACTATAGAGGCATACACGAATGGATGATCCCTTAACGCTAGGAGCTCAATAGGCCTACAAGTTGCATTGAGAGCGTGCCTAGCCCGAATTCCAAGGGCTTGCATTCCTATTACTATAGCCCACCGCTACCGGGCAGTGCTAATAAACAAGAGAGCTTCCTCCACTAAAAAATGTATCTCTTAAAATAGAGAGATTTTAATATGGAGCTTTATTTTAAGCAAATAAATTTACAAAACATGAAAGTAACCAAGCGATGTATACTTATTGATGTGTTAGCTTACACAAAGTTATTAATCAAAAGAACATTTTGTGTTTTAACAAAATTTATTTATTATAAATGAGAATAGCTAATAAGAGGTAGATAATCTTTATCAATTGTGATAATACACTTTAATTTGCCAAAATTGGTATTGGTAAGTCGGTAAAATTTATCTCATAAACGAAAAATTTTGATTTTAATTTAAGTATTTGTTACTTATAGAACATCAAAAATTCCCTTATTGTTAGCAAAATGAGCTAAAGTGTTTTTATGATTAGAGACTAATCATCTCAATACTAATTTCAATGTCAAAGTTAGTACATCAATCCTTTTCAAATAAGATTTGCAAGGTTTGTATTTGTTGTACATGCTTTTGATATCAGATTAAGTATATCAATACTTCTACAATAGGATTTTTGATTGTTTGTATTTGTGTATATGCTTTTGATATCAAAGTAAGTACTTGTAGCTTAAAGTCCATTGTCCTTTGAGAATGTCAAATTGTTTGGATTTGTTTTGACATTTTAAGAATGTCTTGAGATAGATATAAGTCTTCACTTTTGCGATGAATATGTTATTTTGTTTCAAAATATCTACTTTGTAATTTCATGTTAGATTTTCTTGTTGTTGTTGAATAAGCATCTCCTTTTCATATACTTGAGTATATATACTTCTCAACTCTTTGTCCTGCATAAGCACTTCACTATCTTAATATATATTACATATAAATCTTATCTAAGGTATTCTCGTAATGCTATATGTGCAAATCATTTCAGAATTATGCTACACCACCATAGATAATCCCCAAACATTATAAAATAAACTTCACTATATAACACAATATCACAATATAACATACACAGAAATCATATTCAAAGTAGTCTATCATATGGAATATAATTTTCGAAAAATAAACATGTTTTTTTATTAAAGTATTTGTGTTGTTCTTTGACACACATCAAACTGAGACTATTGTTAGCGAGATGATATAGGCCACCAATTGTAAGCTACACAACCTAATATCAACCAAGCGAATGCAGAGCAAATACATGACTATTCTAGCTTGTTGTATATTTAAATAAGGTCAACACAAAGTGATATAGTCTAGCAATTGCAAGCCCTTTTCTATTTTTCTCTACCTGGTAATTAAGATGAGGTGATATAGACCAACAATAGACTCACAAATCCATCCCAATCATCTCTCTCTCTCTCTCTCTCTCTCTCTCTCTCTCTCTCTCTCTCTCTCTCTCTCTCTCTCTCGTTGTCATTCGTCGTTCGTCAGCCCTCTCCATTTGTCGGCCCATACATCATTTGTCAACCCATCACGTCGTTCGTCAACCCTCTCTATCCCATTGCCTCCGTTATCCCTCTTTGTTTGTTGCCTCCGTCAGTCCTCTCCATTTGTCAGCATCTACATGGCAATGCACTCAGCAATTTCTACACCCCATGCCAAGAAGCTGCAGTAAGTAACTAAGGCCAGTGACATGCTCTACTAGCAATCAACTCGATAAGCCAACGAGTTCTCTGACCTGCTCTAATGACACCCACGGCCATGGCCGACCCTGATGGAATCTCATTATGTGATGGAATCTCTGACCTGCTCTAATGACACCCACGGCCATGGCCGACCCTGATGGAATCTCATTATGTGATGGAATCTCTGCGCCTCTCACCTTGCCTCCATCACTTACCACATCAGTAAGCATTAGTTCTCCTACCACATCAGCACGTGACATGTCACTTGCCATATTAGCCTCAGGGGAGGGGGGGAACATGTTCTTCCATTCTTCCTCATTGTTCTGCTTAGCCACCCACAATTTCTCCCACTTAGCTCTCCCCCCTCCCCACCATTTCTTAGCCCCAACTCCCCTCTCACATTGCCATGGCTACTGAAGGACAACCCAAAGCACCTCTTCTGATCACCTGAATGGTGTGGGCTGTAACCCATAGCCTAGGTTAGGGCTCACAGACCCACCTAGGTCACACATTCTACAACAAAGACCAACGAAGAGAGAAATATGGGGAAAGGCTGAATGGGGAAAGACTAGGACAGAGCCAAGAAGGAGGGGAAAGCCATGAAGCAAATAAGGATCGAGGACATGAACAAGCACTCGAACCTTAGTGGGCTCCAAGTAGATAGCATTGTGGCTCACAAGGGCATCACATCCACTTCTTCATCAAGATTGGCTTCGCCTTCAACCATGACCTCTCCTACAATGTTGACATCAACCTCAGCGCCACTGACATTGGCAGCCTTGACTACGAGGATATCTATGGGATCACCCTTAGCATCATTAGTAGCCTTGACATAGACTTAGATCTTGTCTCTTGGGGCCCCTAATCCCTTACTATTACCAGGGGGTTCTCACGCGAGGTCACAGTAGTACTCCCTATCCTTTCCCTTGCCTATCTTTCTCAGTCAGCCACCTTTCAGCATGTAGCATCTGGGACGACCTCCCACTCATCTCCCATATCACTCAGCTCCAAGTGCCCACTATTCGGCCCCATTCCTCCACATTTGTATTAAGCCCCTTTTAGATTCAGATTCCACGAGGGCCAGGTTATGCCAGGGCTGACATACCCAATGCTTGGGAGTCCCTTTTAGTGGAGGTCCATAACATACGCACCCAAGAGGTGGAGCTGACACACTTCACACATGAGCACGCCCGTGTCATACAGGGGCAGGAGTCAGATAGGACATCACACACTTGAGGGGGGAGATGAGAGAGAGAGAGAGAGAGAGAGAGAGAGAGAGAGAGAGAGAGAGAAGCCAAAATCATAGGAGTGATCCGTTCCACACTAGAGGGAGAGACGATGTTCCTTCCTTGGCTAAGCTAGATTCGTTTATTAGGGACAACCTCTTGCAAGATGCTCATAAGGAGGGATGTGATGAGAGACAAAATGATGAGAGGGACTCAATTCACATTCCTAGCTACAAGAGCGAGGACAATGGTAGGTCGAGTGGCAGGAAGAGGCCTTCTCTGGCAATGGCTCCTTCGATTTTCCAACAACTCCTAGGACCCCACGCTAGTAGAGGATTATGTTGGAGTTAATTGTGACCCTTAAACCACATAAAGGTGTTAGACTCAATCCCTATCCAAGAGGATTATCTCTTGAAATGTTAAAGGACTAGGAAATGCTCATTTTTGTGAAGGGAGGAGCATCATCAAGCAAGAGTCTCATAAAGTTTTGGTTGGCAGGGCATTGTTTTTTCCTTCCTATAGGAGCATCATCTTTTGGAGTCTCATATAGCTAGTTATGGGATGAATAGTTAAGGATAGAGTATGACCTTTTAGGCTCCCATAGTAGAAGAGGGCACACAATAGGGAGGCATTTGAATCTATTTTGTCATAAGATCGGGGCATCCTTGTGCTAGGTGAAGCGCTCTACATTACAATGACAATTACTGAGGTTACAATAGGACTTTTGTCCATTTATGCCCCTCATGGGACAATAGGTAAGACAGACTTTTGGACTATCATTAATAAACTTTTCAATCAGTGCGATAGGTGTATTAGAGGTGACTTCAATATGCTAGAGACTCCAAATGACACGAGGCAAGGAAGAGAGGTAGACATTCTTAGAGGAGACGAGCCTGCAACTTTGGAAGGTGCTCAATTTTCATGTCAAATAATAGGATCCCTAACACCCAGCTGAGTTTGGCTATTCACCAATATCTCTCCTCGTCTCTAGATGAGACTTACAAGTGGATGCCTACAAGTTCTCAAGGATTAGACTAGTTCCATATGGATGAGTGGCCATGCGACAGAGTATGGATGATTGGCATTCTTTCAAGTACTACTTTATCCAACCATTCTACCCCACACATCATTATTTTGGATTAGTTCCAAGGATAGACCAGTTCCATATGGATGAGTGGCCATGTGACAGAGTAGGGATGATTGGCATTCTTTTAAGCACTACTTTCTTTAACCATTCTACCACACACATCATTATTTTGGACAAGGACAAAGGGGAGGCTTCAACATATAGAATTCTTGACTTCTTTTTCAAGGAGGTTTCTCTTAAAGAGTCCACTACTGATATCTAGGGACCAAGACTCTTTCAAACGGGATATGCAGCTCAGAATCTAGACCACTACTTATTATAGGAGGTCAGTGCACTTCTTTGTTGTGAGATTGAGGCAAGGAGAGGGGTGCAAGAGAGGGCCTCACTTGCAATCTTCGTAGTTCTACAAAGGTTGGAGGTCTCATAACTTTTTAGAATGTCATGGAGGTCGAAGATATGCTAAATAGACTTAATTGGTAGGAGAGTGCTCACAGAGGAGATTATGGTCTTATGATGACTTTCACTACTAATGAGATGAGAGAAATTATAGATTTGGCAATGTCCAAGAGAGGATGGTTTACTACCAATCCTTTTCAATCTTACTAGGAGCGTATGAGCTCAATCATGCTCACAGCTTTTCAGAACGTCATAGAGGTTGAAGATATGCTAGATAGACTTACTTGATAGCCACAGAGGAGGTTTGGAGGAGTATGAGGAAAGGAGATTACTATGAGGCCTTTCACCATCGATGAGATTGAGAGAGTGATTATAGCTTTGCCAATCTCTAGGAAGGATGGTTTACCACCACCATCCGTTTTCAATCTCATCGGGAACATATGAGCTTAGACATTATCATGGCTTTACAAGTTATCAAGGAGACCCATGGATATGCCAATAGACTTTCAAAGGGGTTGATTCACCTCATTCCTAAGCGCATTAGAGACAAGCTTGAGATTTCACTGTGGAGGCATTAAGGAGACCCATGGATATGCCAATAGACTTTCAAAGGGGTTGATTCACCTCATTCCTAAGCGCATTGGAGATAAGCTTGAGATTTTAATGTCGAGGCCCATGACCTTGCTTGGATTTACTTATAAGATTTTAGCTAATGCTACCAATTGCCCCTTTTTTATTAGACATTATTCAGCCCACTTGGATAGGCAGTCATTTTAGGTAACATCTTTACTTTTTGGGAGGCCACTGCCCATAGCATTGATTGTTCCACCAAGCAGCTTTATTGGTTTTGAGAAGGCTAATAATAGTGTTGATTGGGAGTTTCTTAAGGGGACTTTGGATAGAATGGGCTTCCTAATATAGTGGATCTTCTAGATGCCAGCACTCTAATCCTTGGCACATAGCCAAGTTTTAGTGAGAGGAGTCCAAGGGGATAGATCTCATATAATTAAATCAATGAGACAAGGTGGCCCATTATAGCCTTGGGAGGAGCTTCTTGATGTAGTTTGTAGATGATACAACAGTATATCTTGATGGATGGGTAGGCAATTTTTAAGGAAATTTTTTCAGCCATGGAAGTGTTCTGTTTGGGCATTCTTATTAGCTAGCACAAGTCCTATGAGATTTGAATCAATAATACACTACACCTAGACCAGAGACTATAGGAAGATTTTGCTTGGGAGCTTAGGGGAACTTAGTGCAATACCTAGGACTCACCTAGGATGTCATGATTGGACTGGACGTCACGTTGGAGCAGCAAGTGGCACCACTACTTATTAGCATTCAAAGGAAGCTGTTGCATTAGAGCTCAACCAATCTATCCTTGGTAGGGAAAGTAGTGCTTGCCAACCAAGTTGTGCTTGCTCTTATGTGCTACATAACCTCTCGTTGGAACCTCTTATTGGGCCTTTTCTAAATTGTGCAACAACAACAACATTCATAAGAAGCAACTCATTAGAAATTTCATCTGCCCAGGGGGGGATGGCTACTCAGCTAGTGTGAAGGTGGCTTATGATATCATTATTTAGTCATTTTAAGATCAGAGCTAGGCATTATGGGCCCACGCTGCTAGACTAGAGCATTGCTCATGAACTTCATTGTCAAAGGCATGTTGCTGAGCAATGGGCCATGGAAGGAGCTACTCCTTCATAGACTTTGTGAGATTTGACTAGAGGTAGGCTCTTGGGAGCCCAATAGTGGGTGGAGTTTTCCTAGGATGAGGGATACTTGCTTGGGTATGAGCTCAAAGGTGAGATTAGTGTTAGAGACACTTTTTTTAGGCATCCCATGTCCTTTAAAGAGAGGAGGTAATACCCCCTCCTTTTCAACAACCTGGTCAAATCTATGACCAAACACACTATTAGATAGACACACAACCTCTCTCGAGGATGTTTTGCTTGGATAGTAACCAGCATAGTGGGAGAGTGGTTTTCTTTCTCATGAAGATGCCCCTACTTGCTCAAAGACAAAGAGTTCAAGGACTTAGAGGATTCCACACCATGAGAGAGGAGATTTAGAGTGCATTACTTGAGGACTAGAGAGAGTTGAGGGGACACATGTGGCATAGATTCATTTGTGGTGGGTATTTTAGGAGCCATGAGATCTTGCCCCGAGGGATTCACTCTTCATGAAAGGGAATCCCCCGAGGATCTTGCTTTTGGTGGTGGGTACCTCAGGTCAGCCCCCATTCACATTTGTGGTGCAAGACATGGCAAGATGCAGAGACATGAGGTTAGGATGGAAGATGGCCTTGAGAGTCATGATAGTAGCTCCATATCATAAGAGGTGGTACGAATCCATGCACTTGGAGGTTTTGGGTTTGGGAGAGCAAACCCTTATAGAGGCTTCAATGGGACCCAAGAGAGTGGTTTTGATGGCATGCCAACCACAATACTGCATTGCCATAAGTAGGTACTCTCTCAAAGGTTTCTTGAGTATACTTGGTGCAAGCTCTAGGATAGTTGCATGCCAAGGAAGTTCTCTCACTTTCTTTGGATGTTGGGGCATATAGCCCTTCAGTAGGCAGCTATCATGATTTATTCACATCCTCATGACGTGGTTTTGCAAAGGAGTCTCAAAGGTATTGCATTTGGGATTGCTCACTACTAGCATAAGAAGTTTGGAGGAGAGATTTGAGGATGGTATTCATTGGCATAATTGTGGGTGTAGCCTCTATCTTGATTGGAGTATTTCTTCTAATGTGAACTCTCGAAAAGGGTTATTCTCATTAGAAAGAGCTCCCAAAGGCCCAATTGACATATTCATATGGACACGACCACATTTTCGCAAAAGAATACTTTCCTCTATTGGCATCCAATATGAATACAATGGGAGAATATCTCTATTGTAGCTCTACCTAGGCCTAGCCTACTTACTCATGCTCTACTCCACTTTGATGATGGGTCTAAGAGAAAGTAAGGCCTTTGATGGGTGGAGATGCTGGTTGGAATGTTTGTTGAAGAAGATAGATATTTATTGCAAAAAATGCAAAAGGAGAACTTTCTACAAAACAATTGTAGCTCTGATCATGATAGCACCATGGCTTAAGAATAACTAAGCAATCTTCAAGGGGAACAACAAAATATGCACCAAGAAATACAAAAGGTTGGTAGTCGACCGAAAGGTCTACAATCAAGAAGGTAGGAAATTAATATCTAATGATTACTGTGGGATTCCACTCCTTTTGATTTGATTATTTAAAACTATAATACAACTATTTAATAAGGTGAAACTATGATTATATATGTGTACATTTATCATTCAAGTGAAGAGAAGCGTTGTAGTAGCATTTATTTCTCCAGCAAAGTTGCATGTTTAAAAATTACATGCTTCTTCTTTTAAGTTGAAGCAATTTGCTTGG
The DNA here is from genome assembly GCF_047967505.1 of Dipteris shenzhenensis. NCBI lineage: Eukaryota > Viridiplantae > Streptophyta > Polypodiopsida > Gleicheniales > Dipteridaceae > Dipteris > Dipteris shenzhenensis. The sequence goes on from NC_141604.1 coordinate 40,130,568, forward strand.
AGGTATGTAATTTTGGATGTATATAAAGGTAAGGAAACATTAACTACGAAGGCCTCGTGAAGGCAAGCCTTTTATTAGATATCAAATTTCTATGAATTACTTACATTGTGTTTTAGAGCTTCCATCCCTTCAATGATTGTATTTTGGAACTGTGTTATGGAACTATACTCAAGGCTTGCATGCTTGTATACCTAGACATCATAGTTGTCTCAATATTAATATTTATGCTAAGGTCATTTATGATTATTTGCATCCTATAATTGTCTCTATGAAGAATATCAATTATACCTTAAATGCATAGATTTTGTGGCTATTAATAAGGACATAAAAGAAGTTGATGCTTTTGGGACGTTGCATGCAACTAGTAAGTACATCTCTTTTATGAAGGATGTGTGCTTACATGTCTCCTAAAATTTGGGTATTAATTATTAAAAAAGGTAAATATTGGTGTATGTAGAGTCTATTGCAAAAGAGATGTCAAGCATCCCACATGTGGTAATTAAAAGTAAGAAGTCTTCGATGTCCCATCATTGATGATGAGGCCAATGAGTGAGGAGATGGAGGCAAGCTACAACCATTAGCAAGTCTACCATGGGATTCCATGCATTTGATTAAGGATCATTTGTGAATAACACAAGTGCATGTGAATTGTAAGCTCACCAAAGCTCATAACACTATGTTCTCATTGAATCCTCTCAAAGTGTTCTACATGCATTACACTTTGTTGACCAACGCACCTGTAGGATGTGTTTTGGAAAGTAGGTCCTAGCTCTCAAAGTGTGTTCTTGAGTATGAAGGAATACTTCATTCTAATAGTTTTCTTTCCAGAGCATATCACTTCCTAAGGAATTCATTTGTTAATCAGTGAAGAAGCTAGTAAGAGCATGAAAGAGCTCTTAATAGTTGACAGTTCAAGACAAAAAGCAAATCTTATTTGAAAGAAGTATTCAAATAAAATTGACATTGAACAAAGGTCAAACTCAAAGGTGAACACATAAGGTCTAAGTTGATCCTCTTTTGAGGATCTAAACCAATTTGTTACTCACTAAGAGTAACACACAGTTATATGGATGATGATGAATGAGCACTGGTGTTTTGTCCTTTTTCTTGCCATGGCAACATGGGAAGGCTTAGTAGATTGATTGGATTTGACTTTTCTTACAATTTACAATTCATTTAATGGAAGCATACATTTTGAACGTGTTAATAATGCAAGTATTCCAATATGTGAGGACTTGTCCTACATGTATTTGACTAATTTCCATTTCTTCATATATAACATAGTAAATTATTCATACGGTCATGTTTTTTGCCCTTTCATAGACCAATTAAGAAACAAAATATATCATAAAGAAGGTAGGAGGTAGTCCAATCACATGTATGAATGAGGCTTTAATATTTGGAGAGCCTCTTGGCATATCATTTCCTATGCCTATATATTGGTACTACCTGCCTTTTTTAGAGCATTGGTTGCATCGAGGACAAAAAGAAACATGGTGCAAAGGCATGGAGAGACTAGTTTCTTTTATGGCAATATTTTGGGAGCTTCTTTGTCTCTTTAATGATTTTATTCTATAATTGTTTTGTGGAATAGCTCTAGGCATGCTTGCCTATTTAGACATCATAGCTATCTCAAAATTGACCTTGATGGTGAGATCATTATTAATTGTTTGCATCCTATGATTGTGTCTATGAACAAGATCAAGGATACCTTAAATGCAGAGATTATATGGTTGTTGAGGAGATAGAAGAAGGTGCTTCTTGGGATGTTGCATCCAATTGGTAAGTATTTATTTTCAATGAAGGATGTGTGCTTATGAATCATTTTATATTAGATATTGAAAAAGATAAATGTCCATGTATGCAGATGCTGCTATTGGGGTTCCATAGGTGTGGTTGGCTCTTGGACTCGTCCTTTATGGGGCTTCAACTTTGCCTCCATGGGAGAAGAGAAGTGGAATCCCACTTTATCCAACTGTATGATGAAAGAGCAAATGTTCTACATGATGGCGAATTGGAAGGGTCCCTAGAGGATTGATATCTGGCTCAACCATGGCAACTCCACAACTTTTCAACTTGGTTTCTCCAAAAGGAGGTCGGGCGTAGGCTTGGCAATAAGGATAATCTGCTTGGGTCGAGAGGTGGAGTTCACTCATGTTATGCATTAGTCACTCCACCAACGTGCAACCAAGCTGGGATTAGAGGTCTCCTTTATGATGCAGTGGATTCTCAAGGCCATGGAACCGGTCATGCCTTTTGTACTCCAAACCCCCCTTGAAGATGCATGAGTTTGAGCTGGTTGTGCAGGATCCTACTCATTAGTGATCCCTGTTCACCCAAGCCAACTCCCTATCACCTAGACCATAGTCAGTTGGAACATGTACGAGCTCCACCACCAAGGACAACAACAACCACAATATCTAATATTCCATCAGGAGCTACAAACATTGTGGAAGGATGAAGGATAGGTAGTAGATTTTATTCTCATTTAGGAGCATTTGTTTTCTTCAACAAATGTCAGATGCTAACACCACCTCCCTCTAGGGAGAGGCCCGTAGGTGTGGTCCCTCGCAGTTGGTAGGAGTGGAGGGGGTTTGCATTTTGATCTCACAGGAGGTGGCCACGGACATATATGACCAGGGAGAGCTAATCACAAGAGGGGCAGTATGGATGGGCATTCATACGTGTGACTATCTGATAGGCATCTTGACTGTCTATGCCCCTATGCAACAAGCAACACCCTGTGTTTTGGACGTGGCTGACGAAGAGCCTCCCAGATGTGGACTCTTGGATTGCTGGAGGTGACTTCAACTAGAGGTTCGGGAGGACAAGCAAGGTGGATCATCTTTCTCAGAGATGCCGACACTTCAGAGGAGCACATGGGAGAAATTTGGAGAGGTAGATTTCTCTAGACTCCGAGGCCACCTCCGTTTCTTCTTTGGGCGGTGCCAGCATGATGGACTCCTAGAGAGGCTAGATAGATTCTATGTGGGAGATTCAACGATATGCGGGGGGGGGGATCACTAGAATTTTGGTAGGCACCATGATGTTTGGCCATTCTTTGATCTAATTGCACATGGAGCAACCCCGATGAGGGCTTCATAGAGAGGGATTCACATTTTGGATGCCATGTTTCAAGAGCAAGAGGTACACGAGGTGGTCATAGAACTCTAGAGGCATCCCATGACAGTTCTTGAGGGAGGTTGGGCCCTGTGGGTAGCAGATGAGATCCATAGGAGTAGCAAGAAACTTCAGTCCTAAAGTAGGCATTGAGACGAGTTCTGCATTAAGTGCTTGCACTGGTTAGCATACATCATACAGAGTTTTCCTACCACTCAAATGCCGACCGTGGTAGGTACAGCAGTGCAAGAGGATGACCAAGTCGTTCTCTCAGACTATGGTACCTAGGTCTACAGGGACACAAGTGTAGAGACTAAGAGATGTGAGCGGCGCTCTGAAGAAATAGGAGTTTGTTTTGGCCGAGGAGGAGTCCCCACTTGTGATTGCAGCCTAGGAGTCAATTTGGGCACACATTTTGTGATTTCTGAGAGCATGAGCCGACAGTTAGAGATGCTTTTCACAAATGAAGAGTTCTTAGGGGCCCTCAAGGCCCTCCCCTCGTAGAAGTGCCTTAGCAAGGACAAATTAACACCATCCTTCTTTATGTCTTTCTGGGATCACATCCACACCTCCTTCCACCTAACTTTCTAATAATTTTGGACTCTCTCTTCCTCACAATGACTCTGAGTCGTCGGTGGATTTGTTTGATCCCAAAGGGGATGATAGAACAGATCTACAATAGTGGAGACCAATCACTCTATTGCACATTGCATACAAGATCTTAGCCAAGATCTTGAGTTTGTGGTTGTGGCCTCATCTAGTAGATATCATTCATGACACATAGTCATGGTTTGTTCAGGAATACAACATCTGGGACAATATCTTCACTTTCTAGGAGGCACTGGATTGGGCTTGGGAGGAGTCTCAGGATCCTATTTTCCTTATGTTGGATTTTGAGAAGCCTTATGATAGGGTGGAGTGGTCTTTTGCAGACCATGCACCATTTTGAGGAGCCTTATGATAGGGTGGAGTGGTATTTCTTGGAGTGCACCATGCAAAGATTAGGATTTTCAAATAGATGGAGAGGGGTCTTGGCCTTGTATGCAGGCAGTCATATGCTTATTGGTTGTCATACAGGTGATGCTTTCTCCCTCTACCATTCAGTTCATTAGGGTTGTTCCCTTGCCCCCTTTCTATTCCTTTTTGTGGTGGAGGCGCCATGTATTTTTTGCGCTCTCAGGTAACATGCCTTACGAGGATGATGCTAGTAATTTGACAAGAGGAGGAGCTATTGGATTGAAAGTTTGCCGTAGACACATCAATTTACATGGAGGGCTCTATTGAGAGCCTTGAGGTGGTCAAGGAGGCTCTAGCCACTTATTGCAAGGCCTCCAGGGCCAAAATTAGCTGGACCATATAAATTGGATTCCTTATAGCAGTAACTAAGGAGGTCCAAGAGGTTCGAGACTAGGGGATGGTGAGATACCTTGTGTGCCAGGTGGGCATGGACAATTTAGTAGACCAAATATTTGCCCCAATATTAGAGAGTGTGCAACATAAGATTTTGTATTGAAGCTTGGCCACTCAGGGATGACCATATTTTGAGTAAAATCTTTCGAGCATCCGAGCAAAGGAAAAAGAACAGCTTCCAACTAAGGAAAAATATGGCAAAAATTAGTCGAAAGAAAACATAGTTTCACTTAGAAATATGCAAAGTACTATAGGGATGCTTATTTTATACACAAATCTTTAGGAATGGTGAATAACATAATGGGACGGCTTTTGGACAAACCTGTTGGGGACTCCTCTCAAGGGGTCCAACTATTGTTGTGATGATTTGCATGGAGTCTGGCTAGTCACATGAAGAGGTGGCTACTTGAATCTAATTGGTCCATGTAGGGTCGACAAGCTTCTAAAGACACGTGGGAGCTTCATGCACTTGTGGTGGCTCTTAGAGATTGCATGAGGTGCAATCTTGACTCTTCTACTTAGGCGGTGAGCATGCACGGTGTGATGGACACTATATGAGCGTCAGTTGGAGCAGAGATCTTTCTCTTTGTCGAGGCTATAGGCCTATAGGTGTTGCAACTCTCTACTACATAGTTAGTAGTCTTTGAATAATTGTAAAGGCAACAAACCTGGTCAGGTCGCGCCATCTTTTTGCAATAGAATTACGGTGTGTTTCATCTTATGATCTCTTGGGTATTTTCATCTCTCTCAGATCTATATCGATGCTATGTTTGAATGCATAGGATACTGTAGCCGTGATTGCATGAAGAGTTTTGTATCATTTTATGTGTCGTAGATACAACAGAGAAGAGAGTAGACCATTTAGCTAACAGTGGTATCAGAGCCGGTATGCATGGTGTGTGAAGATAATGTCTAGAGGAGCCTCAATCGACATCTTGGCAGACGCATGCTTTTTAGAACTTCTAAAATCGTGATATGGAGACTTTTCAGATAGAGAAAGGTGTTGTCGTTCAAAAATTCAATGGGAGAAACTTTGCAAGTTGGCAAATGGTTGTGCGTCTATGGTTCATGCACAAGAATCTCTGGGGTGTGGTCTCAGGAATAGAAAAGAAAACCAAATCTACTCGAGCCGACTCAGAGAAACCCGTGACCTGGGAACAAAAGAATGAACGTGCTCTCAGAATAATGGGACCGGCATTAGGAATCAAATACTTCCATCACCCAGATATATAAAAAAGTGCAGCCGACAATTGGGTAATACTGGAAACACTCTTTGGTGTCACGATGAGACATTCGAAGGCCTTGCTCAAGTAGGAGCTCTATGACATAAAAATGAACGAGGTTGAGGAATTGGAAGTGTTTTTTAATCAATTGCAGAGTCTGATTAGGCAACTCAATGAATTGGGATCCAAAGTCGAGGATGACGATCAGAAGGCTATCCTACTAAAAGGTCTTCCACTGAAATATGAAAATATGGTACGTATTCTGAGGCTAGATGATGGAGCGAGTTTTTTACATTGCATATCGTTGTTGCTAAGCGAAGAAAAGCAAGAAGAAGCCCAACAACCAGTTGGAGATCATGCTTACTTGATGAAAGATAAGTACAAGGGAAGGAGGGAAGGACGAGCCTGCTACTACTGTGGTAAACCCAGCCATATTGAATGTTTTTGTCTTAAAAAGCAGAAGGATGAAGCTTCCAAGACAAATGAAACCATTCATATGGCAGAAGCAAATCGAAAGGAGGAGGCAAATCTCGTACTAGCAAAGGACTTTGGAAAGGACCAGGACTGGGCATTCTGAAATTCTTTTGATGGCTTTGATGCTTGAAGGAGGTTGTGATTGAGCTACGATGCTCAACAGTGTTTCGTGTCATCTTTGAAGTTATTGGTGTTGTTCTGATTGTGACTCCTCTCAAGGGGTCCAACTATTGTTGTGATGATTTGCGTGGAGTCTAGCTGGTCGCATGAAGAGGTGGCTACTTGAATCTAATCGGTCCATGCGACAAGCTTCTAAAGACACGTGGGAGCTTCATGCACTCGTGGTGGCTCTTGGAGATTGCATGAGGTGCAATCTCGACTCTTCTACTCAAGCGGTGAGCATGCACGGTGTGATGGACACTATATGAGCGTTAGTTGGAGCATAGATGTGTCTCTTTGTTGAGGCTATAGACCTATAGGTGTCGCAGCTCTCTGCTGCATAGCAGTAGTCTTTGAATAATTGTAAAGGCAACAAACTTGGTCAGGTTGCACCATCTTTTTGCAATAGAATTACTATGTGTTTCGTCTTATGATCTCCTGGGTATTTTCGTCTCTCTCAGATTTATATCGATGCTATGTTTGAATGCATAGGATACTGTAGCCATGATTGCATGAAGAGTTTTGTATCATTTTATGTGTCGTAGATACAACAGAGAAGGAGTAGACCATTTAGCTAACAAAACCCACATGCATTTTGATCCTTCTTACAACTTCTACTTAATAGGAGGTGGCATTGAAAACCCTCTCTCAACCTATCTTCATGAAAGGGTTTCTCCAAAGAAACCTCATTGAAGCAAGCCATTCAAGGTAGTTTCGCTAGCGAAACCCCTTTGAAGTAGGTCTGCCAAGGTAGTTGCACTGGTGAACCTACCTTAGGCAACACTTTTAAATACTTTCACACAATATAGTCATTCAACAAATCAAATTAGCCGAAAAACACCATTTGAGCACATCTATGGGGCTATATTCTACAAAATCTTGCATATACAGTCTTAAATCTTACATGTATTTTATTAGAGTAGATATATAAGTCCAAGTTAGTACTTATTTATAGTAATTTTAACTAAAAACATATCCATAAATGTCTTGTTATTTATGCTATAAAAACACTAGAAAGCTCTTGTCATATTGATATAAATGTGTTTAATATAACTAATTATATATGTATAATATTATTACATCCAACACTCTTTTTAGGTAATAATAGGGGTACAAAGAATATCTATGAACAAGAAAATTTACATTATGTGAAAGTGAATGAGTGACTATTCTGCATATTTTTATGATAAAGGAATCTAGTTCTAGTGAAAATAAAAGTGTAAAAACCATGTTTCCTAAAGAAATACCATTTTTTAAATCTCATGGAAAACACGCTTGGATAAACCTGCTCATAGGTTTTGGCTTGTACAAATGATGCATTCGGCTACACTCTCCCTAGTAGGCAAGGCCTTGGTGGCCAACTAGGTTCTCCTTGCCATAGCTTGGTGGACAAACAAGTCCTCCTTGCCATAGCTTGGTACATAGCCTCGTGTTAGTATTTTCATAGGGGATGCATGGGTCGGCTTAGGAATTGGTGCACAACTTCCTTTGGGTAGGTTTAGATGGCACTTGGAACACTAGAGCCAGGCGTGGCATGGCAGACAATAGAGGGACACGTTGTGCAATGCGGACTATGAATAGATTGTTGATTATATGTGCTAACAGCATTGGGGCACGAAAACACATGAAGCTAAAAAATGATGGACTGAAGGGGATTTTGGTGCAAGCACAAGAAGGCCTTTGGATCATTGACCCAGAGATACAGACCACAACTCTCTAGGCAAGCTGGTGGTTTGCGGTCTCACCCCCACGCTCTGATGCCTGGAAGCTCTTACTTCAGCAAGGGCTTCTCATGAATACCCTTGTACAGGTGGATGGTGGTACTCGTCACATAGACGGAGGCCCCCCTCACAAGGAAGGGCTCTCCCTTGATGAGGAGCCTTTCACAGTCTAGAAGACTTATACGAGCCAAGCCTACATGGTGGTAGCCAATCATCTGGAACCTAGAGGTCCATGATCCGAAGGGACGTATGCTAGAACATTGGTCAAATATAGCTTGAGCACAATGGGACAGGGGCCAATGAAGTCCTTTGGATTGGAGGCAGCCCCCTCTAGAGAGTTTCTTGCACGTGTCTAGATCTTTTTAAGAACAGGAGTTTCCAAAAGCCTTCAACTTTCCACCATGATGTGCGTTTCCCATAAGCTTAATACACAACACACCTTCCCAGATGGATGTAACACTCATTTTTGAAAGCTCATTAGTATATCAATCTATTCCTTCATTCTATTGTCAGCCCATTTGCTCTTCAAGGAAGACCAGCAGCAGCCCCATAGTTCACAGGGAGCAGTCACCCTCTCCAGACCACCTCACACGAGATCCCTTGTCCTCACCTGCAACTTTGCTCAGTTTTGCCTTTTGGCATTAATAAGCTATGGTGGGGGCCAGTTGCACCTAGTCTAGCATCCTTGCACCCTCACACACATGCATGCATGCACTCATATGTGTCCCTTTATTTCAGTTAGTTTACGCTTCCGCACTCAGTCACATACCCCATATGTGTCCCTTTATTTCAGTTAGTTTACTCTTCCGCAGTCAGTCACATACCCCATGCAGGCTATTGGGAGAGGAAGATAGCTTGCTTGCTTATTACAGAGGCAGGGTGTGGGATCCACATGTGACTGTTCTACTGTGTGGCCATGCCTAACACTAGCTATCTGGCCAACAGACTCTATCAACATATGATACTAGAAACAGTCTTGGAAGTGGAGACCAGGGATGAGTATGATACACGGTTACTGCAGACTTAAGGAGCTTTAAACGCGATCCACCTGGCTTCCACCAAAACATGCAAACCCCCGCCCCCAAAAAAAAACTAACTTGTGGAACTTCTCCTTCTGTCTGTCAGGATCTACAAGTCTCTCTGATACGCAATGTTGCATGCTGCTACCTCTCCCACACATGCATGCCTGAGACTACACTAGATTGCCAACTAGGGAACTATCTGATGCAAAAGTAGAAATGAAAACATGAAAGTCAAAATAAATACACGACTCTTGAGAGACTTGCAACGCCCCCCGCCAAAGAGTTTCTTTTTTTATAAGATGTCCAACAGCGTATAGCTAAAATGACCCCACCCGTCTAGAACAAATGAGGCTCTCTCTGCTCCTCCAATATAGACACTTAATGGATAGCCCTTGCCATAAAATTATCTTGATGGTCCTTCGATCTTGGCACGTCTGCTCAGAACGGATATCCACGTGGACCTAATGTGCTGTCTTTGCTCTTCTTTCATGACATAGTCTGTATCAAGCTTTTCTACACTGGCTGCAAAGTGGTGGTGTATGCTGACTTTGTCCTCATCCTTATGCTGGCTATATATGCTTGATGCTGCTTTGTACTTGATTTCTAATTGTGCCTATGAACTGATGCCTTCAATCATCTTCGTGCTGTGTCATCCCGCTGTCTTATTGTTTGTGAGGAGCCCCAAATAACTAGAGAGGACTGCCTCTCTGCTGGGCTAAGTGCCGACGCTATGCATGCTCCAATCCCCCCTCCATAGGCCAGCCTGCTGCTCCTGGAAGAATGTCAATAGGCTTCTACAGCTGCACCTTGATGGCCTTCATGCTGTTGTATGCTATGGGCTGAAAGGCCCACATGTCTGGTCAGATCAAGTCTACCCTCCAATGGGCCTGAAGACTGCCTGCCTGACTTTATATGGGCCTTGATCGGGGTGGCAGTCCACTCCCTATAGTCTGCTGATGTCTTCCCACAATACCGGACCTGTAGATCAGTTGGATCAGCCAAAGGATGGCCAACCTTTTCCTCAGTCCACTGGGCCCACTAACTGGCTCAACCTGCTGCCACAGGTAACAGCAATTTGCCTTCCCAACTGCTATGCCTTTGCCGCCTACATAGCCTGGTGGCTGCTGTTGTGCTGTATGAATGATCAGGACTGTTGAGTATTACTCAGCTCCTGCATGCACTTTGCCAGCATCTGCGTGTGGAGCTTCCTACTGCTTATGATAGCCATTGTGCTAGCTAACCCTTGGGCATGCATCTAATTGGGAGTGGATGCACGTAAGCCTGCAGTGCGTCTGCACATTGCACACATGCAAGTGGGTGTGCAGGTGTGTACAAGTGCAGATAATACTAGCATTTATACAAGTTTTACATTTACCGATAGGCGCTTTTGTTTAGACATCCCGACTCCATAACATAATAAAATAAATGCCAAAGGAATCCTCCCAATCAGCACAGCAGTAGCTCAATCCTCACAGGGGTGTGAGTAGAGGTCTCTAACCAAAAAATTAGATGCAACAATTAATTTCTTATGTATCTTAAGATACCATCTTGTTGTAAGGTAAGGCAAACCAATTTAATGAATAAGACAAAAACTAACTCCAGATTATCGGATTTCATGTTAGCAAAAACAACGTAGCAAATTCTCTAAATGTATTTGACAGTGCAGAAGCCAATGAACCTTTCTTGGAAGAATAAAGCTGAGATAACAGCACCCATGTCAAGGAAATTGTCATTTCGAGGTCATAGCCTGCAGCCCAGTGAGTTGCCGAAATTGAAAAAGGTTTGGAAGATTTGCTGCTTAAAAACAGTAGTTTCCATGGTTCAATTCTTAAGTCTTACCATAACTAGAAAAAAGTATGTTACTCTGGCACATCTGCTACGGGCATGATGTGAAAAAAGAAACATGCCAGAAATTGCTTTCAATGTATTTAGTAGCAGTGCATTCGTCAATACGGCTGCCTTGTTTATCTCCAAATATTGTAAAGCTCCTCTAAGACCATGTGCAAAAAGTAATATTGAGTTAAACACATTGCACGAATATTCATTTAGGCATGGGCTCTTCTACAGAGAGAGGTAAAATCCTCTCGACAGTTTTCAAAGTGGGAGGTGACACCTAATGAAAGGGCATCCAAAGGTCGAAACATCCCTCAAGAAAGACCTGACAAGAGCAAGAATGCTCATCTTGCAGCCAAAGGCATAAGATGGCTTCATACATTAAAATTTATAAGAGAGAGAGACCTGGTAAAATAATTACACTTTGTTCCATTAGCAGCTTTAGTCGAACTCCTGACCGTTTCCTTACAGATCAAGAATTTCCCTTTTACGATTCATTAAATAGACACTGTCCTTGGACCGTCTGCAAGCGCTGCTACCTCATTGACCAGGATATCCTTCACTGTTTGGTTTATGCCAACCCTCTGCAATTTGCTGCTTGTCTAAACCTAGGAGAAGTGACCCCGGCTCAGAAGCCTTTGCGTTCAGTCTAGCATCTTCGAGCTCCTTCGCTTTTCGTTCTGCAATGGCTACTCTTCTGTAAGCCTTCATGCGCATTCTATTTTCTAAGCTCATGCGTCTTCGTGGTAAGGGATTACTATCACGTCTTGCCAGCATGTTTGCTCTTCTTGCAGCAGCCTTCTGCACGGCATCAATCTCAGATATGGTCAGAGGCCGCATGCCTAGCTCGTTAGTAAAATCCTCATCTGGCCTCAACATCAGAGATATGCGACTGGCCTGCAGATCCAGCTCTATGATTTGAGTTGTTATTTCCTGCCCTACCTGCAGAACATCCTTCACCCTCTTTACAAATGCTCTGCTCAGCTTTGAAATATGTATGAATCCATTAATCTGCGCTCCAATATCTACAAATGCGCCGTAAGGCTCAATGGATGTTACTGTACCCTTGAATATAGCCCCCATTCGCAAATCCTCAGTACTCAGACGTACTGGGGCTTTCACGGTCGCTTCCAAGGTGTCTGAAGCCAAAGGTTGCTCCCCGAATCCAGCTCCCTCCAGAGGTTGCGTTGAGCCCCCACATTGTTCTGCTCGAATCGACTCAGCTTGTGAGACCTTGTCAGCCCATGCAGCGCTCACAACTGGGCGAGCGCATGGTGAAAAATTGCCCCTGAATGTGACTGTGCAGCTTGGAGAAACGAGGCAAGACGACTGCCCAACAAAGAAACAAGGTGATTGAGTGCCATAATGTTTTAGCCAAGGCGATGATGTTTGGTTGCTGGACTTTGAAGAGCTCACTAAACAGACAGTCTGCACAGTACAACAAAGGAGAGTCGTCTGCCCCATCTGTTGCAAAACCTCATCAGAGATTCAGAACTCGCCCAACAGAAGACTCTTATAAAATCATCTACGCCCAACCAAGGATAAGATGACAAATGGCACTTTTTTTTAAAATCAAAGGAACCAGTAGCATGACCGGTCCCAAGGTGGGACATGAGCTTCATCACCCGTCTATGACGAGATTGAAGCTTGCCTCTCTAATCCGTGCCTATTCAGCCCATTGATCAAACGGCCGTCCTAACGATGCGCAATCTCTCATACGTCCCGAAGCTCCCCGAGCCTGCCCCGAGCCTCTGCGAGCCTCCCCAAGCCACCCCCTCCTTAAGATTCATAGAGATAGAGAAGAATAAAATTGCAAGTTTCTAGACCCCCTCCACCATAAGCACTGCTTGTCTTGGCTCTTTATGCTCAGATGAGCGGCTCTATGATGTTGCAAAGCATTCGCACAAAAATCTCCCCTCCTCCCCCCCCATCTCTCTCTCTCTCTCTCTCTCTCTCCGCGCCTCTGCGGCCCTGGCTTTGGCCTCTGCGCCTCTAGAAAATGCATAGAATTTCCACGATGGCAAAGTGTCTTGACATTGGAAACTACTCCCTCCTCTAATGTAGTATGGTTGTACGTGTTGGCTTTGTGGTAGAGCTTGAGACCCTGAACCACCAATAAATGCCAGCCATTTGCCTTGCCAACCTGAATATAAGTAGCATGTTGAATAAAGGTCCATGCCAGACTTGGCTTTTTGCAGCACTCCGGTGGAAACTCTTCCTTAAGGAAGTAGTACATGCATGCTAAGCCTAGTTTGAGGGCACCACTTCTCGCCTAGGTTTGAGGGGCACCAGGATTTTGTGGTTGGACACATGTCCGTCCACCACCCATTTACACATGGTGAGCAGACACATTTTGGGCAAATAAGATCTAGGCAATGGCTGACCAATAAAAGGCAATGGCGACTTGAAGTTGATTGGCTAAGTTGGAGAACAGGGCAGCGGACAGGGAGCTGGGCAGCCAAGCTCCCCCGCCCCAAAACAATGGAGAACAAGGTGCCGGAGCATTGAATGCTCCCCTCACCTCATCCACCAGCAGTGTGTAAGGCTCCTAAGGCCACCAGCTCACGTTCTCTCCTCCAATTCATCCTTTTTGGTGTGCCCATGGGAAGACCTTAGTATTAATTCATGATTAGAAGGGAAAAATAATTTCCTATTTTTTGGGAGGACTTCGTGTTATGGGAAATACATGATTGGTCCACGTGTGCTTACATTGAGTGGATGCCGCCAGCTTGCCACTTGTACATGTTGTGCTTTATGCCATGCACAAGTCTATGGCGGTTGATTTCGGGTGTTTGCGTTTAATGGACAGGATTTTGAGTCATTAGTGTGATTTTTTTGTGGAAAACGTCTTTGTTGAAGGTTTGGCAAACGATTCCAATGGGAGAGCTCGCTTACAAAATGCAAAGTGGAGACAGTCGTCGAGAATACGTCCTATGGTTGTTGTTGATCATTTTCATTTGTGCTTGTTTCATGGCTGAGCGTGAGGTATCCCGTGAATCCATGGGCGAATGTCAGGGGTCTCCAGTCTGACACATACAATAACACTTTTCATCATGGTGGACTCGCGTCCTCTTGCTGAATGTTTCATTTTGTATCTCTTTCATTTTGTTTGGACTTCTATTTTGATGATTCCATTTCTATTTCTGATGGCTATTTTTTAATGGGACGCTTATAGAGATGCTGAAGTGGGTTACTGATAAGTACGTGGAGGACACTAGCAACGGCACCAATTCTGCCATGATCTGTGAGAAATCTATTGCTTTTTTGCCTTCCTTATAAGAGTATTGTGTTAGGACATTTATGCGATGACTGTCTGTTGATGCATGCAGAACCTCGCGCAACACAATCAACCTACCCATTGAGTCCTGAGAAAGTGGAACGAAAAAGTAATACCATCATGAGTTTGCCTGTTCTGCTTACGTTTGCTCTTGTTCCACCAAGCATCTATGCTTATGAAGAACTCTACCATTAACAAGAGTGCCAAGCGAGATCTTCGAAAGGCATTCCAAGCTGTTGCATGAGAGACCTAGGCTGAAGGTCCATAATCTGTGCTGGTTTCGTTAATTTGGTTATGTCCATTAAATAATCTATTGCTGTTTTATTCCAATAGCAAACTCTCTACGTACTTCTACACATATAGTCTTTGCAGAGAATATGTCTTGTCTTTGACGATTAGTACGTTTTGGTTTTTGAGGGAGTTTTGAGATTTTAGTAGGAATAATCACTGTGTTTCTATGTGGCTACATTGCATGTGACAGTTTTGGGTATGAGTAAGAGTTTTATTTCAACTTTGGATTGTGACACTCTAGCCCATATTCTTGTTTTTTGGCAATTTTTGTTGAGGATATAGTTGTTAGATATCAATGCTCCACTCTTGTGTAAGTATGCGGGAACCAGCTAACTCTACTTGTAAGCCCCCCATATGAGGAGAAGGCATTTGAGTAGCTAGGTTATCCGGTAGGTCCTGGTTTGGACACTAGATGGGGGCCATGTGTGACCTGATGGCTGGACAGCTTCAGATAGAGTTGGCACGTTGCCAACTAGGCTACATGCAAGTGCGGGAAGGCATCCCATGACTGACCGCACTGAGGGTAGACGGAGCATTTCCTGGGCAGCCCACTCTCGGGTTGCGGGGCCCGTTTGGAGCCCCAGATGATCCCGGATGGCTCTAAGCCGAATGGAAACCATAGGCCAGTTGCTCTATTCTGTGCCGCGGTTCTATCGTGTGGTCGGTGGCCTATTTCGGGACCGACCTCCAGTCGGCCGTTTTGGGCCGACTGGGTCGATCACCCAATTGGGTCTAACCGACTACGGCTGGTGGCTATATAAGAGCAAGCCCGTGAAGCCCATGATTATCACTGGCTACAGCAACCCTGATTCCTTAGCATCCAGCCTCCGTCCTCTACTATTTCCAGCACGCCATCGAAGCTTCTCACATAGGAGTGCACGGCTGGGAGGCATCGCCATCTATTGTATCAGTTTTATAGTAATCAAAATTTTGATTCTCCATACTATCTGCTTTTCTCTCTTGCATACGAGATCCTGTTATCTGTTGAGCATAGACGTTGTATTGTTTTCTTACAATAGTTAATTTATGGGGTTTTCTTGTGTTTTTGGGTTTTTGAGTACTTGGAAAATGCGCTATAATTTTTAAATTACTAGATGAAATACATGGACAGGTTTTCTTACATTTGTTACCTAGATTGTAGCTATGGATGAAAATCTCTTTGAACATGAGGTCTATGAAACACCAATAAGCCTTTACTTCCTTAGAACCTCCTGTTGTGTGTTTTGTTGTGAGCTTTTTAATATTGAGGAACATAGTTTTCCATTTACAATTACTAAAGCAATATACCTACTAAATAAATGCACCCCCGACTAACATCCATGCTACTTTCCTTATAAAATGATTGACAAAATGCACCGTTGGAAAAGCAACACCCTAGCCATGAAGCTTCACAAAATAACTCTAGTATAAGTGTTAGAGGACTTGGGGCCATTGGGACGGGTTTGTGTTGCACTCTCTTCTACTAGGCCCGAACACTTGAAGAATGCCAAATGTGTTTTCCTTGCAACAAGTAGGGCTTCTTCCCAAAAGAAAGGAGGGTGAGATTAATAGGAGAACCTTGTGGGCGATCACAAAATTAACTCCCAAGAGGGTCGTGTAGTAGCTTTAGAACACAAGGCTTTGGTTCCCATTCAAGGGAAGTACATAGAGGGAGGCAACAACTTGCCCATCTTGACATTAACCTCATGACTGACATGATCCTGCATAGGTTCGCTTTCAAAGGGAAGCTTCTAGTGAAGTATGGCACCTGCAAGTTGAAGAATGCAACATATGCAACCAGACTTTTGGCCAACTTTACGACTGCCACAACGGTGAAACTATAACCCTAGTTGTTTCATACAACTATGTGGACCAATACAAGGATAGCTTGATGCCTGATTCTTTCTATCAGATTGAGGGCACTGTACCACACAAGAGAGGTCTAGGTGAGGGTGGGAGTTGCAACTTCTCATTGCATGCTCACACAGGCAGTTCAATCTTGAAAGCCACACCTTTTGAGCTCTGTATTTTGTCTCTGAGACCTCAATATATTTGTTTGTGCCTTGGACCTTGGAGAGGATTACTTCACAGAGAGGCACCATCTCTACTGTTTTGGGCACAATAAGCTTGGTAGTCATCAAGGTAGATGCCGAGGGAGGCTCCAACCAAGTAATCGTAGTAGATGGACCTTATGATGAAGACCATACCATTGTAAGGACCCTTCTTGCTTGACTCTCTCTTGTAGTCCGCTCATGTTTGAAACCACCTCACATGATTCTTGCATAGCTTTCATTTTTCAGGTATGTAAGAATATTCTCACACGCTTGATCGAAGAGTACAATGACGATGGCATTATTATGTACACAATGAAAAATTGTTCATACATCGGCGAAGAACACCTTGGGCTTCTACGACTTCACTATTCTTGCCAAGCTATTGGATGGAGAGCGGCAGGATGAAACAAGTATCTAACCTCACTACTACACACAGACCCTATTCCGACGCTTAAGCACCGATGTTTAGTGTGTGTAGGGTGCTAATCGTCGATAACCAAAGTGGGATTCATTAAGTGTCGCTATATAGCAACATTTAAAGAGCGTCGCTATATAGCGACACTTATTAGACTTGTGAATGGTCGTTATATAGCGACACTGAGACAGTTTCCTATAGTGACATTTTACAGAGAGTTTTTTTTCCCATACCGACCTTAAAAGATAGTTTTTCCCAATGACAATTTTTTTTTCCTTTTCATACATGTTTGATCCTTTGAGAGAATAAAAGTACAAGAGCATGTACATCAAGCCTTTGAAGCTCATATATTCATGTCCAAATTTGAGATCAAAAAAATCAATGAAGAGCATTTACATCAATGGCTTTGAGCCAAGTCTAATGCGCCAAACAAGTCTATCTCTAACTCTATACCGAGTTGATCTTCTATATCATCATTGTACTCTAGCATCGTAGGTTCACCTAAGACTTGATCATCTTCTTCAATAAAGTGTGGTGATTCTTGATGATCGTCATCTTCTTCCTCAAGATCGTGATCTCCATCTTCCTCCCGTACGATGTCATTATGCGCATCTTCCTCTTGGCTCATATTGTGATCTTTATCTTCTTCGCTAGATCCATTTGGATCAATTGGATGCGGCACTGGTAGTGGCATCTCCATATCCACATATCTATTTTCAAAAATTTTCTTACTTTGTGGTGCAACTTGGATCACGTACCACCATCTTGGATCAGAACGATTCGGATGAAAAAACACCTATATTGAAGATGGGTGCCAAATGCCATCAATTATATATATCAAATTCTGCTTAAGTACATGTATCAATGGATCTTTAAAAATGAAAGCTTCGATTAATTAAATCATTAGTATGCACCTGCTCACAATGCTCAAGAAGAACAAAAGTATCACTTTCATCGGTCCAAAGTTTGGTGGAGTCTATTGCAAAGAAACCGCTATTGTCTTTTCTCACTGTCGCACAGGGACCGTTGTAAATAGTTCTAAACCATTTAACATCAAGAATGAAAATACTAAATCGTATGAAATCAATTTCATAGATTTCGCGTATAGTTCCACAATAATCCAACTGTGAGGAGAGAAGATTGGTATTCGAAGCACTTACTCGGCTATCTTGTGTGAAGTTAGCCATGACTCCACAATCATACGTGACTCTCTTTGAATCGATGCGTTCCACACAAAAATGTCGTCCATATGACCATAATGCAATGTACTTTTTGTACTGCAAAAGAGCATCATTAAAACAATGACGATGCATATATTTTATAGCGTATATTGCCACAAATAATTACTTAATTATGTCAAGAGGTAAGAAACTTACATGCATCATACATCCAGATGATAACTCTCGCTCGCGCTCGTTTATTGTCTCTCCATCGCATTCGGCTTTACGTAGAGTAAGTTGTAGCCAATCAAGTGACATGTGAGTGGGGAGAAGGGCGAGATCCCGTGGATATGGTTTGCGATCGCCTGTACATTACTTTGAATCTCGTCCTTGCATTTATTCTTTCTGCTTTGGCCGCTTCATATCTCTCAATCCACTTCTGCATCTCCTTGCTATTGAGGATACAAAACTTATTGAATTTCTCCATTTGCTCTTCACTCATCTTTCTTTCAATCCCTTTTCCTTGGGGAACCTCGCCAACGATGCGATCATCATCCTTATTATGCCAAGATTGCGGCATATTGGGATCCGTGGATGCAAGAAACTCCGTGATATATACTAATGACTCTTGCACAAGCCATCCCTCTGCCATGCTTGCTTTTGTCTTGCTCTTTGTCTTACAAATCCCTTCAAAGTTTTCATAAACCGCTCGAGAAAGAACATCCACCGACTATGAACGGTACCTGCAATGGTCACCTCATCAACTATGTGCACAAGCAAGTGCACTTGAGTTGTCATGATGCTCGAGGGAAAGTGCTTCTCAAGCAAGCATATGGCTTCGATGGATTCCACCCTAGCCTTCTTGATGCTCGATATGGAGATCTCTTTTTGAGATATCCACCTATTTCACATGCCCATGTAAGATATATTCATAATCAATCTACATATTATTCAGCTTAAATTGAAAAAAATGCAATCAATGCGATTTGATAGTAAGCATACCTCACAATACCACTGATCTTGAATATAGCATTTCTAACATCTTCTTGTAAGCACTCTTTTATTGTAATTGGGAGGATGAACTATCAAAGCAACAAAGAAGTCATGTCAATAATATAACATAATCATAATTACACTAGCACATCACGATTATCGGTACACTAATCTACAGCTTAGAATACCTATAAGACCTTGTGCCAATCATGGGACTTGAGCCCACTAAGCTTATTGTCCTTTGAAAATGCTCCTTTCAAGCAATGCATGTACCTTGTGGGTGTTTGAAAAGAGGCAATGTCCGCCTTGACTGCTACCTCCTCTCTAGTGGAGAGGATTCATGTTGCTTTCGGGAGGATAACTTTTCCCGAAGCAACAAGACATCCTATTCATAGCACGCAAGTCTTCTCACACTCCTCTCGAGTCTTTGGAACCAACCAAGTGTGCCCAAATAGTAGCCCCCACATTCTTGAAGATATGCAT
This sequence comes from Dipteris shenzhenensis, assembly GCF_047967505.1. NCBI lineage: Eukaryota > Viridiplantae > Streptophyta > Polypodiopsida > Gleicheniales > Dipteridaceae > Dipteris > Dipteris shenzhenensis. The sequence continues at coordinate 40,150,182 of NC_141604.1, forward strand.
GGGATCTAAGAGATGATTGATTTGTAACTGACCCCAATAAGGAAGCTCATGAAAGATCGATAGCCTCTTCATACCACGAGGAGGTTCCTCTCCATTCGCCCTCCAAGCCTGAATCCAGTCACTTGCCTTCAAATATGGTGGTGGTGGATCAAGTTGACCTCTATGCGCAGATGATCTAGCGGAAGGTATCGAGCATGACCTTCATAAACATTTTTCCTCATATGTTTGGAGTATCGTGCAAGCGATTTCAAACCCGGTCCATAAATAGGACAAGCATGGTACCCACTTGTAATAACAAGTCCTGCATGCGTGCATGAATGTGTTAGTATAAGACATGCGTGCAAAAGAGAGTCATATAAGCATAATCCTATATTATACATGTAAAGACACAACCACGTACCTACACTCTCTCCATATCATGGGTAATCATGCATGGTCCACATCAAGATACCCTTGACCAAAATATCATTGGTATGTCTAGGAGCTCTAGAAATATCAAAGACCCGCACTTCTCTCCATAAGATCTGTAACTCCTCTATCAAAGAAGCCATGTACACGTCCATATTTTTGGCCTTGTACTTCCCTGGCACAAGTAGTGCAAGCATGAGGTGTCTCTTTTTTATTGTTAGCCATGGTGGGATATTGTAATTCATCAAGTCTATGGGCCATGTCGACCAAGATGTCGAGCGTAACCCGAAAGGATTCATGCCGTCCATGGTGAGCCCAAGATGTAAGTTGTGTGGCTTCCTTGCAAAGTCCGGTCACTGATTGTCTGTGTGCTTCCAAGCTGCACAATCTGTGGCAATCCTCAATGTGTCATCAGTGGACTAATCAGATGCATGCCAAGTCATCAACTCTGCTATATGGATTTGCATCTGAACATGTGCTGTATTCTTGCAATGATGGGAAAGTGTCTCAAGACCTTTACCGGTATCTGCTCACCCTGCAAGTCATCTCTATATCGTTGTTCCCCACACTTCGGACAACTAGCCAAATCTCCATGCTCACGAGATGAAAGAAAATACAGTCATTATGGCAAGCATGGATGGTATCATAATCCATACCCACCATTGTTAGCATCTTCTTTGCTTCATCTCTTGATGTCTCCTTGATGTGGGCATGGTATTTGGTGCAGGCAACATCTTCTGGAGCAACCTATCACAATTCAAACATACATAGGCTTCAAATAATGATGATTCTCAAACATACATGATGATTCTCAAAAGTAACAATATCCAAATAATGAGTCAAATTAATGCAGATTCAAGATTGAGAGACAAGCCTGTAGTTTAGACATCTTAGCACCCTCATACAACTGTGTTGATTGCAACTCTCGCATATTGATCTCAGACTCTGACATCACGTGTACATGTGATGTAGTGTCCCTAAAAATAAAATCCATCATGTCCACCATACCCTTGTCATCATCTGGCACATCCGAGAGACTATAGTCTTGCTCAAAGTGTGAAGGTATATGCGCACCCTCACCACCCTCCTCATCTTGTCTCAAGATTTCATGTAAATATAAGATCTTGTCTCAAGGTTTCGTGTCATAATGGTATCCAATATTAATCACGAACTCAAATAGCATTGACTTATCGATGATCCATCACCACGTGCAACACCAATGGTAGGTACTAGTTCGGGCTCCTCCCAATACATTCACAAGTGGCGCATGACAATACGATGTTGATGTTGTACTTCTTGCTTGCAAAATGAGTGCAATGACAATACAACCTCTCCGTAAGCCACTCTGCACTATCGGGTGTTGGTGCATCATCTGACGAGCTTCCACTCGTCGTGCCTTCCATCCGCACACTTCCAAAATCACAACATGAGTTGCAAGGAAATCTATTAAGATCCAAAAAATAGCCACCCATGAGCTCCTTTTCTCTCTTCAAACACAATAAGTGCCTTGAACCATCGCTATATAGCGACGCTTTGCCCTGTTCTATTGTAATATAACGACGGTGCGAAGTACCTACGGAGTCCAGTTGTCTCCTCGCAGCCCTCCTCTAACCCTCGAACAGTTTGGGATGGTCCCTGCACTGCTTCTTGAAAAACTTCCAATCAGCTTTGTCTGCCCAGTTGGGTTTAGCCTTCCCCTTTGCGATGGAAGTATGCAAGGTTGACCTACGATGCTTCAAGAGGACCCCCATGCACTCTTTCATGTAATCTAAATTGAGCTCCCAAGGAGGGTTAGGATATTGTCTTTTCAATTCATCGATGACTGCCTGCTTCTTTCCCTCATCTTGGTACCACCAGTCAGTAGCTATGCCGCTCTTGAAGTGGTGGCTCATCAACCGGCTCATGGTGGCCATCACTACTAAGCCCTTTTTATTTTCTATTATCTCTCCAGCAACTATGATTTCATAGGACAAGTCCTCGACTAGGTAAGGAGGACTCATGGTAGTGGCTAAGTCAGAGCGAGTGGTGTTACTGCGAGCACTTATAGAGCGAGGAGTAGCAATGGGAGTAGGAGAGGGCAAGGGACCTGACTGGTACTGGGTCTCAGGACCAAGTGGAGACCTGTAGGGATGTGATTGTGCTGACTCGTCTACATCTCCCGAGTTAGGACAACATAAGTGACCCCTCCTACTCTTCCTTCCCTTACGATGGGCACACCTAGGTGATGACCCCTCAGTCAAAGGGGCTAAAGGGGACGGCTGGATAGTGAGTCCAGCTGTCAGTGTAGGAGAGGGATTTGTTGAGGTCCTCTGGGATAGCAGAGAGAAGAATCTTGCTACCTCTGCATTGGTCATCTGTGCGACAAACTCGTTGGGACTCCCGACAAAGCCATGGGCTGCTAGCAAAGGAGTTCCCGGAGGGGTAGTCACAATGCTATGTCCGAGACGAGTTGGGCCAGGGGTAGTCACAAGGGTACACCCCTGAGGTATCGCCTGAGTGGAATAAAAGTCCTCTAGAGAATAGAGATCATGATGTCTCCTCCTATGAGGGTTTTTGTACTCATCGGACACGCGACGTGATCCCATGTCTAATTTGGGGGGATTGGACAAACGTAGACACAAACACGAAAACAAAAAATAAAAAACAAGAGTGGGTAAGAAGTGGAAAGACAATTAATTACTTGAGAAAATTATGAAATTCAAACTCAAGAAATTACGGGCAGGCAATTAATCACTTGTGAAAATTATGAAATGACATCAATGCATAAAGGATAAATATAAAAGGACAATTATTTACTTAAGACAATTATGAAAAGCTAGTTTTCAAAAGACAAATATTTATGAAAGACTAGTGGAATCCAATAAGATTTTCATATATATATATATATATATATATATAAAATAGAGACCAAAAGTATGGCTCGAAAATTATGTATATAAAAAATATATGTCTCCAAAGTATGCTAAGAAAAATTTGTCTCTAAAAGAGACATTCTCCAAAAATGCCAAAATGGTGGAGGAGGTCTACTGCTCTGCATTACTGTCTAAGGTACTTTCCTTCTCCGCACCGCTAGGTGGGTCACTGGGGACCTCATCCTCCACCTCTTCTAATATGCGGTCATGCTCTTTAGCGATTATGTACTCGCAATCCATGAATGCCTCCACATAATCCATTATGTCCTTTACACAATCATATTTGAGGCTCCACTGGTCGTGGCAGTCTCTCCACAACCTACGAAGATCCTGTAGGTTGTGTCGTGCGTTCCTCAGTCGCCACTACCCTTCGGCTTGGACCCCACCCAGAAGCACGCACCCCCACATTGTACTTCACCCAGTCACTCTCATGCGTAATCTTCTCTTTTACATGAGCTAGTAGCGAAGCTATGTCTATAATCCTTGCGACGTGGGGAACAGGGTTGGGGTTTAGGGAAAACACCCATGGGTGAGGGCATGGTTGTTCCATTTAGAATCTGTTTGAAAAAAAAAAGAACCAAATACGGCTAAGGAGCATGTGAAAAAAGAACTGAATACGACTAAGGAGAAGGACAAGCATATCCGCATAAGACAGAAAGCATATGCATAAGAGAAGGAGAGGAAAAAAGAAGAGAAAGAAGAGAGGAAAAGAGATTGAAAGAGGGGAAAAGAACCATATATGCATAAGAGAAAAAAGAGAGAAAGCATATGCATAAGAGAAAAAGAGAGAAAGCATATGCTTATGCTTATGCATAAGCATATGAGCATATGCTCATGCATAAGCATAAGCATAGGCACAGGCATATGCTTATGAAAAGACGAGAAAAAGAGAATGAAAAGAAGAGAAGGAAAGGAGAAGGAGAAGGAGAAGGAGACATATGCTCATGCATAAGCATAACCATAAGAGAAGAAAAAACATATACATAAGAGAAAAAGACAGAAAGCATATGTTTGAAAGAGGGGAAAAGATATTGAAAAAGGGGAAAAGAAGAGAAGGAAGAGGGGAAAAGAAGAAATCATATGCTTATGCTTATGCATGAGCATAAGAGAAAAAGAGAGAAAGCACATGCTTGTGCTTATGCATAAGCATATGAGCATATGCTCATGCATAAGCATAAGCATAAGCATAGTCATAGGCATATGCTTATGAAAAAAGAGAAAAAGAGAGGGAAAAAGAAAAGGAAAGGAAAAGGAGACATATGCTCATGCATAAGCATAAGCATAAGAGAAGAAAAAACATATGCATAAGAGATTAAAAGAGGGAAAAAAGAAGAGGGGAAAAGAGCATAAGCATAAGAGAAGGAAAAACATATGCATAAGAGAAAAAGAGAGAAAGCATATGTTTGAAAGAGGGGAAAAAGAGATTAAAAGAGGGGAAAAAGAAGAGGGGAAAAGAAGAGAAGGAAGAGGGGAAAAGAGATTGAAAGAGGGAAAAAAGAGGAGGGGAAAAGAGCATAAGCATAAGAGAAGGAAGAGGGGAAAAGAGATTGAAAGAGGGGAAAAAGAAGAGGGAAAAAGAAGAGAAGGAAGAGGGGAAAAGAGATCGAAAGAGAGGAAAAAGAAGAGAGGAAAAGAGCATAAGCATAAGAGAAGGAAGAGGGAAAAAGAGCATAAGCATATGCTAATGCTTATGCATGAGCATATGAGCATAAGAGAAAAAGAGAGAAAGCATAAGTTTGTGCTTATGCATGAGCATATGAGCATATGCTCATGCATAAGCATAGGCAAATACATATGCTTATGAAAAGAGGAGAAAAAGAGAGGAAAAAAGAGAGTGGAAAATAAGAGAAGGAAGAGGGAAAAAGAGATTGAAAGAGGGGGAAAAGAAGAGGGGAAAAGAGCATAAGCATAAGAGAAGGAAAAGCATATGCATAAGAGAAAAAGAGAGAAAGCATCTGCTTATGCTTATGCATGATCATATGAGGGAGAGAGGGGGGGAAAGAGGGAGGAAAAGAGGAAAAGAGGGGAAGAAGAGGGAATAAGAGAAGAGAGGGAAAGAGAGGGTTCCTATGTCCATCATTGCAGCTAGCACTTAAGGTGTTATCTGTAGGCCAATGCAAATAACGAAAATAACAAAAGGGAAAAAGAGGAAGCACTTTCTTACCTAGAAAAGTCCCGAACCGTGTTTCGTGGACTGGCCCTATTAAAAAGAGAAAACATACCATTTTTTCAGATAAGTAGTTAGAAGAAGGAGGAGTTTGGAGAAGCAACTTTTCAAAGGGATTGGATGAGTTTGGAGAAGCCTACAAACAAGGAGAAAGCATAAGCCTACAAACAAGGAGAAAGAGGAGGAAAAGAAATACCAAAAAGAGAAGAGGTGAGTCTTCTTTCTTTCACCAAATCTCGTTTTTTGTCCTTAACCTATGAAAATCAAGCATGAAAATTAGCACATAGCCTTAGCAATACAAGGAAAAACATGCTTCAACACTCACAAAATGAAAACTCACAAAAAATGAACCTACATTGCTTAAAGTGACCCACCTTCTTGAAAAACTTTCTTTCACACAAGCAGAGAGGGAGAAGGGTGGAGAGGGAGCACAAGTGTTAGGAGAGGGGCTGGGTAGGGGTGAGGAGTGGGGAATAGAGAGGAGGAAAGTGAGGTCATCGAATATAAGGTGGGAGGAGAGATATTTTCTCTCCCTGCAATAGAGATGTGAAAGACGGCATCACGCGGGGTTTTGGGTTTAAGCCCCCAGCGTTGCTATATAGTGATGCTGGTCAGTCGCTATATAGCGACGTTTATATCTTCCAGGCGGATGGTTGGCATTCGAGGCAACCGTGGTAAGTCTACTTCTTCTCATTTAATGTATTGTTCTATTTGTTTCACTACATATTGCATGCACTTTATCTAACTCTCGTAAATTGGAGCCACAGCAAGCTGCGATGGGTTGCCTTCCTACAAACACATAGACGAGATGCACGTTTTGCGTAGGAACAAAGCCGTGGTTTATTGAGCAAGAGGTGCTAGGAGCGACGGTTGATTGGGCTGAGGTGGCTGCTTGCACGGTATAAGTCTACTCCTACTTGTAATCTCCCTCTCAAATGTCCCATCAGTGGAGGTGAGCAATGATGATGAGGGATTAGGCTTACACGGCTTCGACGAGGGCTAGGGATCAAGTGTAGCTCACGAGGGCCAGGGATCGGGCGCAGCTGACGAGTGCTAGGGATCACAGGCCAAGCGACGAGGACGAGGACAATGATTTGGATGAGTAGTAGTAGTAGTAGTAGTAGTAGTAGTATTAGTAGTAGTTTGCATATACTTCACCATGTATATGCTTTTGTATATCGGCATATTTGAGCGATTTTGTATCACCTTTTTCGAAAGGGTAATTTTGTAACAAACAATGTTGTATATCTTCAACCTGTATATCCTTCTCGGTTCATTTGAGCGATTTTGTATCACCCTTTCCACAAGGGAAATTTTCTAACAAAAAACATTCTTTTGTAATTACTAAATAAAAAACATTAGTGGGGCAAAATAGGGCTTACTGTGGCCTTGTTTAACCCCACTAATGCTTTTTTAAAGCTTTTGTCAATTGTCGCTATATAGTGATGTTTATCAGTGTCGCTATATAGCGATGTTTACCAGCATTGCTATATAGTGATGTTTACCAGTGTCGCTATATAGCGACGCTTATATAGTCACCATTCCTTTCCGACGCTTATAGCGACGTAAATACCGACCTTTGCGCCTGTCAAAAAAAACTTTTTAGTGTAAAAAAGTTCAAATTTTCTGTCAAAAAAGGGCCTATGCCCCTTAGTGCCTGGATAAAAGGTGAGTGGCTTGATGCCTTCCATGCTATCTAACTTCGTGCTAACACAACTCTTATTGCTTGCAGATTTCTGATGATCTTCAATTCATGAATCTGAATGCCCAACTTATAGAGTACATGTTTAGTGTTTGTGGAGGAGCTTGCATCAGTTGTGACCAATGACCACCTTTTTGTTACTCTTGCAAGGCACCTCAATATGATGTCAAAGTGCCCCTCTTGAAAGGGCGTATCTTCTTGCGTAATGGTTCAGATGTGATGGTCTAGATTCGTGGCACACAAGTTGACAACTTTCTCGGGCTCGATTCACTTTTCTTGGATTTGTACAGTGAGAACGTTCCTCATGTTAGGCCCCTGCTTTTTGACATTAGGCCGAGTGGAAGCTTCACAATTAATAGTTCTAGCCATTTGGTTTCCTTTGAGACGAATGCATGATTGCTATTCCATTCCATGTACTTCTCTTATGAATGTAGCTTTGACGCTTTCTCAAAGCTTGCTCAACCATGATGTGTATGGAGACCTAAATGTGAAAGTTTAAATTAGTGTTTTGGTACCATCATTTTCTTTGTACCTTGATTTTGACAATGATGAATGCACTCAAGTATCTTCACGGATTTGACTCAACCATACAATGCATTTAAAAAAAAGCACCCTCACAACATAGATTTGTTACAATGTTTAGTTGAGTTTTTCTCTTCAGTATTATACAAAAATTTGGTTGAGATACTGTTCGAGTCCCTTTTCTTGTCCCACACCATGTTCAAATCACCCTGGGCTGAGCTCCTCGTGCAAGTTCAGGCCATCGCTTCCAATGCATATATCATCGGCCTTACAATGTGAAAACCACATCAAACCCACGCTCTTTGGTACATGACTTCTTGTCTTGACTCAAGTTGTCTTGAAATCTTCTTTTAAAGTCGTTTGCCAAGACATAGCAGGGGTATGATAAATATATAGCATTATGAATTTGCCTTCCACACAAGCACATGTCATATTGGTGGACGAGCTTATGAACCTTGTTGAAGTCTTGCCTCTTTTCGTGAAACAACTTAAATGATGGTGCACTACATGGGCTGATGAGCACAAGGCATCCCTTGCTGCATTGATGGTGAACATGCCAAATGCAAGCATTAGGCAAATTGCTATGCAATACATAGCCTTGCATCTTGACCACACCTACTCCATGCATGAAACCAAAATGGAGATCTTTCCGCACAAATTCACCACTTAATTCAATTGGAGAAGAAACACAATCACACCATGAAAGTGACAAGAAGATTGGGTACAATCTCCCCCCCCTAGATGAGTGGCTCACACTTCCTCATCTAGAGTATTTATAATATTTCATAAAGGCACAAGGAGCCAAAATTATCCCTCTCTTCCCAAATAAGGGATTTGCTTTACATAGCATCTTTGGGCCCAAATTTGATTTATGTCCTCTCTAAAATATATTGCTCAAACTTGCAATATTAAAGAAATACAAAATTGGCCCATGGCCATAAAGGATGCACTGTGCGACACCTCCATCAGTACCCTTGCACTAACTCCAATCCTCGCTATGAGTTCCATCATCTGTACTCAAGCTGCCAATTACATTAGTTATTAACAATTGATTGAACGAATCATCGAATCAACTGATCCGAACATAACTGCGCATAAAGTACAATAATCAAGCACTACACCAATAACACTAGCAACATCAGTATTAACATGGAATCACCCACAACATCGACCATCTAGCATGGCAAAACACAAGCTAGTCAGGCATCCCACACTAACCACACAAAGCATCCACTAGGACCCCCGTCGCGTTTGGTGCCCTCCTATGGAATACTTTGCCATATTTAGACTTGACTAAAATAAATAATATCCAAAGAAAGATATATAATCAGAAATATAATTCTCGTATAACCATCAAACCATCTCCAACAATACACAAGAATCCCATGTCGCCTCCCAATAAAAATAGGGCCAAGATATAACATACATGCATCGCAAGAACATGAGCCATGCCACAGCCAATTATCTTAAAAGCATCGAAGATATGCCATCATACCCAAGTGTTTGTTCACTATGCTTTAGGTCTAAACTTTGGGGTGTGCCTTTGATAATGCAGCAGTTCTTGCAAAGGCATTCACTCATTGAGAAGGAAATCATGTGTTCTTTGTGTTGTGGACAAATAGAAAAGCGCTTGCTCCCTAAATTTTCTCTCAAGAGCATGATTTTGATGCCCATGTCTCACTACAAAATCATGATCAATTCCATAGAGGCACATCTTATTGCAGTACGGATACCCTTTGCACAAATTCCCAAGCTATCATACAATGGTCAGTATGGCCTACGTGGTGTGATCGTGAACATTTTTGATGATGTCAATAGGGTGCAACCTGTCCTTCCATGTTTTTGAGTGACAGTGCAACTGTCATGGTCGCTCTGAAATGCAAGCTAGCATACATGCACAACTTTATGATTGGGCTCGTGCGTCTCACGATACCTTGAAGGCCTTCATGAACTTCTTCAAAACCCGTTGTGTCGTGAATGCAATGTGTCACTTATAAATCCTCTCTGGGTTGACCACATGCAAACCTTGGAACCAAGCCATGAGCACAAAATCTCAATGGCATCGAGCACGTTGATGTGATGAAGATGACCTTGCAATAGACATGTTGGTGCATGGGATCTACATGGCACAACAGGTGGTGGATTTTGGGGACAAAATAGTATCTATAGTGCCATCCAAAGGGTTCACCCCATTGAGCATCTTCAAAGACAAACATTGTTAGGAGCTTGGTTTTCCTACAATCTTTTATGGACAGTACACCTTGCCTGAATGCACATCTTACCAAGAAATAGTGCAATGGAAGCTCACTAGCAAGTATCGTTGTTTCACACGTTCAATAGAAAATCTATTTTTCAAATTCATGAAAATACTAGTCACTCAAGCTTTGTCGTTGACGTGGGTGCACATGAGGAGAGGCAAATTTCCAAGCAAAACCATCCTTGCAAACGACGCCATCCAAGACACAAAAATCGAGCACCTCTTGCAATCATACATAGGCTTCAGTGAGTACATGTGCATGCGGGTGTCGACTAACTACAAGCACAAGCTCAAGGAAAATCTTTTTATGATGTTACGATAGTTGGGACCCCAAACTTTTATCATCATGTTCTCAGCTATAGAGAAGACATGGGAGCCCCTTATTTTGTGTCTGCGCAAGTGGTTGCATCCACAAACACGTCACTAGCATTGAGCAACAGTAATGCCATTCGTGACCTCCTTCGCCTTGACCCTATCACTACTACGTCCATAAGTTCCAAGCTATGAAGTGTCTCCTTAAACAAGACCCTTCTATCCTTGATAGAGTCGCTCATGACTTCTTCGTCAATGAGCTCCAAAATCGAGGTAGTCAACATGACCACGGTCTAATATTGATTCAAAATGCATAAGCTTATGGAGAAGCACCTAGTGAAGAGATTGAGAAGTCTATCAAAAAGTATATAGTCATGGACATTTCAAAGCTCACATGTACGCCCAAACTTCATACAAAGGAACAAAGGTTGCCACTTGCTTCCCTCGACCACCAATGCGAGAAAAAAATATTGGTTATGCTTGAAGACAATGAAGTTGCTCGTATGTCAAAGATGCACTACAAGAAAATTTCCTCCACATTAGAGAACAACTGTGTGCATTGGCAAGATTTCAAGTCATTTTTGGAGGCACTAGTGGCAATGCCAGAAGAAGAGTACATCAATGCACTATGCAGTAGTGTCACATAGCTACGCTCTTCATAAAGAGACATCCAAAAGACATCTACACAAACAATTACAATGCAATAGTGTCCAAACTTTGGGGAGCCAACACAAACATCCAGTTTGTCCTGAGCCCCCATGGAGCTGTTGCATACTGCACCTCATACATGACTAAGGTGGACAATCCAATGCAAATCTTTGAAACAAGCTTTCCAACAATGTCTACAGAAAAATGCCTCGACAAATGAGCGTGTTTGAAAAGATGGGAATGCCATATTGAACACACAACACATTAGTGCACAACAAGCGGTGTACTTATCAATTTCCTTGCCATTGACAAGCAACACAAGAGAATTTTGCTACATCAACACCAGCCCACCTAAAAGTCAAACCATGCCCCTCAAGAGACGATCCCAACTTCTAAGCAACAACATATTCTTTGATGACATTGTCACCAAATACTCAACGAGAAGGTCGAACTTGGTAGGGTTGTGCCTCGCTGAATGCGCAAGCGAGTATTCAAGTCATGAATAGGCCTCTAAGAAGTGCAAGTCTATGAAAGTTATTAATTTTAATAACCACATCAAGACAAGAGATTCAGAGATCTAGAGAATCATTCCATGAGCTTTGTTTACTTTACTTGCCTCTCATTGAACGTGAACACATTCTCAATGATGAATTCCACACATGGCATAACATGTACAATGTAAACCAACATGTAATTGAAAGAAACAAGTCAAAATTTAGCAAACACATTATGCCTAAACGTGACAACAAAGTCTAGCTACCTCTCATCCATGATTATGTCCACATGCAACAACCACATTGAGGATGCCAATGACTTTGGCATTCAAAGAGAACTTGAGTCATCAAGTAAGGTCCCTCTGGTCGATCACTCTCAGCACTTCACATACCACCTCATGCCCCACCAAGAATGCCATCATGCACTGTGCATGCTAAACAAAGAACAACGTCTCTTGATTGAAGATATCCTCTTAAAGAAATGTCTAAGAGAAAGCTCTCCACTTTGATTGTTCTTGTCAAGGAATGCCTGACCAGGCAAAACATTCACACTAACTCTCCTCATGCAAGCCCTTTTAAGAGATATTATTCACACGACAAATTGTTGGATGTGGATGTGCCGAAAGTGTTGCTTCTCGCTTACACTAGCAAAGCAGCCTACAATATAGGAGGCATGACAATACATTATGCTCTCATTTTCCTTTGCTGTCAAGTACGTACAAAAGCCTTTTTGGGGGAGATTCTCCTAGCATTGCCACACTTGTACAACGACTTGAGAGTCTTATTGTGTCAATGAGATATCACTAGTGGGTGTGAACATGTTCATAGCATGTGACATGTGCATGCGCGAGGTCAAGTACAATCATGACCAACCATTCAGCAGGTTTGACATACTCTTTTGTAGGGAATTGTGCCAAGAAAGTCCTACAAAGGACACTTGGGTTTTCTCTTCCAAGCCAATGGCATTTGTGATGGCTCCTTTGGTGTGGACTAACAATGTCATGTACTATGAGTTGACAACACCAATGCACCAAGAAAAATCAACGTTTTTGGAATAGCTTAATCACATACACATCGGTGAGCACACTGCACATGACATTAATCAACTTAACCGATCATATTGTGGATGACCTCCTCAAAAGGAGTATGCTCCCCATCTCTTCTACACGAACGCATCAAACAACAATCACAACCAAGAAGTCTTCAAAATTCTTGACACATAAAGCCACATTATTTAAAATCAAAGGACATAAGGCATTGGACATGCAACAAGATGACCAACATCCCAACAGACCCAAAGGCAATAGGAGGCATGCAGTGAGTTGTGTTTGAAGGAAGGCAGCATCATCAAAATTTTCTTTGGCAACATTGTTGATGGTCTCGTAAACATTGCAGACGGGATTTTCATGGATGCGGACATGAACAAATAACCTCCAATTGTTTGGATTTCGCTCACCAATGACAAGGTAGGGAAGAAAACATGGCTTGCACACTCTTCCCTATACAAGGACAACGTTCCATTATCTTGGATCCCTATCTTCCAGATATTGCATGAATTTCAAATAGGTAAAAGATACCTAAACATAGTATGCTACCAATTCTTGATACAACCAGCCCGTAGCACAATCCATCGTGAACAAGGGCTTTCAATGGATTCCGTTTCCTTCAAACTTTCACACATCAAAACACATAGCTTCGATACATAGCCCTCTCCTGTGTTTGCGACCTACATTCCTCTACTTGCCTTTACCTCTAGAACACAAGCACATCAAAGTCAACCCAATAGTCCTCGAAGAAGTTGTGTGGCTTAAAACCACACTTGCTTGGTCAACTAGAAAAATGCATTTCAAGTAGGTATGTCTAGATACACCATCCTTGCAATCTCTCAACACAAGCTCATTCCTTGCACACAGGGGGGCTGACATTACTGTATGTGGAAGCATCCAGCTTCCTTTTCCTCCAAGAGCTTCACACCCAATGGCACATGCCACCAATATGCCGGTATTCCAACACACATGTGGAGGTGAAGGATTGGGTGTGGCAACATACTACCAAGGCAACATGACACTTGCACAAGAAGAATTCTGTTACAAAGACCATGTGGAGTGGTTACTCACATTGCTATGCACTCAACACATTGGCACAATTGCGATTATAAATGTGTAAAGTCACCTAGAGAGATAACACTGGCTCTTCTAAGAGTACTTAGGAAGCTCACACACTTAGTCAAGCCAAATCTTCCAACTTACATCATTGGTAATTTCAGCATTTGCTACAAAAAATAGTCTTTTGTTGACTAGACTTCAACACTTCATACACCTACACATCATGGAGCAACTAATCAAATGAGCCAACAATAATAACTGGCTCCATGCTTGACCACATTTGGGTGTGCAAACTATCCAATTCACATTTTTCACAAGGAGCCAACTATGTCTATTGTTCTGACCACTCCCTTGTGTACACAACAATTCCAATGCATTGTTATAGTGGGCAGGCCCTTTGAATGTAATTCACCTTGTTTTGCAAAGGGTCTGTCCACTAGTAGGTATGCAGCCAGCCTCAAGTAGTGTCATCGTGCACCCACCTAGACTACGAACAGGCAGATGAGTTCTCTAAAATCATTTAAAGGAAAGGTTGTTTTTGACTGAAGAGAAGGTTGTCTAGCCCCCCCCCACTCCCACAAGCAGATTGCAATAGCCAATGCACAACCTTGGCAGGCTGTAGCAATGGATGAATTGCTAGAGGTCTACAAGTTTACAACTGGGATTGCATCTCTATCCACTCTGTTTGAACACTGCACAATGGAGGCCCTCCTCCTTCCAAGCTCCTTTGCTGCCACCCTTATCTGAACCCACCTTGAGCTGGCTACCCACGTTCAATTCCCTAGGGGAGATCCTTGCTACCCCAGTAGACGATTATATGGGTGCATGCGTGCACGTGCACGCGCATGTGTGTGTGTAGTAGACATTAACAAACTGTTACAACACCACTTTCATAGTGAAAAGTAGACAAATTTAGAGTGAAAAAAGAAAAATATTTAAATAGAAGTACTTTGCAATAAATATCCACCAAAAAAAAGGAATAGACATCACTAAAGGAAGTGAATTTTTTTCCCAAAAGAGATAAAGCGAGTAGTAATGCTTTGAAAAGTTGTTGGCAGCAACACTTTTATTGAAGAGGGGAATCTGCCTACCTGCTACCATCCAACAAGCAAAAATAGTGAGAACCAGTTTTGACTTTGATTGGGAAGACAGGTGTCATCGACACCTGTCCCTTGTTATTGGAGTCACAATAAAAATAGATGCTTTTGCCATACACTAATCAAGCATAAGTAGCGAAGAAAATGGTTCATTGTAAGTTATTATTTGAAATATGTGATCAGGAAAGAGATAGAAAGGGTTTAAATAACATGAATTTAATGCTATAGGGGTGGTTTGAAGGGTTTCAAGAAAGAAGGGAGAGCCAGGTGTAATTATATAGAATGGGGGAATTAAAAAATGAGAGGAGGGAAAGTCAAAATGAAATAAATAGAAAGGGTTAAAACCAATAACTAAAAAAGGGGGAATTTAGATACAAATATTTAGAAGGGGGAGAAATTAAAAGGGGGAACTTTAGATGTCATGGTGGAATGTACATACTTATATAGAGAAACAAAGGGGAGGGGAGGGGAGAGGGGAGAGAGAGGGAAGGGTGGGGGTTTTTTAATTAAACAAAAAAGAATATACAAAGTAGAAAATGAGGGGGGTTTTCTTTGTGTTTAATAAACTGTAAGAGACTTTTAAAGAAAGGAGAGGGGAGGGGGGTTTGTTTAAATATAAAATTAAGCAAAAGAACACATAAAAAAGGGGGAAAGGGTGAGCAATTAAGAGTGAAAAGGACCTGTGAGTCCATTGAGGGAAGGCGAGGTCAACCGGGGAGAGACAAGCAGGCTGAGCGTTGTGCGGACATATTTCTTGGTCAAACAGGTACAACAGGGGCCTGAGACGGTGCTTTTACGAGGCTGTAGTTGTCCGCCATGGTAGGAGTGGTGGAGCGATGAAGCAGAGACAGAGGAGCGAGGGGATAGCGCACAGTGAGTGGAGGTCTAACTATATGCTTATTTGTGGGTTTTAATAGGGAAACTAAGACTCAATCATCCCTAATACGAAATTGATTAGGTATTCCTACATGTGCAAAAATGTGCATATGCCAGTGAGTGTGCATGTAACAATCTAGTGGAAATTATATGTGCAAAAATGTGCATATGCTAGTGAGTGCTCGTGATACAATCTAATCCTAACTAAGGAAGACTTAGTTTAACAAATCTTCATTTTTGTCGAGGATGGCTTGCGTGTTGATGTAGTAGCGCTTCAATCGGCTCCCAGGTGCAAATGGAGGGAGGAGGGGGAGGGGGAGGTGGAGATGGAGGGGGGAGGGGGAGGGGGTGGTGGATGTGGAGATGAAGGGGGGAGGGGGAGGGGGTGGTGGAAATGGAGGGAGGAGGGGGAGGGGGTGGTGGATATGGAGATGGAGGGGGGAGGGGGAGGGGGTGACAAAACATGTGTGCCTAGGATCTATGGAGCACTCTAAGGTGGATGGAACCTATGTGGAAACATGATGAAGAGAGTGCTCATGACATGTACCTCAAGTCAATTAGGTTCCAAGATAGATTAGCTTGGACTCATAGAGAGAATCTTGAGAGAGTGCAAAGTGCTTGATTGATATTACTTCAAATGAACCTCCCTTTTATAGGTGAGGGTACTTACATCCATTTGCTTGCTCACATGTGGGATATCTCCTCCATGCCATGTGGCAGCTTACCCTTTACTCATACCTTTGCTCTACATGTCCTCATGGCACCATAACTCTCAACACCTCCCCTTGGTGCCATGATCCTTTGGCTACTGCAAGGTGGTCGAATGTGAGTTACAAGATCAAATCCTCCCCTGGGTGCTTACATAGCTACTCTCAGGTGGTCAGGCTTGATTTACAAAATATAGGCAAGGTTGGCAAGGTATTTGTTTCTCAATGCATTCCATTGATGTCACCTTTTGGCTCATGGCTGATGATGATGGCGTTTTCTTCTTTGCTTGGTGTAGCTTCATGCATGATGCTTTGTTCTTCCATGTGCCTTAATGCTTTATGTGTGGATGCCATGCTTTCTGCTATGGTCATCTCATGCACTTGTGCTTTTGGCATGCTTTTTGCATTCATGCGTCGCTTTACCATTTGTTGCAAAGGACTTACCAATTGGTTTCTTTCAATATTGGCAATGTCTAATTGCATACAATGATTCTAACTTGACAAGCGTGTAGAGTTCGAAAAGACGATCACTTTTGCCTTTTGGAGAGTGTCCAAATTCTTCCTGGATTGGAAGTTACACCTTGTCGAAGTTTCTGTGAAGAAGAGGGCTTTTGATGATGTGTCACAGGTTGTTCACATGTAGTTACAAATTGTCCTTGGCAAGGGTTTATTGTGTTGAGGTGGCCCTATGCCATGTGGCAATCTTTTAACCCAAACAAGTTAACCCAAGGTTACTTTAACTTTATCATGGTCCACCTAAACCATGCAATTCAACCTAACCATAAACTAACCTTGGCTGCTTTCAATAACCCTAGTCATTTCTTATCTGCCACATGGCATTTTGTGGGAAACCTTAAGCAATGTAAACTATCTCTGAGACTTGAAGCGTGATGGTGAAGGCATGATGGCAATGGCGCTCTGGTGAGGATGCAAGAGCCACTGGCTTTTTCGGAGTTTGCTGGTGCTGTGGGAGCTACGAGGAGCGCTGGGAACTCCTTGAGAGAAGCCATGGAGTGAAGGTCGTTTCAGCGGGTGGCATCATTCATCGTGCAACTGGCTGGAGCTGGTCATTGGCTGGGAGCTACCTTCCTTAGCCACTGGGAGGCTATGGCTACTGATTGGAGCTTGTAAGGCCATCTTTGATGGAGGTAGTGATCACTTTGGAGCTGGGAGACTGGCCATTGTAGTCGTAGGGGTCAGACGTGGACACGAGAGGCTATGTGCATGGAGTGCTCGTCAGAGTTCCAATGTAAGTCTTCTTGGTGAACTTTCAAGAACCGCAAGTTCTCACTATGATCAGGACGGCACTCACGACAGTCTAGTAAGAATAAATGGAGTCACCACCGGTGGACCTTTGCCTACAACTGAATGACCCCGACCTTGTGTCTGCTACTTTCTTGCTGTGTTCGAATCAGCACTGCTTCAGTGTCGCCAAGAGATTAACATATTCTGCCGAGTGTACATGCAAAAACTGAATGACCCCGACCTTGTGTCTGCTACTTTCTTGCTGTTCGAATCAGCTCTGCTTCGGTGTCGCCAAGAGATTAACATATTCTGCCGAGTGTACATGCAACAAATGGTGTGTCTGGCTACACTCTGGTGAAGACACTGATGGAAATGGAGCCTAACTCCGTGTTTATTCGGAAGATGCATGCCAATTATGCCTTAGAGTCTCGAATCTACAGCGTCATGTTTCGCTGTTTCGAGAACGACAGCTTCGATAATACAGGGTTGACACAGATTCTTGACCAGGATGCACGCGCGGCTTGGAGCAGTGTGCTATTGCTCTTAGATGGAGAAGTAGCTGTTGAAGGGAACTTGTTTGTAGAGCTTGGCTGAGGTTGCATGTAGGAAAAGCTTGGATGTGTGGGGTTTGGTAGAGCTTCGGGCTCTCTCTCCCTCTTGAAAGCTTTTCTCTCAAATCTCTCTCAAACACAAGGATCTCTTAGCAAATCTCTAACATGAACAATCACTCAAGAGGCATGAACATGAATCTCTCAAGAAATGGATGGACGGAAAATGTCTCTCTCAAGGGACGGAAATTTGTTCTCAATCTAAAACTAAAACTAACCTAGGAGAAAAAACATGAGCTCCTAAGACATGCCTACAACTAATCTAGGAATGGGAACAATCCTAGTAAACTACTAATGAGCTAAACTAGGAGAGCTAAACCTATGCTCTGATACCATGACAAAACATGTGTGCCTCAGGATCTATGGAGCACTCTAAGGTGGATGGAACCTATGTGGAAGCATGATGAAGAGAGTGCTCATGACATGTACCTCAAGTCAATTAGGTTCCAAGATAGATTAGCTTGGACTCATAGAGAGAATCTTGAGATAGTGCAAAGTGCTTGATTGATATTACTTCAAATGAATCTCCCTTTTATAGGTGAGGGTACTTACATCCATTTGCTTGCTCACATGTGGGATATCTCCTCCATGCCATGTGGTAGCTTACCCTTTACTCATATCTTTGCCTACATGTCCTCATGGCACCATAACTCTCAACAGGGGGAGGTGGAAATGGAGGGGGAAGGGAGAGAGGGAGGTGGAGATGGAGGGGGGAGGGGGAGGTGGAAATGGAGGGGGGAGGGGGAGGGGGTGGTGGATATGGAGGGGAAGGGGGGAGGGGGTGGTGGAAATGGAGGGGGAAGGGGGAGGGGGAGGTGGAAATGGAGGGGGGAGGGGGAGGGGGAGGTGGAAATGGAGATGGAGGGGGGAGGGGGTGGTGGAAATGGAGGGGGAAGGGGGAGGGGAAGGTGGAGATGGAGGGGAGTGGTGGAAATGGGAGGGGAAAAAAAGAGAGAGCAAATAAAAACCTTGACGGACGGAAATCGAAAGGGAGGGAGAGGTGGTCACCTGAACGCTCTCCAAGTCTTTCTCAATGTAACGGGATTGTTGTGGAACAATTGATGGTCAGTGTAGAAGACAAAATCATTTGCCAATAGATAGTGCCGAAATTTCTTTACACTATACACCATTGCTAGGGCTTCTCTTTCTATGGTTGTATAGTTGATCTCTACATCATTGAGTTGTCGACTGGCGAAGTAGAAGGGGTAGTCTTTCTTATGTTCACCAGGTTGACAAAGCACACTCCCAATTGCATACTTGGATCCATCAGTATGAACATGAAAATCAATATCCCAATTGGGAGGTATAAGGATGGGTGCTGTAGGCACCGCTTTAAAAGCTCAAAGGCTTGGTCGCACTCTTCGGTCCATAAGAACTCCACTAATAATTTGTAAAGTGGTCTAGCTATCATGGCATACTGCAATATAAATCTTCTGTAATAGCCAGCATGTCCCATAAAGACATGTACACCTTTGGAATTTGTAGGAGGAGGCAATTCCATGATGATTTTGATTTTGTCCATGTCAGTTGCAATCCCATGTTGAGAGACAATGTGTCCCAAAACAACTTCGTGGGTGACCATGAACTGGCATTTTGTTGGATTTAGGGAGATGCCATACTACCTGCATTTGATAAGTACTTCTTCAAGACATTTGAAGTGGTCCTGTTTGTTTTAATGGATGCACAAATCATCCAAGAACACCTATAAAAACTTATTCAAAAATGACTTGAAAGTTGTGAACATGACTCGCTGGAATGTGGCCGGGGCATTACAAAGGCCGAATGGCATGACTCTATATGCAAAAATACCCCATTCTATAGCAAATGCTATTTTTGATTGGTCTTGAGGAGCAATTTGCACTTGGTTATAGCCACTGAAGCCATCCAAGAAGCTATATATTTTGGATCTTGCCACCTTTTCCAACACTGTTTCTGATAAGGGTAGGGGATAGTGATCCCTAGTTGTGGCGGCATTCACATTTTTTAAGTTTATGCATATTATGAGCTTCTTGTTGCATTTAGGTACAATGACAATGGGTGAAACCCAATCAGTGTGCTCTATCTCGTAGATGAATCCAGCATCTAGTAGTTTTTCCAGCTCGTCATAAACCATGGTGCCATATTTAGGATTTGTGCGATAAGGTCCACATACCTTAGGGTGAGCACCTTCCCTTATAGGTATCGTGTGTATTGCCACTTCTGGTGAAATTCCTTTCATCTCTTTGTATGACCATGCTAGGCAGTCATGGTATTCCATTAGGAGTTCTTTCTTGATGAAGCTGTTTCCCAATGAAAACCAATTTTTCTTCCTCCCCTTCAAGGGTGAGGTTTATTGTGCGTGTTTTTGCCGATCCCTCATAGATTCAAGTTTCTCCAATGCTATTGGTTTCTTGAACTTCAGATTCTCTGAATGGTCTTGGCATTGCTATTGGCGCACTATCACTTGTATAATTCTTGAAGTATTCTGGCACTTCTCAAAGATCGGCCTCTGATGGGGTTGAACTAGCCTGACATGTCATGTGTACTAGGTGGCATAGTTGCATTTATTAATTTGTTAGGCTCTTCTTTTCTTTCTTTTTCTGAAGTCTCTTGATCGAGCTTCATCCGCACATGTGGCTTATATTTTCGAAACTTCTTACGTTGGGAACTGTGGGGTAACTTTTCCACTGGTAAGGTGTTTCCAAGGGTTCATTTGTTGTGCATACTCCTTCCAGTCCCTTAGGGGACCATTTAAGAGGCGGTGGTTTTGATTTTGAGGGAGCTGACTTTGCAAGGTACAATTCGACAATCCTTGTTTGGAGTCGTTCGAATTCATTGAAGTGCTCGGCCTTGGCTTTTCTATGATTTCCTCCTTTAGCTTTCTTGCAGGATCTTTTGCTGTTATTCAACTGCAGAGGTTAACTTTTGGGAGCTCGACTGCCATTAGGGCATGCAGAATGGCTAAGTCATTATCAAAGATTTGATCTTCAATTTCAGCATTCGCAGCCTCTGTTTCAAGGTCCCAAGGAAAATCTGAGTCATCATTGGTATTGGTACCTTCTTCAGGTTCGTTATCCCATTCAAGGTCAGCCATAAAGAATGGCATCTCTAGATCGATTGGTTCTTCATGTGCTGATGGAGGATCGACCTGTAGTGCCTTAGCATCGATCTGTGAGAAGATGGGGTCCAATGAATGGCAGTTATCGATGGTTGCCATCGATGGTTGCCAATGTTTGTATCTAGTTATTGACATTGCTTTGTGAGTCACCTGCTATGGCATGCTGTTGCAGGGGAGCTTATTTGCTTGAGATTGTCGTGAAAGATGTGTCATCCAATGCTCTAGGCACAATTGGTTTAATAGCTCCTGTCCCCACATTCACCCTGGTTGCAATGTCTCGATTCTAGGTTGTCAGTCTATCAGTTCCCCAATCATGGAGGACTGATGCTTCCCGTAACCAAGGACGTCCCAGTAAGATTTGATAGGATTTTTTGGGGAGATCCAAGATTGTGAATTAAAGGGAAAAGCGGACTCTTGCGATCTTTGTAGACATGCCATTCACTGTTCCCAAGGGTTTAGCCCGTGAATCATTGGCAAGGCGTATGTTGAAATTAGCCTTTTTCATTGGTGGGAGACCCCATTCTTCATAGAGCTCCTTTGATAGGACATTTACACCTGCTCCACCTTCATTATATGCCTTGTGGTTCAAAGGCATAGTAATGTTGCGTATGTCATCTCTCTCACCCATTCGCATAGGGATATCTTCAATGTCGTTCATAGGTGGAGGGGGATTTGCGAGTTCAACCCATCCTTTGAAACTCTCCCAGAGATTGAGACAATTCCGTAAGAGGATTTCGATGGGAATCGATACAGGGCAACTCAGGATGCTAGAGAGTGTGGCTCCTTCAAGTTGATGTGGCGGTACATTCTGTTGTGGAGTTTGTTGTTGGAACAAAGGCTTGAGTACAATATCAATACTTTGTGGGGCCAAGTCATGGATTGGGTCTTGAGCTTGTTTCTTGGCCTCAAGTTGAGCTTGCATTTTGGACCCATTGTTGAAGTACCTGAAAACGAGCCTTCTCCACCTCTGCATTCGGGTATGGAGCTTCTTTTATTTGAGGCTCGGGAGTCGATGTGGATGAGCTCGACTGCTCATTGCTTGGCGGAGGTGGAGGCACTTCTACTTTCTTTTTCAGAAGTCGCTTTGGGTGGATTGGAATGTTAGGGTCCTTGGTGGCCTCTTTCTGTTGGCGTGTAATTACATTGACAGGTTGTGATTTTACACTTGCCGGACCCAGACTTTGATGGTCCACCCCAACGATTCCGATGGGGACATCAGGCTTAACCTCTGTTTGTTCTAGGATCTTATTTTTCATGGGACAATCCATACAGGCATGTCCTATGCCACAATATTTGCAGAGTGGTTGGAAAGTAGCTGGGCTACCACTATGAGGGCACTCTGCGATCTGGTGATTTTCTCCACAATCGTAGCACTTGATTGGTGCTCGAAATGTGTTGGGTCGTACTTGATTTGCATAAAATGGCATTAAACCCTTTGCACCTTCTACATAGTACACTAGGTACTCTGCTTCATACTCAAATAACGACTCTACTTCCTCGGCTTGTAATTGATGTATTGGAACTGCCTGAGGAGCTGGATTTGGTGCTCTTGAATATGGTCGTGGATTTGGATACCTGAGTAGTTGTCAGACTTGTGTCCGAACAAGAACATGATTTAGCCTCGGAGCTGGGGGTGCTTGGGCAAGTGCCGGTTGCCTGTACACTAGCATGGGTGCCGCTTGGTATTGTTGAGTTCAAGGCGGGTTGTTGCGCATGTTAAAGGTGCAAATGTTTTCATCATGGCCGATGACGACGTAGATATGGCACCACAACGGTGGCGGTGGATTTGCTTGTGCATTGATCCTGGCTCTGAGGACCAGGCATTCCTTTGCTATATGATTTGCCATGCAGTGTGGACACCAGACATTTTCTCATCATGCATATGTTTGAGTTGGTGGCTGAGACAAGTGAAGTTTTTGATCCATGGCCTGCATCATATCTTCTTTCAGCTTCAAGGTCATGGCCTCTAGGCGATCTTCATTTGATGTTTCGGCAATGGACTTGGATTTGCCTTTTTTGGAGTGCTTATCTCGGATACTAGATCTACTATCATCACTGCTCGTGTCTGAGTCTGTCATGCCATCCTCGATGTCAATGGCTGCTGCATGAGCAGCACTAAACATTTCATAGTTGCTTATCTTTTTCATATCCTTTCGGATTTTCTTTTTGATTTCTGCAATGAACCATGCCATGAGGTACTTTGCATTTGGGCGTGGGTCACATTTGGCGATTAATTGTTTCATCTTACCCAGGTACGTGCGTACATCTTCTCTCCAGCCTTATTCGATCTTGCTGAGTTGGAGAGCGGGATCATCTTGTAGCCTCTCCGTTTGAAAGCGGCGTTTGAATTCTGTTTGAACTAGGTCCCATATGGTGCATTCTTCCATGAGAAGGTCTAGGTACCATTCAGATGCTTCATTAGTTAAGGCCATGGGGAACCAAGCCACCTTGGTTTCATGGGATTGATCTCCACCTGCGCGGCATGCGGCATCAAAATGCTGGAGGAATCGGGCTGGGTCTCCCTACTATTATATTTGGGAAGTTCCAGTTTTCCCAAGGGGCGTCGACCTTGATTATTGTTATTTCTTCGATTGAAGAAATTGTCAGCCTTGGCATCGAGGTTGATATCCCCATCATTGTCATGACGACGTCCAGCCATGTTGGCTCGTGGAGGAGTTAAAGGGAGTGGTTGAATCTCAGGGGGGGATTCGAGGTAGAGGATTGCCGGGGGCGGTTGTTGCAATGGAGTTATATGTGGATTTGGCGAGCAATGGAGTCGAAGGCATTGGCCGGAATGTAGCTGCATGCAGATTGGGCGAGATTTGCCAAGGGTGTCTCTGCCACAAGTGCGGGTGTGGATGTACCACAAGTGCGGGTGTGGATGTAGTTTTATTAGGAGAGTTAGAGTGGTGTTAGTTTGTGTAGGGACCATCGTATTAATAATGTACCTAAGATTGTCCTATGTGTGTAGGGAAATGTGCTGGTGCAGATGGATCGTTAATCGGAGATCACAGCGTGAATATATGAGCGAATTTATGTGAAACGGGGCCCACATGGGGACACGAATGAGCGAGTGCTAGGGATGCCGAAATGGTGTGCAAATGGTTAGAAAAATACCTCGTAGCATGGTGTTTTCGTGTGTGAAATCTGGGTTCCATTTGGGTCCCAAACGGATGAGTTACGAGGGGTTAATGTAGGGGTCTTTGTAAGCTTATTATTGTGCTAAGGAGTAGGAATGTCGACACGGACTTGGAAAATCTGTATGCACAAACTATCGTTGCCATAGATTCTTGCCCTTTGGACATGCCGATGTTCATAAGAATTTCTCACAATCTCAGCTTTTTAGGGATGCTATCAACGTAATTTTGCCCTGTAAATTTCCTCTCTCCATTGTTTAATAACAACTCCCTCGATTGAGCTGGCGATCATGCACCTCCTTTGTCTTTGGACTAGTCTTTAGTCTTTATGCAACCCACACTTTATATGTCATAGATGGAGTTATGCTCTTGATTATTAGGCTGCTGAGGCTACCTTCTACCATTTCATAAATCTGTTGGTTTCTTTTCGGATACATATCTCTATTGGTCTTTTCGGACATATCTGATGGTCGTTACAAAAGCATCAGTTGGTCTTTCCACAGAGACATCTAATAAATTTAACATGTATTTGCTATACTTTAGCTTTGTAATGCTATTTTTGCATTATTGGATATACAGGTACGACAAATTCTTCCGACTACTTTCTTCTGGTTTCTCTAAAAGGGGGTTTCTTATGTGTTGTCTTTCATTTGTGCAGTGACGGTTGCTTTGGGGCAGCTCCTTCTTTCTCGTAAAGCTTCAGCCAGAGTTCTAGTCAAGTGCCAGGCAAGTTTTTTGTACTTATTATGATGTTTTTTTCCTTAGTATCAGATCTGTTGTTTTCTTAGGCCATCTTTGCTTCCTTTTTACCTCATATGATTGCAAAACTTGATTGCCGCATTTGTTTTCTTTTGAGAGCTTGAATCTATTCTTTGACCTGCATGAACTTTATGCTAAATAATAAATGTAGAATTATTGATTCAACTTTCAACTGCTTGTTGTTTGACCTGAATTTTGCAAGCATCTAAGTAGTCATTGCATTGCAATATTTTACAGATTTACGCCCAACCATGACTCAGACAAACAACTCTTTTTGCAGTTCTTGGAATGACTAGATTGATCTCTCCCGTGAAAAGAAAGAGTGTGAGAAAATCCTTGTCTAATGTAGCATCATCATCTCATGTGACATGTGACTCAGATGTAGAAGCCTATACCAGGACTGGGTGAAGAAAATGATGTCTTAAGAATTAAAAATGCTTGTTTGGCTTGGAATGATTCTTGGGCTATTTCTTTTGAATGGGCATTCTTTGACAAAAAGCTTGGGCATATTTTTTATACAACATGCCAAAAAATGAGAAAATGTCGCAGTGAATTCGGCACTATTGGATCGGTGAATATTCAACTTAGTGCAATATGATGTCATGCCGCTTCAAAACAACACAAGTCGGCATCATACTCACAAAATTATGGGGAAAAAGGAGGGAAAAAGCCCTCCATGAAGGCATCTAATGGCAATTAGGGGACCTTGATGCTGGAATTTTGAATTTATTTTGAGCTTCTTATCATGTTGCGAAGGAAGATATGGCATTTCTAAAATTTCATGTAGTTTTGGATTTATTACATATGTGTGGAAGTGTATTAGTGCCCCGAGAGTTATATCGTAATGAAAAAGCAACATCAATATTTGCCACTTATATTAGTGAGTCTATCTCGCACACAACAATAGAGAGGCTGAACATATCACCTTTTTTTGGTCTCTTAGTTGATGAGTCTACGGATATTTTAGTCATGGAGCATCTCATTGTGTATGCCACTTACATCTACGATCATGAGCCTCAGATTTCTTTCTTAGGTTTGCTTGAAATACATGACAGGACAGCCAGGGGCTTGGAAACTGCAGTTATAAAATTCCTTAGGGGTGTCAGTATGTATAAACCCTCTATATCACGTGCGTTCAAGGCCTATATTTAAAGTCCCTTATCTATAAAAATTTTCATTAATAAAATGTACCCCTTTTCTATACAAATCTGTAAATTTTTTCCAAAACTATTTTAAATAGTCCCTTATGTATATTTATTTCTATAAATTTAGAAAAAAAGAAATCCTTCTGTTGAACTCATGTGATAAGGTTACATATAATGAGTGACCCCCCCGAGTAAAATTCTTTAGAGAATATGGTATAGATGAGAAAATGGTCAGCTTGGGTTTGATGGTGCATCTGTAATGATTGGTTCTAAAAATGGATTGGCTGCATTGTTGAAGAGAAGGAGTCCTTTCATGACATCGATACATTGTGTGGCACACCGAACTCACTTATGTGTTTCTAACACTTTTAAACAAAATTCTGATGCACAACATTTGATATGGAATTTATGAGGCCTCAAGACATCAACATCAATATGCAAGGGCATGATCATTTATGGATTTCCTTCTATTCCTGAGTTTGGTGGCCAAGGTGGATGGTTATGTTCCATGCGTAGGGATTTAAAAGGGGACATGTACTATGGGGTTAGAATTGATAGATGTGTTATTGGTAGTGATCTTGCTATTATTGGTAGTGATCTTGCTGAAGCTCTTGAGTTTCAAAGTGCTTTTTGTAATGAAGTGAAAAGAAACTTGCGATCTAGGTTTTCTGAAAATCATGTGTTGGAGAGCTTCAAAATCCTTGCACCTTCCACGTTTCCTTCAACTCAAGAGCTTAAAAGTTATGGAGGAGATGAGCTGGGAGTGTTGGTATAGCAGTACGAAAATGATGCAATGTTAGTGGATGGTACACATGTAGGATGCTTGATTGATGGTAGAGCATTGAAGAGGGAATATCATATTTTTAAGATACAAGCAGCATCAGATTGGAGAGGAAAGGTGTTGAAAGATGCACGGTGCTTTATTAGTAGAAATGAAGTGCTCCATGATAAGTATCCTATGCTTCTTCGAGTTGTAGAAATTGCCTTGTTGCAATGCAGCGCACATCTTTTTGTGAAAGGGGCTTCAATATTTAGAACATTATCAAGAACAAGCTGAGAAATAGATTGGAAACCAAGAACTTGGATTCACTTATGCGGATTTCAATCGAAGAACCACCTCTAGTAGAGCTTGATTTTGTGCCAGCTATACAATTATGGCAGAATTGGAATGAATTATGCATACTGTGAATTGGAATGATAATGTATCATGACTCCTTGAGCTGTTTCTTGCTTTTTCAGTGAAGTGAAATGATAATGTATCATGACTCCTTGAAGTTTTTTCTTGCTTTTTCATGAAGATATATTGTGATGAATGTAGTACCATTATATTTTCATGAATGTATTAGCAATGTTCCCTTGTAAACTTTCAATATATAGTAACATTTCTTATAATATGCCCATTCATGTTTCCATGATTATAAAATCGTTTAGAGTAGTTGTAAAATATAACTTCAAGATTTGTCAAATTTTTGGAAATATGGTTGAAAGTATTCTAAGGCCATGATGACACAGGATAAAATTCAAATGTGTTGAAGTGCTCAAATTTCCCTTTTCACAAGGCTGATTCATAATATCTCAGGTTTGTGATTGCTCGGTTGATTCATAGACTTGTAAGTTTTGAGATATCAGGTTTCTCATTATGTAACTAAAAATATTTTTGGGGAACACTGTACCACGCATCGTCCAAAAGGGCTGATGCGTGTCGCAACCTTTGTGCATAATTTTGTCAGGCCGGGCTGACAGGGTGACTGTGGACAACTCACCAACAGCTTGTCCTCAGTCTCTTTGCCCTTGGCGATGCACAACTTCCTAGGAGCTTTGAATTCTAATCACTTGGATGTCTTTGGGAAATCTTGCCCCCTCCCACTTTAGATTTAGGTTAGGACTGTGGATCTTGTACCTGGCACATTGTCCATTTACCAGCTCAAGGCTCAATGCTCCCTTGTATTCTCGTAATGCGGAGGGGAGAAGATGCATAAAACTCTCGGCCCTCTTGTTTGTTTTTGTGCACCTCAGACTCCAGAGAGCGGGAGGGGATGGTTGGTGATCATCTTCAATGTCCCCTTAGATCAATGGTCATCTTCGGGGCTCAAGGTTTCGTGCTCTACGGCTGCATCAAAATCTACGTTAAATGCATTCGGCAATGGAGTACCACTTTCTAGCTAATCACAAGGTTCTTGGGCTTGCTGGTGTTAAGCTAGGATTAATTGGGTCGTTCGCCCCATTGGTATCCACGTCGACCTCTTTGCCATAGTCGTGGTTAGGGTTAAGGTCTATATACCATGACCATATTCTGAATTAATGGATGGTATTAGCCAATTATAATAATAACAAAAATGATCACAAATTATATCATTTCCAACTAAACCCAAGCAAGATTTCTCGTATATGTCATCACAAGGTTGCCATCCTCTAGGGAATAAATTTTATTCGAGAGAAATCCCTTTATATATTTAATTCGATTACTGCTCGCTTCAAAATCCTTTTAGGTGTACAATGTTTGTGTATGTACATAGGTCACTATCTATTTTCATGCATCCTTACTAGTGTTTGGCTTAAAGTTCTTCAACCTTACAAATGTCCATGTTAGGATCATGTGTCCATGTCGGGCTCATGTCGGGATCATGTGCCCATGTGTTCATGGATTCTTATACATCTATATCCTTACGCATACATGGGAATATAATTCTATATGTGAGTAATACAGTGATGCTATATATGAAGTCCCATGTCTATATTTATATAGTTATATATATGCATGCATATCTTAGATGGAGACCAATTTATCTTGTCCTTTTTCTTTTCTTATTCTGTTCCATGTAGTGAAGTATTTCCTATTTCATATTCTACATGAGTATATGCTCTTATTCAGCAGGGTATTGTTCGTTAGGGAAAGTGAACAAATGTGTGTGTTTACACTAATTCTACTTAGAATACCTGTAAGACCTTGTGCCAATCATGGGACTTGAGCCCACTAAGCTTATTGTCCTTTGAAAATGCTCCTTTCAAGCAACGCATGTACCCTGTCGGTGTTTGAAAAGAGGCAATGTCTGCCTTGATCGCTGCCTCCTCCCTCGTAGAGAGGATCCACGTTGCTTTTGGGAGGACAACTTTTCCTGAAGCATGCACTTGGGGCCACAAAAGAGACATCCTATTCATAGCACGCAAGTCTTCTCGCACTCCTCTTGAGTCTTTGGAACCAACCAAGTGTGCCCAAATAGTAGCCCCTACATTCTTGAAGATATGCATGGGATCCAAGAGATGATTGATTTGTAACTGACCCCAATAAGGAAGCTCGTGAAAGATCTATAGCCTTTTCATACCAAGAGGAGGTTCCTCTCCATTCACCCTCCAAGCTTGAATCCAGTCACTTGCCTTCAAATATGATGGTGGTGGATCAAGGTGGCCTCTACGTACTCACGATGAAAGAGAATACAATCATTATAGCAAGCATGGATGGTATCATAATCCATATGCACCATTGTTAGCATCTTTTTTGCTTCATCTCCTGATGCGGGCATGGTATTTGGTGCAGGCAACATCTTCTAGAGCATGTTAGAGTTAGCTCAAATGTCCACCTCTCATGTAACCCACCAATATTCTGTGTACCCAATGTTGTAAGGCCCCCATATGAGGAGAAGCCATGATGGGTATCAGATATTGGGAGGGATCCCCAGTTTAGACACTGGAAGGGGTCTTAGGGTAGACCAGATGGTTATGAGACGGCTTAGGAGCCAAGAGTAGATACCCGTCTGCACAAAGGGGGGGTTCGAGGGGGCGATAGCCCCCCCGATAGCAGGGGGTCCGGGGGGCGCAGGCCCCCGGTGGGGGTCTGGGGGCAAAGCCCCCAGCGGCAGGGTCCGGGGGCTGCCGGTAGCCCCAGGCCCGACGGTATGACCTATGCGCGATCCTTCATCTGCCCGACGGCATGTTTTGTGAAGGGTCGGTTGGTCTTCCAGGCCGACTGTCTATTAGGCCGACTGCCTATTACAGGGCCGACCGTCAACCACTTACACTATATAAGTGGCCACCCCCTATCATCAGATCACCAGTTCTTCACGCTCATAGTCCTCCGTCCAGCATCTGTCTAGATCACCATCGAAGCTCTGTCTGTAGAGCGCACGGGTGGACAGCCAACCATCAGTTGTACCAGCAGTTTGGTATATCAGAATTTTTGTATTCTCTCCAGCTTTCCATCGTGTACTTGCGTTTTGTTGTTATCTTCCGCTGCGTACTATTTTCTTACATGGTATCAGAGCTCAGGCTATCTGAGTAACGACTTTATTGCAAGTTCAACGAGCTTTGTTAGCAAAGGCTACTAGGAGTGATGGCTGCACCAACCCCGTTGCGAATTCGTCCACCTGCCTTCAATGAAGGCAAGCTCGATGGGACGAATTATACTTTGTGGAAATTCAAGATCAGCGCGATCTTGGATTCATATGAGCTTCTGGATACTGTTCTGGGATTGGATCCAGAACCGGTTGGATCACCGAATCCAAACAACCCCAACGTCATAACGCCACCGAATGCAGATCTTCTTCGCGCATGGAAACGAAGGAACGCAGATGCACTCTGCGCTCTTGTTACCAGTTCAAGTGATTCTGTTTTGACTCTGATTCAGCACACAGACAAGGCAAGTGAGGCTTGGAACATACTGAAAGGTCAGTATGAAACGCGGAATCAGACCAGAATTCAAAATCTGGAGAATATGCTTGCTGCAGAGAGGTGCTCTGATGGAGAATCAGCTGAGACATTCATCACACGGATCAAGAATCTACGTGATCAGATGGCGACGGTTGGGATTACAAAGACCAGCGAAGAGTTGGCCAGAAGGTGCATTCGGATCCTTCCACAAAAGTACGATGCGTTGGTCACGACACTCAACACGCAGGTAAGAAATCCACCCCTCACTTTTGAAGAGTTCAGCGCGATGCTTCTAGAGGAGGAGATGCGAATGAAGACCCGCGATGGCGGAAGTGATGCAGCATTCTCAACCACATCCAAAGGGAAGGGTGGAGAGAAGAAGAATGGTAAGAAGAAGAAGTTTTCAGGTAAGTGCCACTACTGCAACAAAAGCGGTCACATGATCAAGGATTGCAGAAAGAAGCAGCAGGACGAAAAGAATGGCACTACACAGTCTTCTTCGAAAGGCAAGGAATCTGCCAACACAGTTGAAACTGAGTTGGAGCTATGGGTTGCAATTGAAGAAATATGCTCCTCAACAGAAGTTTCAACAACGAATGATTCGTGGCTCCTTGATAGTGGAGCGTCCCGTCACATGACCAGAAAGAAGGACTGGTATAGCTCTTTCAAGCCTCTACAAGAGCCCATGAACGTGACGGTCGGTAATAATGCAAAATGCCCTGTGGAAGGTACAGGTACTATCTCTCTTTCCATTCAAGAGGGTGAAACTAAAGAGCTTTCTGATGTATTACTAGTTCCTCAGCTAAAGAAGAACTTGCTTTCGGTTGCTGCGATAACTGATCGCAACTTGGAGGTGCGTTTCAAGAGGACCGGAGCAGAAATCCTTAATGCAGCGAGCAAGGTGGTCGGCAAGGCAGTAAGGAAGAACAATCTGTACGAGCTGACGGCACTAACAGTCTCTTCAGGAGTGGGCATCAGTAAGGTATGGCATGAAAGATTTGGTCATCTTAGTTATCCTATTCTTTTGGAAATGCAGAAAACAGGGATGGTTGCACACTTGCCTGCACTCTCAAAGGTGCAGGAACCTTGTGAAGCTTGTATGATGGGCAAGCAACAAAGGAAGGCTTTTCCACATGAGAGCGGCTATCGGGCAAAGGCTCCTCTACAATTGGTTCATGCTGATCTCAGTGGGAAAGCTCCGACTCAAGCTTTGGGGGGATGTAACTACTATATGCTTATCGTCGACGACTACAGTAGATACATGTGGGTGTATTTTTTACGAGATAAGGCTGAAGCTCTTGGAAAATTCAAA
This sequence comes from Dipteris shenzhenensis, assembly GCF_047967505.1. Taxonomy (NCBI): domain Eukaryota; kingdom Viridiplantae; phylum Streptophyta; class Polypodiopsida; order Gleicheniales; family Dipteridaceae; genus Dipteris; species Dipteris shenzhenensis. The sequence continues at coordinate 40,182,336 of NC_141604.1, forward strand.
CAGTGGCAAAAGATGGTGGAAAACGAAAGCGGGCTGAAGGTAAAGAAGCTTCGCACGGATCGAGGAGGAGAGTTCCTGTCAAAAGAGTTCGACACATACTTGCACGAGAATGGCATTAAGCGCCAACTCACGACTGCACATACTCCGCAACAAAATGGTGTTGTAGAGCGTCGCAATCGTACTACCATGGAGATGGCACGATGCATGGCACTAGGTAAAGGATTGCCTAAGTCTTTTTGGGCTGAGGCAGTCAATATAGCAGTCTACATCCTCAATCGAAGCTTCACAAAGGCCTTGACGGGCAAAACACCTTTGGAGGCTTATTCAGGTAAAAAGCCTTCCGCTTCTCATTTCAGAACATTTGGATGTGAGTGTTTTGTTCATGTTCCAGATAGCACCAGAAAGAAATTAGATCCAAAGAGCAGAAAGTGTATCTTCATGGGCTATAGCCAGGAGTCAAAGGCATACCGGCTATATGATCCAGAGGCAAAGAAGATCGTGGTCAAGTCGTGATGTGGTGTTTTGGGAACAGCCACATACAGTGGAGGAGGAGGTATGCCCTTCCACTTTATCATCAGCCGTAAAAGTAACTCACCTTGTGCCCGTATCTAAAGCAGAGTTGCAGAATGAGGAGGAGTACTTCGAGGAACAGACTCCACCAACACCACAACATGCCTTGGCTCCACAAGGTAAGCCACTTCCAAAGTGGGCAAGGCAGCTCTTTGATGAGAAGAATCCGGTTCCAGACTTGGCGGAGTCATCTGCAGATGGACTTCGACGATCAAAGAGGATAGAGGAGCAGAAAAGGGCTTCTGAACACATAGTCAATATGGCCTTGATGGCTGAGATTATGAAAGTTCAAGAGCCTACGAATTTGGATGAGGCAATGGCGGATCCAAATTGGAAAGCTGCCATGCAAGAGGAGTATGACAGCATCATGAAGAATCAGACTTGGGACTTGGTTGATCGTCCAGAAAAAAGGAAGATCATTGGTACCAAATGGGTATGGAAGGCCAAGTACAAATCTGATGGATCTTTGGAAAAGTACAAGGCTAGGCTTGTTGCACAAGGATACTCTCAAGTTGAAGGCTTTGATTTTGAGGATTCCTTTGCTCCTACAGCAAGGATGACAACTATTCGGGTGGTACTTGCCTTGGCTGCTCATAAGCAGTGGCCGGTGTTTCAAATGGACGTGAAATCTGCGTTCTTGAATGGACATCTCAAGGAGGAGGTATATGTGTTCCAGCCACCAGGATTTGAGGTGCCCAATTCAGAGAACAAGGTTTGCAAACTAAAGAAGGCATTGTACGGACTGAAACAGGCCCCAAGGGCATGGTACCAACGGATTGATAGCTTTCTCATATCTATTGGTTTCTCAAAAAGTGCTTCTGATGCTAACCTGTATGTTTGTAAGTAGGATGGCAAGTATGTGGTAATAGTCCTTTACGTGGATGACTTGATCATCACAGGAGATCATGAGAAGATGCTGCAAAAGTTGAGGGAGTCGTTGAGTTCCGAGTTTGAGATGACAGATTTGGGGCTCATGCACTTTTGCCTCGGCATTGAGGTTTGGCAAAAACCTGGCAGGATTTTCATCTCTCAGCAGAGATATGCTCGCGAGATCTTGAAGGCATTCGATATGACCGAGTGTAAGGACGTGGTCTCTCCCATGGAGGTGAATGGTAAGCTCTCAGTGGAGGATGCATCACCACTTGTCGACATCAAGGAGTATAGGAAACTTGTGGGGAGTCTCATTTTTCTGTGCAACACTAGACCTGATATCAGCTTTGCAGTTGGTGTACTTAGTAGGTTCTCAAATCAACCTCGAGAGAACCATTGGAAAGCAGGGATGCGTGTGCTAAAGTACGTGAAAGGTACACTGGAGTATGGCATTACCTACAGAGCAGGGAAGACCTTGGCGGGTTACTGTGACTCAGATTGGGCGGGAGATTGTGATTCTAGAAAGTCAGTTTCTGGATATTGTTTCTCACTTGGTTCAGGAGTGTTCTCTTGGATTAGCAAGAAGCAACCAACAGTGGCACTATCTTCGACGGAAGCTGAGTACAAGGCAGCATGCATTGCTGCTTGTGAAGCAGTTTGGCTAAGGAGGATCCTGCAAGACATAGGAGTTCCAATCGAAGATGCGACGGTTCTGAAATGCGACAATCAGAGTTGCATGGCCATTGCAAAGAATCCTGTGTTCCATGCTCGTACAAAGCACATAGAGATCCAGTATCACTAAGTACGAGAGCTCATCGAGGATGGAGTCATAGAGCTGGAGTATTGTCCCACAGAGGATAATTGCGCAGACATCTTCACGAAGGCTCTTGAGAGTGATTTATTGTTGCGGCATCTACATCGACTCGGCATTGGTCCGATCACATAGTTCATCTTCGGGTGAACATTGAGGGGGGGTGTTAGAGTTAGCTCAAATGTCCACCTCTCATGTAACCCACCAATATTCTGTGTACCCAATGTTGTAAGGCCCCCATATGAGGAGAAGCCATGATGGGTATCAGATATTGGGAGGGATCCCCAGTTTAGACACTGGAAGGGGTCTTAGGGTAGACCAGATGGTTATGAGACGGCTTAGGAGCCAAGAGTAGATACCCGTCTGCACAAAGGGGGGGTTCGGGAGTAGATGGTCCCTCTTCTTCTCTCTTTCTTTCCCTCTTTTCCCTTTTCCAATCTCTCTTTCCTTTCCCCCTTCTCTTAGGCTCATGCATAAGCATAAGCATGAGCATATGTCTCTGTCTCTTATGCTTATGCTTATCGTGCATATGTCTCCTCTTTTCCTTTCCCTCTTCTTCCTCTTTTCCTTTGCCTATGCCTATGCCTATGCCTATGCTTATGTTTGTTTTTTGTTTTTTGTTTTCATGTTTGTGTAATCTTCCTACAGATATAGAGACACGACGTGCATTTCACATAGGAACAAAGTCGTGGTTTATTGAGCAAGAGGCAATGGGAGCGATGATCGATTGGGTTGAGGTGCTTGCTCGCACGGTATAAGTCTACTCCTACTTGTAATCTGACTTTTTAGATTGTTTTATTCTTTAAGTTCCAATCTAATTTTCAATTTATATGGTTCACTCTTAGGGTCAAAGCTCAAGCATCCCATCACCGGAGGCGAGCGATCACTAGGGCCAGGGATCAGATGCACGTGACGAGGATCAGGAAGAAGGCACAGCTCACGAGGACCAAGGATTCAGGCCAACAAGACGAGGACAAGGACGAGGACGATTCGGATGAGTAGTGGTAGTAGTAGTAGCAGTTTGCATTTTCTTTGCCATGTATGTCATTTTGTATATTTGCTCGTTTGAGCAATTTTGTATCACCCTTTTGAAAGGGTAATTTTGTAACAAACAATGTTGTATATGTTCGACATATATATGCTTTTGTTGCTCGATCATTTCATTTGAGCGATTTTGTATCACCCTTTTCGCAAGGGAAATTTTGTTATAAAAAACTTTTTTTTGTAATTCCAAAAAAAAAAAGGATTAGTGGGGCTAAACAGGGCCATAGCAAGCCCTGTTTAGCCCCACTAATCCTTTTTTTTAAGTTCTATTAATCGTCGCTATATAGCGAACAACATACGTGAACCTTAGATGTTAGTTTAGAGGGGGAGAGGTTAGAGGAGGTGGGGCATAAAAGGCAAAAGAAAAAGAGGTACTGAATAGCTAAAGGAGAGAGGGTGTTAAAGAACTAAGGGGAGAAAACTAATTGAAATATGAGGGGGGGTAGTAATTACCTAATTAAATGAAGGGTAACGTTAAGAAAAACCTTTAGGCAGAACGGACAAGCCTAAGTCGTAAAGAGCATGTTGATCGAGGCGGCAATAATGGCACAGGGATTTGAAATGGGCGGTAGGGGGTTCAAGGTATGACCCAAAGGTAGAGCCACACAGGGAGTGCATCATTGGGTCATGCCAGTCGTTTTAACCATGTAGGAGCACTTGATCAGGGAGCAACCAGCGGGAGGCGAAAGTATAGGACACGAGGGAGAGTACAAGGCATGGAGCCACAAAGAGGGCCTTTGAGGAAGCAGGATAGTGCAACATTTGGAGCAAGACAGCACAATAGTCAGAGCAAGACAACAGGATAGTGCAACAGCCAGAGTAGGACAGGGGGTTGTGAATGAGCAAGAGTAGGTGGGAGAAGGCGGTGGGTTTTTAAGGCTAGATAGGCTTACTCGCGGAGCTTAATCAGTAGAGTAGGTAGTCAAAGAGACGGGGGTAGTTAGGGAGTCACGGTAGTTAGGAGGTTTAGCTAGTTTGTCTATGTAGTTAGGGAGTGTAGTTAGGTTAGAAAGGGTTTCTCTTTTTCCAAGAAAAAAAGGGGGGATTAGAAAAAAGTTTGGAAATTTTTTTGGGAAAAATAGCCGACCTGTGTGTGGAAGACTTCACAACACCCCTTTGCATAGTGAAAAGATAAAAGAGCGAAGCTAGACAATTGAATAGGACTAACTGCATTAACGAAAAAGTTTGTACAAGTCGGTGAATCCATGTTTATAAAGGAAACTAGCAGTGGCCCATTTTGTAGAAATGACTTTGTAGAAACTGTATAGAAGTTGAGCTTCGATAAGTCTTGGCAAGCATCACTTTCATTGAAGACGGGAGTCTGCCTACCTGCCACTATCCAACAAGCAAAACAGTAAAAATTAGTTTGGAAGACAGGTGTCATAAACACCCCTCCCTTCTTATCGGAGTCACAATAAAAATTAACACTTGGCCATATCAAGCTTAATGTAAATATAAGAATGTTTGGGTAGAAAAGTGGGTTTAGAGGTTATAGAGCGAGGAATGTTAAACCTTTGTAGAAGGGGGGTACACGAGAAGAGTGTGGAAGGGGAGGGGTTTATGGGAAAAAGTGTGGGTGAGGAATAGCGATGCTAGAAGATATAGTTATTGAATAACCAAGCGACTAGAGTTAAAATAGAGGGAAATTTGATACAAATTAATAGAAAGAAAAAAGGGGGCAAAAGAGGGGGGAATTAATGTTTAAAAACTGGGGGGAGGAAGTGTAACTTGTATGGGTAATTAAGAAGAAAGGAATTTAAGCAAGGGGAGGAAGTTAGTAGGGGAGAAAATAAATGAAAACAGAATTAATCTAACTAAAGGTAAGCAAAAAATAAAAATATGTGGATGTGGATGCCAATCCACAAGACAAGAGATTAAGGAGAGGTGGGGGGTTTGAGAAGTGGGAAGAAATTAATGAAATTTAAAGGACCATAGATTAAAGGGGGAGGTTTAGAGGAGGAAAAAACATACGTGAATATTAGATGTCAGTTGAGGGGGAGACGTTAGAGGGGGTGGGGCATAAAAGGAAAAAGGAAAGAAGGTAGTGAATAGCTAAGGGAGACAGGATGTTAAAGAACTAAGGGGAGAAAACTAATTGAAATATGACCAGGGGGGTACTAATTACCTAATTAAATGAAGGGTAACATTAAGAAAAACCTTTAGGAAGAATGGGCAAGCCTAAGTCGTAAAGAGCATGCTGGTCGAGGCAATAGTAATGGTGCAGGGATGTGAAATGGGCGGCACAGGGTTCAAGGTACGATGCCAAAGGTAGAGCCACATGGGGAGTGGGTCACTAGGTCATGCTAGTCATTTTGACCATGTAGGAGCACTCGATCAAGGAGCAGCCAACAGGAGGCAAAGGTATAGTACACGAGGGAAAGTACATAGAGAGGGCCTTTAAGGGAGCAAGACAGTGCGACAGCCAGGACAGTCAGAGCAGGACAATATACTCTAGGATATAGGGGACTTCCAAACTGATTTTGACTAGGAGGAGGTTTTTAAACAAGAAATTAAATATTCCATTGATAGTACCAAAGTACAACCATTATAGAAAATTTGGGAGATTGATTTCCATCCTAGGCCTCCACAAAAAACCTAGAAAACCAACACAATAGAAACAGAGAGAAAACACATCTATTACCTCTCGAAATCACAAGAGAAAATTCAGTCCCAAACAAAAAGACACCAATAAGAAACTTGCTCAGACCTACATATAGGAGGAAAATAGGTTCCCTGGTGAGATGTGCCTAAAGTGCCAAAATTCCCACTTTCCTACAGCATAAAGAATAGAGACCAGAAACCAAAATGAGAGAGAAGACTATGAGAAAAGGGACATCACCAACTAAACGGATATGAAGATCTATAGGCAAATTGGCTCTCTATTTATTCCCATGGTTCTTGCAATTACTCTCATTCAATCAAGGGCCCCCTCAAATTTTATAATTGCATCAGTCCAAAATAGCATAGTGGACAGAGGTATTACATCATCCATGGTAGCTTCAATTCCATAAATAAGAAGACTTTTGAAATTACTTGACAAAGTTCATGAAAAATCAAGAAGTTCAAGGGTCACAATGTAACATCACATGTGAGAAAGTTTCTCACATGCTTCAAGGCCAAAGGTATTGAGAACAAGCATGTCTTCTTACACATCTTTCCATAATTCTTGGAGGATGTGACCCATGGTATATTCAACTCCATCCTGATCATTATCAAACAAGTTCAAACCTTAAGTATGATTCCTTGCAGACTTATGAGATGAAAAAGATTAAACATGTAATTGTCCAAAAGTTGTCCATATTCATGATGAAGCCAAGAGAATGAACCTCTAAATGTATAGCCAAATGATGGACTACCTCTAAATGTACAGCCAAATGATGGTCTTAGTTGGCAAGATGCTCACCCACGACCCAATGATGTCATCCTAACAAGGTGGTTCTTAAGATCATTGCCTTCAGTCATTGCAAATGGCAGATCAACAAAAGTTTATGTCCTTAGGAGCTATCGGTCACATTTGTTTCTAACTATATAGTGCTTAACATTACAGAGGATGGCACTCGATCTTACTAGAAAGACCATAATTGAGGTCCATTAGGGATGTTCAAGATTGTTTTACTAATAATGGGATCAAGGTACCTTTGGGGTCTACATACTTGTCCATTAACATGATCACCCGCTTGCAACTTTCACCACACATGCGAATACAAATGAGAGAAGAGGATATCCCAGAGGAAGTCACTGCAAAAGAAGAGTGGTGGGAAATTGGGGGTTGGCCTATCCATGGGGATCATTGGGCCTACATGGAGTACTCAACCTTTCAAGGCAAAACGTATGATCTAGAAGCACAAGAGCGTGTTGAGACATTAATTGATTTAATAGATCAAGCTAGCCCAAATGAAGAAGAATCTATCATCTCATACTAAAATGGGGGTTCCATGCTCCTTGTCACACCCAACATGGTGGAACTATGTTCTCTAGATGATTTTGAAGACCATCTTGCTAGTTTAAGGATGGCCCAAGACATATTCTATGAAGACGTTGCCTCACCAAGTCTAGGTGAACTATTTTATAATAGAACACCCTTTGGTGTCTACAATGATCCACACATGTATTAGAGGATAGTGTCTTCAAGTCACATGGAAAGTGGTGGTGACAAAGCAGTTGAGGCTAAGGTTGACCAACATGACAACAAGGATAAATTTCACTACTATGACTAAGGGAGGGACATGAGACCACATAGGCAAAGGACACAGAAAAAGATCAATGAAATTATGACTTCTATGATGAAGAAGAGGAGGATGACTTCCAAGTGATTGCGGAGTCAAGTGATATCAATGATACCAAAGGATTGGTTGTACACCAAGTGATTAAGGGGCAACGAACACATTGATGATGATGAAGGACTTGGATGGAACAACAATCATACCAGATGACCAAGAGGATTTGTACAAGTATGAACTGGAGTTACAAACCCTCTACGCCATAAGGTTCAAGGCCATAACCCATTGAAAGAGATGTCAAAGACCTTAAATTGCTCAAATTTTACCTATCCAATGCAGATCTCACCATGACAAAGGGTCTTTCTAGGATGACGTAGGAGGTGGAAGGGTAACTCTATCAAGGAATGCTCAAACAACATCAATAGGGGAACACACACACACACACCCCCCATTATTTGTTGGACTAGCCTATAGACCCCATTTCATGCCAAGAGGCCACAAAGTTTCCACACACTTGGATGGAGGAGGTGGTAACCGATTTTCCCTAGAAACCACTCTCGCTTATGAAACATTAACTACGAGAGGAGAAGGTAGCTCCATGCCATCCAACATCACTTTAGTGGACCGAGTCAAAGATTGGTGATATCACAACATGGGGATAGATGACACTCTTGAACACATCATGGTGGCAAGTTGGATTTGGGAGAACAATGATGTTTTGGAGGCACTCACAAACTTCTTTGGGTTTCTGCATAGTCCTAATATGAAGCAAGAGAACTTCTTTTATGCCAAAGAGAAGGACTTTTCTAGATTTAGGAATAGATATGCCTCTCTACATTTATAAAATACCTACCTCAATCTTTAGATTTGGTCCATTTGTATCATCACATTGAGATGTAATTCACCCTTTCCATCCAAGGTCAAGAAATCATTGATGAAGGCTTCAATGAATGTTCCCAAATTGTCACTAAGCATTTTTGTAACTAGACATTGAAGACTCAATTGGTATATCAAGCTTTTCATTTGCTAAAACTTTTTGAATGGTATATTACCACAAGTTTTTCATGCTCCACGTGATGTATCTATACCTTGAGCTTCTGTGCTTGGCTATCTTTTTTATACATGATAGAAGTATCTATTTGATTTTAACCCAGTGTCTATGGCTTGAGCTTTTTCTCTTGGCTATTCATCACACCTCGGTCCAATGACCTTGGTACCTAGTGCTTGGTGGTGTGTGCACAATGCTAGGTGGGAAAATAGGATGCGCTCTCTTGCTCCAAGGTATGCTTGGTGTTGTACAAAAATTACTCGATGCTTAGATGTAAGAGATAGATGTTATTTATCATGGGGTTGTGCTAGCATGGGCAAATCATGAGGTTGTGCCGTGTGGGAAAAACTATAAGAAGATAGGTAGATGAGTGTGCACAATGGAATATGAGAATTTCAAGAAACAAAATAGTAAGCCAATATGTAAAATTGATCTTAGACATTCATCATGCCTAGGTCTAGTGACCCCAGTACTCTGTGCTTGGCGTGGTGTGTGCATAGCGCTCGGTGGGAAAATAGGTTGCTTAGTGTAAAAGATGCCCTCTCTTGCACTCTATGGTATGCTTGGTGTGAAAAAACTACTTGGTGCTTAGATACAAAAGATAGATGTCGTTTTATAACGGGGTTGTGCCAACACGGGTGAAACCATATGAAGACAGGTGGACGCAAATCCATAATGAAATACACACATTTCAAGAAACTAAATAGCAAGCCGATATGCAAAACTAATATGATTGTGGTCTTGATACTCTCCAACAGTGGGGAGAATTACAAAGGAGAGATGTCCATATTGACTTGACAACCCAAATATTTGATAGAAACACCCCTTGGAATCCAAGTGAAACCCAAATCAACTCCCCAACTTATCAACAAGCCATTGGATTTATTCCAATTAATTATGCACCTGTTGCTAAACAAAATAAATCCATAGCTACCATGAAGGAAGTGAGGTTATATCGAGTGCATCCAAGAAAATAGCAATATCATCATCTAGATCACTCAGCCCAATAAATTAAAACAAGGAGGAGGCAAGAGGATATCCTTGGTGAACTGATATAGAAATACGAAACCTCTCTCCCTTTCTCCTCTAATTAGCACCTGACTATGGGCTTAATGTGTAAAAGGAGGGAAATTCCTTTAATCCAAGCATGTGAGAATCCAAAATGTAAAACATACCCTTCAAAAACCACAATCTACTTTGTCGTATGCCACCAAGAGTAGAATCACAAACCTTTGCTTTACATAGCCTAATGTGAAGCCTCCCAAAATGAGAATATATTATCAGATATGCTTCTACTGTGAAGAAAGCCCCGTCTGGGTATCATGGATGAGGTCTAGAAGAATGGGCTACAAGTGCAGATTAATAGGAGATTGATAGCTTTGATTAAAATGTTATAAAATGTGCCCAAGAGAGTGATTGGCATCCATTGAGAAATTAGATTTCTGCAACTCCGTTTTGGGATGAGATGAATGAGACTCTCTGTGAATGAGTCAGGCATAATACTCGAGTCCCAAATGCCTTGCATGATATGGTCCCCAATCATGTCCCAAAGGGCAATAAAAAATAGGTCTCTCAATCCATCTGAGCCCACACTTGCCGTTTGGTAGGGCAAGAAGTGCAGTCTTGAATCCCATGTTGGTAAAGGGTGCATCAAGTGAGACTCTCATGTCTAGATTTACCAATGCTAAAATACCTTGCTAAACTCTCCATCTGGCATCATCTCTAGCGTGTCTGGATCTATTGAAAGAACGGATGCATAAAAATTTGTAGCTATGCGCAAGACGGCATGAGGATCTGACTGTAGGACCCTATCTAAGTCAATAAGTTGAGGAATACTCTCTCTACCATGTCTCAGGCCAAGCGTAGAGAAGAAATGCTTATTGACTCTGCCCCGCATTTAAGGACTCATGTACATGAAAGGAATCTATGCTCTCTGATCTAGCAAAACCCGCTGATGAGCCCTTGCTGCAACAAGGCGCTCCTGAATCCAAGCATCTGCCGGCCATTTTTGCTCTTCCCTCCACAAGGTTGTTGACTATTGTCTAAGGCCAATCTTGTGTCTAATAATCTCTCCTCTTTTATTACAATAATAGTATGATAATAATCAGTAATATCAAAAAGAGTTGTTGCCCTTTGAGAAGGAGATGCTAGTCCATCCTACAACTGTGATACCCAAATCTACAAAATATTCTCCTTGAGGCCCTTCACAGCATACAAGTTCTCTAGAATCCTAATACTGGCTGAACAGCATCTCCTTCACGGCCCAAAAATCACCAAAATTATCAAAAAATGATATGTGGAAATGCCTCATGAAATGCATACTAAACCCCCTCCATCTAGTGCCCAATCATCCACATAATATCTATCAATCTGTGCATGGATAGACATCTGCACTCTCCTTTGACCATGTAAATAGAAGTGAATGAGACACAGTATGAAAGGTATCATCTCTTCAAGCATTTCTACCATTGACTGAAACAAAAAGGCATCCCAAGGTGCTCTCTCCAGTGAATGAATGCCACCATCCCTTCCCCCTTTTTATCTAAGGCAACTCCACAAGTTGAAGTCACCTCCAAAGATCGATGAGTCTGCAATGGGGGCCCAAGAGAGAAGTTTCTTCAAAAGAAGGACACGGTCCCCACTATTCTTGTGGGCATAAAGGTTGAGAATGCCAACCTTACGTCCCCCCAATCGAAAAAATGATCCACAGGAGAAGGACCCTCCTCTGCCGAGGGTGAGCATCAGCTACTCTAACTGCTACCCAACGCAGGGCAGCAAGAACAAGACGTTTTAGAGGCGTCATATGAGAAGGTCATGCTACAAGAACACTCTGTTGAGGATGAGGGGCCGCACCAAAAGATTTCTTGTGCCTCTTCTTCTTCTTCTTCGAGCAATCTCTAGAGAAAAATGTCCAAATATCCTAGAAATCCGAAACTAGTTTTTTTTGCCCGCGATCTCGACTCTCTGCCAAAATTGGGAACCATCAGCAGGTCGATGGAGCATGATGTGGTCATTAGAAATGTTAGGGTTAGAGACAGTGACCCTAACTCTAGGAACCCCATTTGATCTAATCGCCGCTGCCAATGAAGAGGGTAAATCAGAGAGGAGGGATCTTAGTGGTGACCACTCCAAAAGTAGCTCCAATCCGAGCAAGGAGTTGATTACACACCTTGGGCAACCCTGGAAATCTGACCAAAAGAGAGGTCGTCTACATGTCCTCCTCAAGTGGGTCATATCCAAGAGAAAAGGGCTTGAGGAAGATCTTCCTAGAACCAAGCACTAAGGGGTTAGGCTTGAGCATTGTGCTCGCAACTCCAGGGGTACCAAAACCCAACCGAAAGAAACTTGGTCCCAAAATTCAAATAGTTGTGAGGTGTTGGTCAAGGTTCGAAGGTAAGGTTGCAAGCATCCACTCCCTAGCCTGTGATTTGGAAGGGTGGGATCCATGGATGCGTGTGAAGAGGGTGGTGGAGCACTCAAACTCCACATACTTTTGTATTTGTAGCAGCTCGTCTTTTGAGAAGATACACATTCTCACGGCTGGTGAAAGTGGACGAGGATTGACTAGATCAGTAACCATTCATCAATCAAGCGGGTGGAAGGCCGATTCAAACCGTTGAAAGATCCATCCATCATAAGGAGAAGATAGAGTTGGCATCCTAAAGCTATGGAGGGAGGGGAGAGCTAAGAGGGGAGAAGCTGACAGTAGGGGTCTAAAAGATAGCTGAGGAGGGTGGGAGGAGCTGAGAAGAGAGAAGTTGAGAGTAGGAGATCCTAAAGGATAACTAAGGAGGGAGGGAGGAGCTAAAAGCGAAGAAGTTGTGAGAGAGTACAGGAAAGGTTGAGACAATTAGATTGGACTTGTTGAAGACATAATGCAAGAGCAAGAGGAGCTTGCTTGGGGATCTAATGGAGACAAATTTCGAAGTTGGTGAAGACTCCTTCTGAAGTTGCTGAAGGTAAAATCTTGGGGCAAATGATGCTTGATTGGAGGTCAAATTTTGGGGCTGTTGAGTATGTAGGACTTTGCAGCAACCACGACCTTGTATGTGCCTTTTTGGGGCAGCTGTTGAGCTGTTCTTAGAGGTAGAACTGAGACTAGAGGCTCAACTGGAAGGCAACAAAGGTTAGGCGGTTCTAGATGCAATTTGAAGCTGAAACCATTCGCTACTTAGAGGGAGAAGGAAGGAAGGGAGGAGAGGAGGTTGAGGGCTGAGAGAGAGCTGAGCAGAAGGAGTTAGGGAAGCTACGGGGGCAAGGGAAAGGGCTTACTCTGTGAGCTATAGACCCCAAAAAAAGGAAAGTCTTCATGTCCTTGAACTGTCCCATAGCATGTGCCATAAATCTGATAGAAACATCTAAGGATGTCCCTACCTCTTTGTTGCTCTATAGGTGTGCTATCAATCCTTTGCATCTGAATCCTCCCTACTTTGATCGAATAGCCAAAAAATGAGATTTCTCGCACATCCAAAACACTGGGATCTCTCCAAAACAACTCGCCTAGTCTTACTCCAATCTATCCTATGTAGTGAGGGGGTCTATGTACCACCTCCACTGACATTGAGCTACTATCTAGACTCTCCAAAAGGAATAGCATGTGTGATCCTCCTTGCTGGTCTCCTCTCTATTGCGCTCTTTGAAGAGTCTACCATCATCTAGGACTCGAAGTGTGAGGGACAAGAATCCTGAAGTACCCACCATAAAAAATAGAATCTTGTGTCTTTGAAGATATTGACCCAAAAATGTGGGCCGCCTCCATCCACTCTTGCCCTCATGGCCCTCTCCACCTCCTACACCATGATTAAGCACATCCAAGTCCCTACGGCCTTTGTCTCAAAGTCTGTAAATGGTAAGTCTGTAAAGATCATCCACCCTCCCACTATGCCAGGCACTCTCATGGTGAAGCTCCACAAAGATAGGTAAGGTCTATCATCTGTTTATCATTGTGTGACATCTGTTTATCATTGTGTACTTTCACATGAAACCACATCAATCCTTGAGAATTAAGGGTTGGTGAGTTGGTATTATGGTAACTTTTTGAAAGACAAACCCAAATTTGTCTCGTCAATGATTAGACATGCCCCTTTTTTATCACGAAGATTATTCCGAGTGGCACATTGGAGGGTAAGATGCTAAAGGCACCCATAAAGCAATCACACTAAAGGTAAAGGTTCCTCTAAGTTGCTCATGTACATACTATTTATTTATTTTTATCTTTGAATTTTTTAAAGTGAGTACTTGCCATGTTTTCTTTCACCGTGAGTTTGTATTCCCTACATGGTAGCAAAGAAGTCCAATGTATTGATGGCTCTTGAAAAGCGAGAACTTTCAAATTTCAAGGAGACGTGACCACATTGCCACTTTGTTCCCTTTGAAGGCAGACAACGGCTATTCTTAATGGTGACATAGGACACATAAGAAATTGATCAAACATTGGTGAGATTGGACACAAGAGAACCTTATCACACATTAGGTGACAAATAATTATGAATAATACAAGGGCTTTAAGCGAAGGAAATAAAGGTCTTGGCTAACCTAGCTTTTAGAAAGAGATGAGAGGCTTGGTTGTCACCTCAGATTCGATGGTAAAAGAGGTTTGGTGTCACCTTGAACAAGGATGTTTCGTACCACCTCAAGTTCAATGTTACAAAGAGCTTTGGTGTCACCATGAAGAATGAGGCCTTGTGTCACAATTACAAAGAGGTTTGGTGTCACCTTGAACAATGAGGCTTTGTGTCACCTCAAGTTTAGTGGTACAAAGAGGTATGGTCTCACCTTGAACAAGGATGCTTTGTCAACATGAACAGCCTTACCTTGAACAGTAAGGCTTGGTGTCACCTTGAAGGAGGGTTGGTGTTACCTCAGGTTCAGTGGGAACAATAGGAGGCTTTCAGATTAAGGTACTTCCCTCAATCTCTCTCCTCTCTCCATTCTCTGAATGTTTTTAACTCTCTCCTATCTCACCATACACTCTCCTCTCTCCCCTTTCTCCATTCTCTGAAGGTTTCTACTCTCCCCTTTCTCCTCTATGACCATACACTCTCCAACACAACAGGCCCGCACTCTCTAGAACCCCCTCTCTGTCACTATTCCCCCCTTGCTGCCAACTCACTTACCCCCTTCCCACTGGAAAAAAGTAATTCCCCCCTCCCCCTTTTCTCCCTCCCTCTCAGCCCCTTGTCCCTTTGTTCAACTCGCCCCCCTGCCCCTGCCATCCCCATCCCCACCCCCACCCCCACCATACCCCCCCTTCCCCTTTCTCCCTCCCTCTCAGCCCCTTGTCCCTCTCTTCAACTTGCCCCCCCCGGTCCCATGCCTGCACCAACTCCTGCCATGCCTCTCCCACCTAACCCTCTTAGACCCCCTGCAGCCCCCTCTTTCTTTCTTTCTTTCCTTCTCAGCCCCTCCTTACAAAAGCTTCCTACCCCTCTCAGCCCCCTCACCACTTCTCCAAACGAACCCCCCCTCCTGTCTGCTGTCTGCCCTCCTCAGGCCTACTTGCCAGCACTCCGAAACCCCCTACGCCTGCTGTCTACCCCAGGCCCCCTCACGCCCCTCCCAAAAGACCCCCACCCCCTCCTATTAGACCCCCTGCTGCAGCTTTTTCCCCTCTGGTGTTAGCCCCCCCTTTTTCCATCTCGTTTCCCCTGCGCGCCCCCCCCCCCCTCCAACACACACACAGTCTACCCCCCTCAGGGCCCCCTTACACTCCTCTCTAATGCCCCCTCGTTCCTGTAAACCCTTAAGCCCTCTCACAGTCCACTCAACCCCCCCCCAACCCTTTGCAGTCATACCCCTACATTCCCTCGAATCCACTCCAATCCCCTCCTTTTTCCTTGCACTGTATCCCCCATCCCCCACCTCCAGTCATCCGTCCATCTCCCTGCTTCAGTTCAGGCCCCTTCCCCTCTCTCATCAACCCACTCCTCCTATTAGCCGTACAACCACCCCTGGCTGCTGTACAACCACCCCCTCCTCAATCATCTCTAGCCTCTCCTTGCTGCTGTCTATAGGCCCATCACTCCCCAGTCTAGCTCTCATCTCCTTTGCTCCAGTACATTACCTAGAGAAAAATACAAGCCGCAGCTCCCAAAAGGCATAGTAATCCAAGATCAAGCTGCTTCCTGCCTTATGCACGAGGGTTAAAACAATCATTTGCATCAAAGCGCATATTGCTACTTCAAACCTTTCACTCCATACTTTGAATCTAAAACCAAATGCATGCAGAAGATAGGGATGAAAAGCACCTTGAGCTAGCATCAATGTGGATACCCCCCTCACAAGAACTAGTCCAAGGTGCTTCTGACACCATACATGGTATTAACAATGGTTAATTCTCCCATAAGTCAAGACTCTCCAAGAGGCACCTCTCTGCACGGACGTGCATGCATGTGCATCACATGTGCACGAACGCGCATGCGTGCATGTCCACACGTGCACGAACGTGCATGCGTGTATGGGTGTGGGTGTGTATGTGTGTGTTGGAGGATGCATATATCAGTGGGAGTCGGGATTGGGCGGGACAAATTGCTTTGACATTCAGAGTTTGAACGTTAGAGAGCCTTATAAAGGCACACCTGTGACCTCGCCCAAAAGGAGGGCTGCAGATGTAACTCCCCCATAACACCTCCTCTGAGCTTAGCTTCTACTCACCGAAACTACTTCCCATAATCCATGGCATATGGGGGCCCTTATTTAGGTTCAAATCTTACCAAAATAAAATACAGTCAGATCCATATCTGAAAATGAGTTTTTCGGTTTTCTCAAGTCATCAAAGGCCTTTTTCCTGTTATCAAGCTATAAGCCTTCTACTTGTTCAGTCTCCCAATAAGTCTTCCTGTACAAAGACACAGGTACAAAAATCAACAAGAGACCAAAAAAGGTCAATGCTTGTATTTGAACAGTATGTAGTTTAATCTCATGTTTCCTCCAGAATAGACGCTATTCGATTGTGTAGCTATCCGTTTCCCACAGTTCCTTGATTTCTGCACCCTCACAAACTTGAGTTTTGCCCAGTTCTCGTCATGCTTGCCCTGTTTGGTATTTTCTTAATCATCACAAGGTGTGCTGTCAAATGGATTACTTATTTCTATACATTGATGAAAGTGGTGAGGAAGAACGAAAGGACTACAAGTTAAACAGCATGGCTAAACATGCATAGGCAATGAACAGAATGCCACCACGTGGCAGAGGAATTGCCTGCATGGAATATCCTCCAATCCAAATAGCGGTGAGAACAAATGCCAAAACATTATCATAGGCCTTGCCATAAAGCCACCCAGTTGTTGCTATGCCATACTGTAAAGCAAGACCAATCTTCCCCCCAATTAGCCAGGCAACCATGGAAGCAAATGTATACCATGCTGTGTGCTGTTTATTGCGGGGCATAAAGAAGACAAAGTATGTTAATGCAAGTTGGGCTCCAAAGGTATGCCAAATAAATGCTACAAGGCAAAAGATGGCAAGAACCTCAACAATGGAATGCTCCCATCCTTCAACCCAAGCTAACCCAGTGCACTTCATCCATGTCTCAAAATTACCTTCCTGCCCAGAATTCTTGCAAGTCCTTCCAGCCATGTTGCTACCAAAAACCCTGCTATATTCGTTGGCATCGTCTCCCCTAAAACCAGCTGAGCTGTACTCCCACAAATCTCCATTATCTATTTTTCTCCAGTAAAAACCTCGACTCTGTTGAAAGTGAAATGCTGTGCTCACCTTCCTTTCTCTTTTATACCCTGACTGATGATTTTCATATATTTTCTTCCTCCCTGCCTGGGATCGCAGCCTTAAAGAGTGATCATATGCATCTCTGCTCGATCTGTTGGATAGAATCTGAGTTTAAAACCAAACAGTGAGGCAGCTGAAAACCAGGAAAGTGCATGATATTAAAAGCTTCTCAATTTGTGTGTGTCATGAAGGTCAGTCACCTCGTATGCAAGGCGTATTGTTTTGAACATTTCATCAGCTCCAACATCCTTATTCACATCAGGATGATACTGCATACAAAATCTGAGAAGTGTCATACATTGCAAGAGCAATTTCCACAAAGCATCACACTGGCGTTATATTTATATATAATTTACCAAAGATCCATTGCAGTCCTCACCTAAGTAATACCCCTCTGCAACACCCTCCCCCCCTCCTTCCAAAAACAAAGCAATATCCATCTAAGTTGCCTTCTCCCGGAGCTCAAGTCCTTCATAAAACCTGATTTGCAGTCTGGAGTACTCACCAAAAGCCGCCTCTCAAAACAACCAAAAGTACTCACAGGGGTACCACACTAACAGAACTCCAATAACTTGCATGCAAATCAAGCGAGTTAAAATGTTCTTAGATGTAATAGGGGTGGCAAGATGTCCTGAGATGTAATAGAGGGAAAAAAATAAGCTCGGTTACTGCTGTTTGGTACAAACTACAGCAAGAAGTGATAGCTTTATCAACCATTGTAAAAAATTCTTGGATAATGAAACGTATCTTGGTTGCTTTAACCAACTTGGTCAACCCTGCTGAAATTGATCACCATGGTCAGCATGGTTAAACTTGGTCGACAAGACCTTGAACCATCATTAATTGAAGCTGGTAATTTGAAGCTTAGCCATGAGACCTAAGTCTAACTTAAAGCACTGCTCTAGCGAGGCAGTCCTAACAAACAACTCACATCGCCTTTAAAAACCTTCAACAATTAGTGCAGAACTGCTTAATATTTATTATTTACGGCTATGCTACCTGTATTAAATGGGATCAAAAGTTTTGTGGTAATTTCGTCCAAGCATTGCTTTCTTATTTCAATTGGCTCGCCACACAGCTTGCTCATATCCTACCCGCTCACATTTCATGCGTAGCCTCCAAGCGTTGCCTTTTCCCCCCCTAGCCACCCACTTACACAGCTTGCTCGTATCCTACCATCCACATTCCATGTGTGGGCCCCAAAGAAAGGGCATGCATACCTCTCCTAAGAGCATGAGAGGCTTCAAGTCTCCCTCTCCTATGGGTACACAAGGGCAACCATAGACACTTGGGTGAAAAAAAAATGCTCCTCCTCGTACAAGAACCCCAAGGGCAACCATAGGCTCTTGCAATTATGGCAGCCTTGAAGGTTGGTACTCCAAAGGCTTGAACTCAAGAACAATGCCGAACCACTTGGCCAAAACTACTGCAAATTGGACCTTTATAAAAGTATAACAAATTCAGAAAGGCTTACATCTTTAGTACCTTGCGAGCAAGCTGCCGAAAAGCCATCTTGATATCTCCATAAGTCGCATTGGAAGTAACTCCCAGAGCCCCGTAATGGTCCTTGCCAGCGTCCCTTGGTCTTCGAAATTTGTTATTTGGACGCGAATGGTTTGTTCTGAAGCGAGGCCCTTCTTCTTTTCTTCTTTCTTCGGATCCTCTGCACCGAGAGCAGAAGCTGGTCCTGCTGCGACGAGGTTTAACAACAAGCAAAGTCTCAGCCCTTTCCAGCCCAGGGCACCATGGAGACTGCAGTGAGGACCTCCGTGGCAAGAATGCGGTCATGTCCGTGTTAAAGGACGTTAAGTGCAAAAAACCATGAAGGGGCATAAGCCAAATCATCGACTGCAAACGTAATCTTTGGCAGAGAATGCGAGGCGCGGCAACTGTCGATTGACTGCGAAGCTGTCCGAAGGCAGCATATATCTGTGTTTGGCAGTCATGAGCTGTTTGCAGTCGAGCATTCGCGCATTCTCAGGCCTCATCGGCTTCACCGAGTATGATCTTACTTTCTTTCTACGTACAGAACCGCAAAATCCAAAAGAGAATACCGCAGAGAAATTGTCGTCTTTGAAAGACCCCGCCACACAATTCAAAGGGCACTCAACTTTATTATCATAAACATCTAGCAATCTGGGGTATCTATGTCCCTCACCAAAAGACTTATTGCATTTCATAGCTTGGTGGTCATTAGGTTGCTCCCTTGGTCAATCTGGGCCAACTACGACAACCCCCCTTCACACCACTTTTTAGAGGATGGCGGACAAGTGGTGTGAACCCAGCCTAAAGACTAAACTCTACAACACTCCCTTCCAAGAATACACGTAATCGGTGGGGAGCCAAAGTTGAGTAAAACCTCTGTGCGACACATGATTATTATATTTCACCAATGACAATTAAGTGTATATAGGATTAGCAAGAAACACTAGCAGGGGGTTGTGGTCTTCGATAAAAAATAGCAAAAAAGTGACAAGCTCAAGAAATGGAAAAGCAAAAAAAACTAGCTTTAGCTTACACCAATTAATGAATTATTATAGGGGATTATACTAGAAGGGGACAATATTTAGGGATATTAGGCTAGAGGGGGCAATTCATGTGCACAAAACTTGTACACCCTAGAGCAAATGCTATAGGGATCCCACCACCACGTGTTAGTGCATGGATACCACAACCTTCATGCCTCCCATGTCTACTAGAACCCCCTTCCTCAATTTTTGGGGGAGGGCCTCGTCCTCCCCCATTATGTTAAGCAGGGGGGGAAATGTGTGCATGTTGTGTCCTTCCACCCATCAATGGAGCACCAGAAGTTGGAGGCTCATCTCTTGCCCCTGCAAGCCGTTGAAAACACTTGCCTATAGACCCCGATCCATGTCATGCACGAGAGACTAAGCAGTGGAGAGCAAGATGATGTGCGGGCAAATTCTTTGTTGGAGGCTCAGTACACCTCCATTGATAGGATTTGCGAGAGTCTGATGAGCTTCTAGTCACTCAATTTATCTCCCCCCACAACACGCACACACACACACACACACACACACTTTGTTTCCTTGTGGATCGCCAATCATTATCATGCTCAGCAGAGTGCACAAGATGTTGTAGTTTGTGGATCTTGAGCCGACTGGCCCTTGCCCTACGTTGCGAAGGGGATGTGGAGGTTATGAGTCATGAGGTCATATCCCTTAGGTTCCTTGACCTCCCAATGTACAACTCTAAAGTTCTTCTCAAGGCTATTTGTTGAGCCTCCCTATTCTTCCTCCACTCCTCCTCCTTTCCCAATCCGCACATCTTCCTTCTCTTCTAGTTTGTGCAATATAGGCTTGCACTCTCTTCTCCATTGGCCCTTCCGCCTAGTCTCCTTGATCATCTCTACTTTTGCCTTATTTGCCTTCTTCCCTTCTTGACATCAAAGCTAGTCCCCAAAGATGAGGATTGAGCTATTGTGGTCCACCTATGGTTTAACTAGTACTTCTCTTTTTCTTTTTCTTTTTTAAATCTTTTACTAATACTTGAAAAACCCAACCATACAAATTAGTCATTGAGGGTTGCTAATCGTGGAAGAAATGCTAGAAAATAGAACTGGTTGTCAACTAGCATGTTTCAAAGCACCCAGCTCACTACCTAGGGAATCTCCAAAATAGGGGAACCAAGGTGGAGGACTAATCATCTAGTGAATGCCTCAATTCATAAATTTATAGAAGACACCTATAGGCTAAGCCTTGCAAAACACACCCACCTCTCAATAGTCATCCGAGATCCTAATGTCCCACGCTTCAAGATGGCACACAAGGTGTAGATGATGTCCTCCCAAATGGAAACTAGGGTGGCTACTAAAGAAACCTGGTGGGCCTCCCATTATAAAATTGACTCGGCGGAGCAACCCAGATGTTCCAAGTAGTGGTGTTGGACATTGTCTCCCATAAACATTCCTTTGGCAATGGCATAGGGCACTATCGGGAAGGAGGCATTGCATCATGTACCTCTATCCAAAAGACACACCGACCCTAGATCATGTAAGCTAGAGAGGTTAGATCAATGAAGAAGGCATGGGCCCCCTCTACCAACCAAGTAAACGTCCCCCGAATGAAGTCCTACTACATCCTTTGTGTCTTGGCAACAATTTGGAGGAGGCCCATCCAAATCCTCTATGCTACGTGGCAACTTCAAAGACGATGTGGGATTGTCTCCATATCTCTATCCACGTAGCGACGGCATCTACCATCTTTGTGCATTTGTTCCAACTAGGGACCAACAGGAAAACCTCCTTGGGCCACCATAAAAAAGAAGTATGAAATCTTCTATGGCCTATAGCTAGTCCATAAGCATGACCAAAATTTGGAGGACTGGTAATCTTTCTTAGTAGCACTTGGTTCTTAGGTAGGGAGATTAAAAGGCTTAAAGAAGATTCCATGCATAATATGCATGAACAACAAATCCAAGAATTTAAAAAACTTACTCATTTTGAAATTGCAAAAGCAATGCCGCAAGAGAGACTCATCACAAGATTAATTGATGATCCGAACAATTTGTTGAAAGAGACTTGGTACCTCCAACAACAGCTGCTACATTGACTAGGAGATTAGAAAAAAAAAAAAACCTTTAGGTTACAAGCATAGGATCAGTTTGTGCGACCAATGGAGAGCTTAGCATATGGTGGTGGAGCAAGGAAGCACAGGGTGCAAGCTATATGGTATTTATGTTTGGACTATTTTGTAATTATGAAGCATTACTTGCAAATGATATAGTTGTTTATTTTTGTAGTGTTACCAAGCTTTTTGTAGAATATTATGAAGGAGGTTATTGGATGAGATTCATCCGACAAACTTTATACCATAAAGAGTGCAATGAAGAAGAAAGAATTCATTTCTATTCATAGGGTCGATGTGCATTGCGACATGCAATATTACAAGAGGTTGCACAACTAATTTAGAGAATCTTGTAGATCCATCAAACGTTGTCCATGCATGTGATTTTACTAGTATTAGTCAACAAAGGTACTTAGCTGTATATAATATTTTTGTTAATGCACTTGGAGGTCAAGGTATAAAGAATCCTTTATTGCCAAGACTAGTACATGTTATAATTGAAAGGAAAAAAACAAATAAGATTTGCTGGTTGGATTTATACAGAGTTTAGAAATCATCATGTTGGAAGGCATAAACAAGATGAAAGTACAACAAAGCAAAAAGAAAGGTGGACAAACTACCAAAGGGGCAAAGTAAGGATCAAGCACCTTTGAGCACACGGAGCATAACAATGTCTTTATAGATCTATGCAAGGTCCAAGCTACAATGGTGGAGTTTCACAATATGAAAGCATGAGGTAGATGACATTTTTATTGTTTATTTGAGCCATAATTTTTAAAAGTTCTTTTCTAATGGTGTAAATCTTATAATTTTTCATATTGTGAAGGAAATTTAGCACTTTTTATCATATTGGATGAGTGTGAGGTTGTAAAAGTCCACTACTCCAATAGGGTTAGTATTACTTTGATGAAAAAATCCCTTAGACATGCCAAAGATAAGGAAGTTAGAGAAGATTTTAGTGTGCAATCAGAAAGGAATATTGAGTGGCTAGCCACATTTGAACTTCCTAAAAAGACATACTCATTCTTAAAATGGGTCTTTGATAGATATCCAATTCCAAGTGTCATAGATGACTGAAAAAAAGGAGAGTTTCTTCAAGTTGAAGGGTTTGGATGGCACATGGTAGAAGATAGACATTGAAGTGGATGTTTGGAACTAATTGAGTGCAAATGTGACATATATGTGTTTTTTTTGTATGCACTCACAACAACTTCAAGTGAGTAATAACATGATCACACGGCAACGTAGAGGGAAATGGCAAATAAAAAGAGGAAAAGACTTTGGATGATGATGCTAACAAACGGATGTACTAGAGCAATGGAGTAATGAGTTGCAATCAGATGTTGCACCCAACAGAGATGAAATTGATGAATGATGGGATCCAATTTTAAACATCTCATTACAAAGAGTGTGTTTTTTTGAGTTTCATGCCAAGATGTGGCTCATTGATAAGTTGCTATACTTGCACATTACATATGTATGGAACATGAAACCAGAAGAGGGGGTGGCATCATGTATAACAAGGGTCAAAGCTCTTCTCTCGAGCATGGGTCTACATGGAGAGAATGTAAACATATCCTAATACACACAAGTCTCAAGAAAATCAGGAAATCTTCCAAATAAAGTGTCCATGGGCTGCTCGAAGGCACGAAGGTTCTTCTCCAATCATGGAAATTTTTGATTATATATGCACTGGTATTATTGGAAAGAGCTATGTGACTACAACACTAATTTGGAAGCTAGTCCTCATGTGAGAACCTTGAGAGTACGTGCTCAGTACATGTTTGGAAAGCATTGGACAACATGGTAAAGATTTTGAGAAAGCCTTCCATAGACGATGAGGATGTGCAGCTATATCAAGTCGTCGTGTAAGAGTTCATTGAAGCCATGATCGATGGATGGGGTGAATCGCACATTACTCATTACATGGTACGTTTAGTCTTCACCTTTTGCATCAGGCATGAATTGGGATTTTTTTGTTTTTTTGTTTTTGGATGTGTTTAGGGAGCATGGAGAGTGCATTTGAATCCAAATTTTGCACTTGCCCTAAATTTTTTTCTCCAAAATTGGCCTGGTTTGGGCATTTTTTTCCATGATTTTTTTTTCAAGAACTCTTTGTGGTGGTAGCATGGAGAATGCGTTAATATAAATTATTTGCATTTGCCCAAAGGAAATTTTGCCATTGATGGCATTTCATGCAATGTCCTTGGCAATTAATGACACATATTTTTAAAAACCTTTAATTTAATAATCCACATAAAAATTATTTATAGCAATAGTAAATTTGACCACAATCAAATTTAACGCATTGCAAATTGCCAACATCTTGAAAAAAAAAGAAAATATATATTAGATTTCCATTTCTATGCAAAATATTTTTGGTATACTTTATTACAACATGTGTTCACTCAACATGATTTCACTCTACAAGATATTCTCTTGCTTTGCTACCTCCACTTTGTCCAAGATTGTTTCTATTCTCTGGGGTGTTAAGACAGGCCTGTATAATTTGTGTGGCATCATAAACACCTCATGTATCCTTCATAGCAACAGCCACCAAAATCCTTCCTGCTATTGTTTCTCCAAAAGTTAAAAGTGCTAGATCTCGCTTTACTAAAATACACTTATGCACAAATGGAGATAAAGGCATAATGGAAACCAGCTTTCAAAGTGCCTTGCATTGATCACCTGCTCCTTTCCATGAGGCCATAACAAAGAATGCATAGGCTATGGTGCTTGAACATTCCCATGTAGTGTCCAAGTGTAGAGTCCACACTGATGTTGTCACCTTGACTTGCACATCGCGTTGCAAAATTGTCAACTTCAAGAACATCCTGAAAGTTGTAATAAGTAGTTCAGTATTCTTTTTTGAAAATCATTAAATTAAATACATTAAATCATCAATATTGGAAAAATATCATTAACTTACAATTTGGTGTGCATCTCTTTCTTCGTATCCCTCTATATAAATGTTACTCTCATCAATTTTTATAGGTGGTGCCGATGCTGTCGAACTGTTCTCAATTCTCCTGCATTTCTCTTGCCCCTCCACCATTACTTTTGCCAACTAGCCCTTCTCAAACTCTATCTCTATGATTCTTGCATGACCTCAGTCATGCATTTTGTCCCATACAGTCAAGATTGGATGATTTAAAGTGTTGTGGTAGGTGCCAAATTTGTGCACCTATTAAGCCCTTCTTCCGGAAAGCCCAAGTCAATAGTACTCTCCCAAGCATAGATTTCCCCTAGTGCTTCATCTTCCCTCAACTTCTTGACATATTGGATGTCAATTAAAAACAAAATTTCTCTATTTTCAATCAAAACATATGGAAGAGTTTGCATTAAAACTTCTTCCTTTATACCTTCCTCTGCTTCTTCCTCTTCCTCCATAGTGGGTTGTCTTGTCGAGGATGTTCCAACTGCTTCTTGGGAGACCACAGCCAACTCTGATCCAATCAATTCCTCTACCTCTGCAGTGTGTTTCCCTTTGTCCAATGTTTTGTTGGACCACTCCAAGCAAGGCTAGCTTTTGCAATCGCATTGAGGTTTTCTTCGACCTCTATTCCTTGCTCCTTTGCAAGAAGAGTTGGCACTTCCTATATGAATTGAGGTGCAAGGCTGTCCTCCATTTCTAGAATAATTGCACAATAAGCTATTTTTTAGGACACAAAATGGGTTCCTACGAGGCCCATTCGACAATCTAACTCCTACGCCTTTGATTTTTGGACTTAAGGATTTACATATTATAGCAAAATGGGTTCCTACAAGGCCCATTTGGAGATCTAAATCCTCCACCTTTGATATTTTCCAATAATTTTTTGGACTTAGGAATTTACATAATTTTACAACCTATTTCTATAACTAGCATCAATGTTGCTACTTTCTATAAGGAGATTGACAGGAATGGGATTCATTCTACTCTACCTATGTCATAAAAAGATTGTGTAAGTTCTTGTGGGGGTTAAAGGTCACTGTGCCTTTACCCCGGTTATGTACAATACTCAAACACATATATAAATGAATGAAAAAGAAGATTAGGGTGGTTCTGCACCCACCAAAACTTGTGTGGCTCTTTGTCTCTCTCTCTCCCTCTTCTGTTCTTGCTTCCGTTGAGAGCACTCTCAACTGGTATCAGAGCCCGGGTGATCTAGCTGAGCGTGCGTGGATGCTTGAAGCTCAGTAGCTCTGTGGGAGGAAGGAGAAGCTCTGTGGGAAGCTTTGTGGGTGACTTTACTTGTATCCGAGTGTGCAAAGACCTTGGAGGAACCTTTGGAAAAGTCACTTTGGTTTTGCGAAGTGGTTTTGAGAGCCTGTTAAGTGTTTTCAAAGAAAAAGTCGTTTTTTGAGCTTTTCCCTGTTCCGTTCGATGACAGAGACTCCATATTGACTTGTAGAGGCAACTATTGCTTGCTTTTGGTGTCCACTTCACTTCAGGAGCTTGGAAACACCTTCATTCTTGAATCTGGGATCATTTCATTGGATTTCTGACTCACTGTGTCAGTTTCTGCGTTTTTTGCCCGGGTGTTGGAACTCAAGTTTGGAGCAACCATTTGCAAATATGTCAGTTCCAGTGGACTCAGGAGGTCCTAAAACTTCTATGTTGCTCATCATTCGCACTCCGGTGGAGTTTACAAATAGCTCTGTTTCCAAAAACGTTTTTCAGTCCGTGTGTTGGACCCAGTGATTGAGACCACGGTTTCCAAAACCGTCTGTCCCATTGCATTCCGGACGCCCAAAAACCCCTATCTGTCAGTTCTTGCGCGATTCGGTGGAGGATTTTCACAGTTATAGATCTCTGTGTATTCGATTTTGTCTCTCTGTTATGCATTTTTCATTCTAAGGTTTTGAAACCTTAGATTTATGCCACATGGCAGTGGATAAGTGTTGACTCCCATTTCTCACTCATCGGTTGGGATTTTGGACTTCCGGCAGAAGAGAGATATTTGCAGATTTTCTTGCTGAGTCCGATTATGCAATGGTGCCCATGTTTTGAGGCATCTCAGGTTCTATTTTTCAGTAGCGGTCATTACCGTGGGACTATGATTTCTTGAGCATACCTTATGCAGATCACTCTGGTTGCAGTTTGAGCAATGTGCGCTCATTCGTGGTATGCATTGGGTTGCAGTGGATGATTTATAGGCCATTTGGATGCATTGCGGTCCTTATTGGATGTGCTGATAGGCCCAAATTGCCTTGTGGGATGCTATTTTTATGGACGCTTTGCACATGGATGCTATTTTATGCTGAGGGACAGCTTTGACACATTGCAGGTGATGCACTGATAGTGCTATGCTCTCTTGGATGAGATATTATTGATGCATATGCCAGTGGACGGTGTTTATGCTTGAGTCATTTGGCACTTATTGGCATTTTGGATTGCCATTGCAGTTGGCATTTTCTTTTGGGCCAGATTTGCTCATATGGATGCATAGTATATGCACACGAGTCAGATGCATCTTTTGATGCTTTGAGCTTTGAGTTTTGGTGATATTTCACTCTATTGTGGCATACACATTTGGGTGCACCTGGTATTTGGTGTGATTCTCTCTTGCAGGCACTAGCATTTGGGATTTTGTTTCATTTGCATCATGGCATCCTCTTCCATGTCTAAAAAGGAGATTTTTAGCATTAAAAAGTTTGATGGGACAAACTTTTCTTTGTGGAAAGAACAAATAAGGGATGTGCTTATTCAAAAGAAGCAGATTAAACCCTTGGTAGGGATTGAAGCTAAGCCTGCAAATATGTCTAAGGATGATTGGAATGAGTTGGATGCATTAGCAAAGTCTACTATTAGACTTCATCTTGCAGAGTCAGTTTATTTCACAGTAGTAAATGAGCAGACTACGGAAGATTTATGGAAGAAACTGTGTGCCACTTATGAGAAGGAAACTGCCTCCAATAAAGTTTACCTCATGAAGAGGTTGTTTGAGCTACAGATGAAGGAAAGGGTCTCCATTGCTTCTCACTTGAATGAATTCAATATTATTTTCAGCCAGCTTCAGGCTCAGAAGATGAATTTTGATGGGGAGACTAAGGCAATATTTCTCTTATGTTCATTGCCATCCTCATGGGATACCTTCCGTACAGCTGTCAGTAACTCTACACATGGTGGAGTACTGAAATTTGATGATGTTATGGGTAGCTTGTTGGCCGAGGAGATTAGACGAAAGTCTATGGACGGCAATAAGCAGGATGCAACCTTAAATGTGCAAAGGGGCAGATCACACTTTAGGGGGAAGTCCCAAGAAAGAGGGAAGTCTCGTAGCAAATCCAGGGTACGGAACATTGAGTGTTACCACTGTGGCAAGAAGGGCCATATGAAAAAGGATTGCTACAAGCTAAAAAGAGAGCAAAAGGATAAGAAAAAGAATGCAAATTGGGGTGCCAATCAAAAGGAAGAGAGTCCAAGGGAGGACAAAGGAAAAGTGAAGATCGAGGAGATCAATGCAGTCACACATGATAGTGACAATGACGTTCTCTTCATGTCTAGTTTATCTGCAGAGTTGCTTACCACTTCAGATGATGCATATTCCCAAGATTGGATTTTGGATTCTGGTGCTTCATTCCATGTTACTCCCCATAGGGAATGGTTCTCCACTTATGACAGTGGAAAGACAGGCTATGTGCATCTTGGAAATGACTATGCATGTGACATAGTGGGAGCAGATGACATAAAGTTTTCTTTTGCAAATGGGTCTGCATTTGTTTTGAAACATGTGAGACATGTGCCTAAGCTGACCAAGAGTCTTATTTCAGTGGGTCAGCTAGATGATGCTGGTTTTCACACCACTTTTGGCTTTCAGAGTTGGAAAATTCAGAAGGGCTCTATGCTTTTGGCCAGGGGTGCCAAGTGTGGGACTTTGTATCCCTTACATGTATCAGGGGTATTTGATCATGTTGTTGCAATAACTGAGCAGCCAAGCACTTCTTTGTGGCATTGCAGGTTGGGGCACATGAGCCAGAATGGAATGAAACTCTTATGCTGTTTGGGTTATGTACCACATTTGAGTTTCTCTGATTTTGAATTTTGTGAGCATTGTCTCTATGGGAAGCAGACTAAATCAGCCCATAAAAGAAGGGGAAAGAAAGAGTTTGAAAAGCTTGATTTGGTGCATTCAGACGTATGTGGTCCCATGCCTACACGGTCATTAGGCGGGGCTGAATACTATGTGACATTCATTGATGATGCAACTAGGAAAGTGTGGGCTTATGCTATAGCTCGGAAGAGTGATGTGTTCCAGGTATTTTAGAAATGGCTGGCCTTGGTTGAGAATCAGTCAAGTAGAACGCTTAAATGCCTACGGACTGACAATGGTGGAGAGTATCTCTCTCATGACTTTCAGCATTTTTGTGATACACGTGGGATTAAGAGGGAGCTCACATCCCCTCGTACTCCAGAGCAAAATCCAGTTGCAGAAAATATGAACCGTACCATTCAAGAAAGGTTGCAATGCATGCTTTCCAATGCAAGTCTTTCTGGTGGTTTTTGGGCTGAGGCAATGAAGACTGCAGTGCATGTGATCAATAGATCACCTCGTAAGAGTTTGGATGGTGGTATTCCTGAAGAGGCATGGAGTGGCAAGAAGCCCTCTTACTCTCATTTGCGTATATTTGGGTGTGAGGCATATGCACATGTGCCAAAAGAGCTTCGAAAGAAGCTAGATCCTAAGTCTAGGAAATGCATCTTTTTGGGTTATGGTGAAAGTGGAGAGATGGGCTATCGTCTCTGGGATCCAGAAGCAAAGAAGATCATACGCAGCCATGATGTAGTCTTCAATGAGAAGAAGATGCATAAGGCACCCATGAGGGATGTGGAAATGAGGAGAATCACTTTCCATTGCAGCCAGAAGACAAATCAACTTCAATCCCTTTCCACCTCAGTCAAAAAAGAAGGTACCATTCTCCAAGCTATCAGGATGCAGAACCCCTTACTCAAGGCAGCAAAGTTCTAGGGGAAGAAAGGACAAGATCTAGATAGCCATATCGGATAGTTCGAGACCCATTGGACGGCTAGCAGATTTGGAGCTCTACCTGATGCAGTGAAGAAAGAGCAATATGTAGCTACTCTTAAAGGTAAGGCAATGACTTGGTTTATGCAATATGATCTTGTAAATTTTGCAGATTATGATGCCTTGAAAGTCTCATTTGTAAGTAGATTTAGAAAAGAAAAAACACCAAAAGCAGTTCTAAAGAAGCTTCGGAATATCAAACAAAAAGACCTATTGGTGGAGGACTATGCACAAAAATTCAGGAATCTGAATCAGGGCTAGCTGCCCCATAAAGGCCTACAGGTGAACAACTTGGTGACTACTTTTGCAAAGGACTAACCAAGCAATTGAGAACTACAGTAGGCAGGAAAAGATCTATTGGGAGGAGCAAATGACTTCAGTAACATGGTTGAAGCAGCTCAAAGAGTAGAGAGAAGGCTTGGTTGTAAATCAAAGTCAAAGAAAGGAAAGAAGAAATGCACATCTGCTGACACTGACACAAATTCAGACACGGAAGATGACTCCAATGTAGAGGAGGATGACAATGATACATCAAACTCTAACAGCCCAAATGAAGAAGTTGAAGAGGAAGAAACCAGCAAAGCAAAGAGGAGAAAGGACAAATTAAACCAATTGATTGGGTCAAGCAAGCAAAAGTGAGAAACCAGCTCTTCAACAAATCATAGAAATCAATGCAGCCAAGGAGGCAAAAGAGGCACAATCACACAAAAAGGCCAAGCCAAATCAGTTTCGCTACACTAGGACATCATTCTAATTGCAAGCAGAAAGATGGGTGGCAAAGAATTACAAAAACACAAAAGGATGGCAATGGTGATGGATATGCCAAAATGACATATCATAGGGGGGAGCACGAGACACATTTGCTACATCAAAAGAAATCTAGAGCCTGACAACGACAACATGTCCTCCTCGGGCAGATAGTAAAATTCTAATTGGAATCTAATTTGATACTATCCAACAACTAGAATGCAATAGCAAAGAGCAACTACACCATAATGAGGAAGAAGATATCTTTAATGTGCATAGCAACACTCTAAAACAGAGGAAGGAGACCATCCAAAAGGCAAAAGGCACATACCAGGCTGATAATATTTTCAAAGAGCTATTACACTCCAAGGTGCAAATCACATTAGACCAACTATTAAATCTTATACCAACATTCAAGGAACAACTGTTTCAAGGTTTGGAAGGAGACAATTAACCCAAGGCACCAGTGACTATGATAGAAGACGATGAAGAGGAGTCTCCAAAAATCTATACATCAACAATAGAAGAGGTAGATTACAGAGTTCCCACAATTAATGTTGAATACAAAAGGCAATGAATACCAGATGTCCTGATTGATGGAGAATCAGGTGTTAAGATATTATCTGAGGAGTTATTCAAGAAATTATGTTGCAATAGGTTAGCTCCAGCACCATTCCAAGTGAGAATGGTTGATCAAAGAAGAATCCAACCACTTGGTATCCTCAAAGGCCAAGAAATTAGCATTTGGGGATTGAGTTCACTATTACATTTGTTGTACTCATCATTAGAATGGAAGAAAAAGATAGTTCCTACTCCATGTTATTAGGTAGACCTTGGCTGAGAGCTTGGTTGAGAGCTGCAAGAGTGAAACAAGATTGGGGAGTTGAGAGAATCACATTAAAAAAAGATAAGAAAAAGTTTAATATTTTCCTAACATCTAAAAGAAGTTTCCCTCGACATATGCAACCATTGGAAGCAGAAGGTGTAAACATGGTGGCTGAACTTGAGGAGGATGAGGAAGAAAGCTTCATAATGAGAAACCATTTGTAATACCTATATTTGAGGTAGATGTGGCCAAGATAGTCAAACAATACATTAATACAGATAAAAAATCACAAGCTACTAAACCAACTACAGACAAAACACAGTCAGATAGAATCGGACAGAAATCGAATGCACGATCAAACCAAAAAAATGCCAACACAGCAAAAGAGGCAAATAATGAGGAAGGTACATCAGAGGAGAACTCCAAAACAAGTATGCAGGCCATCATTGAAGCAGAAGCATAGTTTGAAAAGCATATGAAAAGGAGTGCTAGAGTCAAAGAATATGATCTAAAAGAAATCAATCTTGGTGATTATGACAACCCCAAAACAGTGCTTATAAGCACTGGCCTCAATAGTTCATTCAAAGAACAACTCAAGAAATTGTTGGTTGAATACAAAAATGTCTTTGCATGGCACTATAAAGAAATGAAGGGTGTAGACCCAAGATTTTGCCAACATAGAATCAACCTCAAAAAAGATGCAACACCCGTGATCCAGCATAGAGATAGGATGAACCCTAACTATGCCAGACAAGTGAAGGAGGAACTAGACAAGCTACTCAAAGTTGGATTCATATATCCCTTGGACCATGTTACATCCTTATCACTGTCATTGTATCCAAAAATAATGGGAAACTTAGAATATGTGTGGATTATAGGAAATTGAATGCTTCCACAATCACTGATCCATTTCCACTCCCATTTTGTGACTCATTACTAGATGTTGTTGTTGCAGGCCATGAACTTTATAGTTTCCTTGATGGATTTAGCGGCTACAATCAGATAAGAATGGCTCGTGAGGACAAAGACAAAACAACGTTTGTAACTGAATGGGGAGTATTTGCATCAAATGTGATGACATTTGGACTCAAAAATGCACCGTGACCTACTTTCCAAAAATACATCCAAAATGTATTTGCAGAATACTTAACATCTTTTATGCGAGTATTTTTGGATGACTTTTCAGTGTTTGGAAAGAGGAATGAACACCTTCATCACTTAAGACCATGCTTTCAAAAATGTAGGTTGGCTAGGCTCAACCTTAACCTTGTAAAATGTGCATTTGATGTGAGGAGAGGAGTCCTACTGGGACATATTATATCAAAGGAGGGGATGGAACTTAATCCTAAGAAAGTCTCTGCTATTCAGAAAGAAAATCCACCAAAGAATGTAAAACAATTACAAAGGTTTGTTGGGCAAGTCAAATGGCATTGCAGATTTTTGAGATACTTGGCTAAGATATGCTATCAACTTACAAATCACACTAGAGAAACATAGCCATATGTATGGAGAAAAGAAAAAGATGAGGCTTCAACTATCCTTAAAAAGATGCTGGTCATATCACCCATATTGCAACCTCCTGATTGGAGCTCCTGATTGGAGTTTACCATTTGAGGTCTTTGTAGATGCATCAGAAATAGCTATTGGTGCAATATTAATGCAGCAAAGGAAAAATAAATGGTTCAAACTAGCGTACTATGAATAAACCACAACTCACAGGCAAACTAGCTAGATGGATGCTCCTACTCTAAGAATTTGACTATACCATTGTACATAGACCTAGAAATCAGCATGCTATTGTAGATTATCTCAGTAGACTGACATTTGGAGAAGATCCAACTGGTGTTCTAGATGACCCACCTGATGCTGGCATATTTATGATCAGAATAGAAGATCCTTTAAATTGGTATGACAAAATGCTATTCTTTTTAATTGATGGTCTCATCCCTGAATCCCTGACCAGATATCAGAGAAAGAAGCTTGTCCTACAAAGCAAGCCCTTCCTAGTAATTGCTAGAGTTCTATATAGAACAGGGATAGACCAAGACATCAGGATGTGTCCAAACTCATGCTCAAAAAGCTGTTCTAGTAGAGGCACATGGAGGATCAGCAGAAGGACACTTTTCAGGGAAAATCATAGGTAGAAAAATATTGCAAGTAGGCCTGTGGTGGGCCACATTCCTAAAAGATGCTCATAACTATGCAAGATCCTATTTACCCTCCCAAAAAGATGATAGGACACTAGATGCTGACAAGATGCCACATCATCCCATCCTAGCATTAGAACCTTTTCAAAAGTGGGGGCTAGACTTTGTAGGCCCTATCAAACCAGCAACAAAATATATGGGCAACCAATACATACTTGGTGCAACTGATTATTGCACAAAATGGATGGAAGCAGTAGCCTCAAGGATAATAAAGCAAGAACTGTTGAATACTTATTATATCATAACATCATTACAAGGTTTGGTGTGCCTATTGAGATAGTATCAGATAGAGGGACACACTTCATCAACAAAACAATCAGGAAAATGACAAAGCTCCACATGATGCTACACAAAAAGTCAACAGCTTATTACCATCCAGGCAATGGTCAGGCTAAAAGTACCAACAAAATCATGAAGAAGATATTCAAGAGGACAATGGCCGACAATCCCACTGATTGGGATTGGAAGATGGATTCAATTCTATGAGCATTAAGAACAGCCTACAAAGTAGCCATAGGTCTAACACCATTTAGACTGGTCTATAGTTCCAATGGAGTTTGTTGCAGGAAGCCTAAGAGTGGCTGTAGAGCACAGGCTTTCACTAGAAGAATTAGTTAATTTCAGACTACAACAATTATTGCAATTAGATGAAGACAGACTTCAAAGCTCATATATTGCCAACATCATTCAAAAGAGAAGAGCTGCTTGGATCAATAGAAATATCAAATTCAAATTGTTTAGAAGGGGTGATCTGGTTTTAATGTTTAACACAAAGCTAGGGAAGAGACTAGGAAAGTTCAAGCTAAGATATGATGAACCTTTCAGGGTCATGGAAGTTTTTGATCAAGGCACATTCATCTTAGCTGATTTCATGGCAATGTTTTTGACAAGCTTGTCAATGGATTTTGGCTCAAACCATATGTGGGTCCTGATCCATCTGAAACCAAGACTAATTTGGTATGTGTCCAAGCCTATTCTAATATTTATCAAATTGTCAGTCCTATCAATACATTACAGGTAGCAAACGCATGTTGCAACTACATCCGATAGCAATCCAACATGTACAAAGAGCAAGCAGATGCACAAAGTTCACAGTGTGCACCACTTGAGTGCCAGCCGATTGCTGAATTTCCAGATATCATTGGCTTGTAATGCCAACTATCACAAGCTAGTTAATACCAATCAATGCAATGGAAGATCATAAGTATAATGAGAGTATAATGCCCTGAGAGACCCAAAGTATAAGGAGTAAAAAGAAAGAATGATAACAAAATTCACAGAAGTAGCTCTAGCAACAGAAGCTCATGACGACATGGAAACACAAACAAGAATAGTGAAATTTTGTAATAGACAACAACAGTTGCCTCTCACGAAAATAATGCAACTACTCTCCAAATCTCAATCTGACCCGAGAGGTAGGAAGAAGAAAGATATTCTGACCAATTCCCAAATCACCTGCAATGCCAACTACACTTCGCCAGCGACCCCGACACCTCCAAGACCCAACCAAGACAAATGGGAGCACAATCTCACGTGCTTAACATGGAACAGCGGCACCGCAACAATCGGTCCGCAAAGGATCGGTCCATACACAAAGTCGGAGTGGCAGGCACACTCCAAAAGCAATGCGGAAGGACATCCGTGACCATGCACATTCATCTAGGCAAAGGAACCACCCCGTCTGCATAATAAAAGACCTGCATGCCCAACAACTTGCAATCCGGTCGCAATATGGCTTTCAATGATAACAGGCAGTCTGACCATAGTCTGACTGCCCACAGAGTCCTCGCCAGTAGCTTCCACTGATAGGTACAAT
Organism: Dipteris shenzhenensis; assembly: GCF_047967505.1. Classification (NCBI taxonomy): domain Eukaryota; kingdom Viridiplantae; phylum Streptophyta; class Polypodiopsida; order Gleicheniales; family Dipteridaceae; genus Dipteris; species Dipteris shenzhenensis. Next base: position 40,217,817 of record NC_141604.1, read on the forward strand.
AAAATACACGGGATCTAACTGCGCTCTTCCCAATTCCAATCCAACCAAGATCTGACTCTGCAAGGCACTATACGAAAAAGGTTTTTTGCAACCCGCACCGACACTTTTAGGAGCCCAACGGTACATCCAATGCCGCTTTGAACAGTACCAAAAAGTTGGGATCTGACTCTACTCTGCCATTGCTACACCCACATACCTCCAACAACATCTATCAGGCTGCAAGTTGGACGTACGGGATCCCATCAAAATTACCCTCGACAAGGTCTCTCATGCATTCCGAGTGCAAATATCCAACACTCTATTGCAATGGGGAAGAAGAAAGGCCAAATGCCCATTCAAAAAAGCCCTCAGAAGAAAGACATGGAGGACCCCAAACCCAATCGCTATGGTTCTTAAAAACGAAGACGACTCAGATGAACATATTATATGCCCAGCAAAGAAGCAAATGATGCAAACCAGTTTCCAAGCATTTCGTGTGTCCCTCGACCCGACACAGCACAACAAATGGCTACAGAAAGTCGACCTCTTGGATTACGCTAATTTGCCATGGAGCACATGGAAATCTCAACTGAATGCTATGAAGTTGTATGAACACTTCCAATAGACATGATCGGACCTATGCTAATGGTGATGCTGACTGTCATCTCGCATGTCTTCAATCTTCCCCTTGCACAGGAAGAAGACACGCATGACAAGAATGTGGAGGTTGACATGCAAAAAGAATTCGGACCTCTAGAAATGGCAAAGAACTATTTCTTTGTCTCAACAAAGTTCAAGACCTTGCTCGACGAAGTAGCTCGAATGGTACTTAGAATGGGTTCAATTGCTTGTCAAAACAAACACAATGAGTCACAAGAGCTATGCAATCATCAGAGCCATGGATAAAGACATGAAAATTAACTGGGCAAATGTGCTCCACTCCCAACGGATGGCTGAGGTGTCTAGGAAGGACCTCAGCAACACTAACAAGTACTCCAAGGTAGCCCCTTTCATTACTGCTCTATTTGACTTTGCAAATAAATCTGTACCCCATCCTCAAGAGGTTGTGCAATACAGGGAAGAAAGAACCAAGGTGGGTCACAATCCACACAAAGACCCCAAAGGGAAGGCCAGAGCAGTGCAACAGCTGATCGAGGAAAACTACAGTACAAAAGAAGCAAATCAAATGATATATGGGAAGCCTCTTGCCGACACTCTCTAGGATACTCCTATTAGAGGAGAAGAATTGTTGGCTGGACCCTCTGATGCAAAGAAAGCCAATTAGACAAAGCTTACAACATGAAAGATGCTCATCCCCAAGCTCACAGTGCAAATCAACGACACAGAAGAGGACATTGAAATAGTCATGCTCACACCTCCAAAACGTACAGCAAATAGTCCATTGACTCCTACAATTACGAAGCAAAGAACCTCAGGTGGCACATTGGGCAAAGTTTCCAATTCGGAGGTTGAGCATGCAATGACCATTCTCAAGTCATTCCACGACCATCAGCACAGTGTTCATCCCACCTTAACAAGATAGATTTAGGACCTTCAAAAAGAGAGAGATGCACCAGCTCAACATGCAATAGGAAGAGCAAAAGCAATGGGAGGAATCTCAAGAGGAGTTGGAAAGGCTCAGGGAGGAATATGCACAATACAAGGACTCTCAAGAATAGCAAGTATCCAAGCTACATGATTAAGTGAAAATTGAAAAGGAATGTCTACCAACCATTACAAAGTGGTTAGATGAAATGAAGGACTTCTTTCTTCAACTAGAGAGACTTTCAACAGACAACAAAGATGAGTAGATTCAAAACACTTTGCTCAAAGAGATAATTAAAGCCCTACAAGGATCAGTTTAGCGACTCCAAGAAATTGCCGAAGAGTAGATGGTATTTTCATGTCTTCTGTGGAGTTGGCCGACCTAGAGCTACAATTGATTAAAACATCTCAGGCCCTATGGGCTAATGTGAAAAACCAGTTACATGTGATTGCCAGAATGCCATATGAGGCCTTTTCTTTAGTAGCTTATGCTTATGAAGCCATGGCCCAAGAGATGGAGGACATGCGAACCAACCTGAGACAAATGCCATCGCGAGACACCCCAATGGATGATGCTGAATTTAACCATGCCCTCAAATAGAGTTTCTTAACTCTAAGGTCGATATTTTAATTGAGGCTACAGCAAAAGTGGAACCAACAGAAGAACCTATGCTTGCAGAAGAATGTACAGAGCCCGTCAATTCTAAACCTAGGGGGGAACATAGCAGTGGTGGCAACCAAGGATCTAACTGTCACTAACACCAACGAATCCAATATGCCAGAGGAGCCTACGGGGGGCAAACATGCAAGTCAGGACATGGTATCCACATGGGATGAACCTCTCTTTGGCATGAAAGAGAGTTTTGACGTCAAATGTAGCCAAACTATCAATTTTCAGTACAGTAAAGAGTATTTCTAGAAGGGTAAGGGTTTGAGTCTACATCTTTTTGTCCCAAAAAGATTAACCACTGGGGAGTGCCAGCTGTTGAGGGTTAACTCCACCACCCCACTAAGCCACTACTTCTAGGAATAGAATATAGTTTGTAGCTCAAAAACGGTTATAACTGTTTCCAATAACTCTCTTGGATTTTGTCTCTACAATTATGTATGCAGCCAACAATTATCAGACTGCAGTCTGACTAAGGTATTAGTATGTTTTTGGCTCAAGCTGAGCTCAATTGTTGTTCAAGAAAATATCAAGAGGAGAGACTTTTGTGTTCAACTCTCCTATAAGTTTGAATGTCTAGAAATCAATCTGCAGTCTTTCTTTTGAGTTATTCGCTTTGTTTGCTACTATGTATTATTCTTTGAAATAGCATTGCTTCCAGTTAAGTTAGTCAAGTAATTTGCATTGTGAGTTAATTGGGAACACCTCCCTTCCTCTTTCCTCCATCTCTCTTTCAAAGCTACCCGATGCCGCCAAGCTACTGCTGCTATATCATCGCCAAACTCAAAGCTTCCCCAACGATCACTGCCCTCAAATCTATAGTCCATGTCTCCAATTGCTTGGATGCCGCCCCCTCTAAATGCTTTCGGCCCAACACTCATGCCTCAAAATGAAGCTGTTGCCCATGAATTTATAAGTCATCCTAGGGAGCAATTTTTTAAAGCCCCTCTTGGCATAGCTTTCCGATGAGTTATGTCAGGAGGGGGATATTTTTCTCATGTACTACCAATGGTTTCCCCCCTTGCACATAGCTCAATGGCAAGCTATGTTGGAGGAGGGTAAAAAATGAAACACATTAACTCGACACCTAGTATGAACATGATCAGGGCCATTGGAACAACCTCCATTCTTATTTGGAATGAGCTAGCCCTCACTTATTTCCCACCCCCTCTAGCATATTTCTAACCTCGTCTGGCATAGCTTGCTGGTGAGCTATGTTGGGGGTTCCTCCACTTGCGATGATTCAAAAAATTTCAACCCCCTGCAAGCATAGCTTGCTAGTGAGCTATGTCTGAGGGGGATCAAAAAGAGAGGGAGAGATAGAGAAAGATAGATAGAGAGAGAAAGAGAGGGAAAGATAGGGAAAAGAAAGAGAGAGAAAAATAGAGATTGAGAGAGAAATTTAGAGTAAGAGCATAATCTCTTACCCCCTCTGGTATAGCTTGCCGACAAGCTATGTTGAAAGGGGCCCCAAAAAGATAGGGGAAATGTTTTTTAAAACTCCCCTCTAGCTTAGCTCATGGTGGGCGAGCTATGTCGAAGGGGTATCGAGAGGAAACATTTTTTAAAACCTCCTCGATGGTTGTTGGTTATGCAAAATTCGAAGGCCCTTCTCTTGATACTAGTCACCTCTTGGGTCTCTTAACCAAAAAGAGATGTCCAAGAGCCACTTGGGTGAGAGAGAAAGAGATGGGGGGAGGGGGGGGGGAGGGAGAGAGAGAGAGAGAGAGAGAGAGAGAGAGAGAGAGAGAAGGGGGGGGGGCACAGAGATGGGTGAATAGATTCCCCCCCCCAGGCATAGCTCATCGGTGAGCTATGTAGGAGGGGAATAAAAAACAAATAGAAAAAGTAAATTTTAGCCTCCTCCAGCATAGCTTGACGGCGAACTATGTCATACAAGGACCAAAAAGAGATGGGCGAGATGCTTTGTGTTCACAAGAGGAACATAAATGCAATTCCCATGGTGTCATCACCTAAGACCTCTCATCACAAAGGCTTGGTTGTAAGTCTTCAACTTTAAAACACACCCCCTCTAGCATATTTCTAACCCCCTCTGGCATAGTTTGCTGGCGAGCTATGTTGGGGGGGGACCAAAAAAGAAACTAATTCAAAAAGTTTCAACCCCCCACAAGCATAGCTCGGCGGTGAGCTATATCTGAGGGGGATCAAAAAGAGAGGGAGAGATAGAGAAAGACAGAGAGGGAAAGAGAGGGAGAGAGAGGGAAAAGAAAGAGAGAGAAAAATAGAGACAGAGAGAGAAATTTAGAGTAAGAGCATAATTTCTTACCCCTGGTACAACTCGTCGGTGATCTATGTTGAAAAGGGACCCAAAAAGATAGAGGAAATATTTTTTTAAACTCCTCTCTAGCATAGCTCGTGGTGGATGAGCTATGTTGAAGGGGTATCGAGAGGAAACATTTTTTAAAACCTCCTCAATGGTTGTTGGTTATGCAAAATTTGAAGGCCCTTCTCTTGGTACGAGTCACCTCTTGGGTCTCTTAACCAAAAAGAGATGTCCAAGAGCCACTTCCAAGAGCCACTTGCCTAAGAGAGAAAGAGATAGGGTGAGAGAGAGAGAGAGAGAGAGAGAGAGAGAGAGAGAGAGAGAGAGAGAGACAGAGAGAGACAGAGAGACAGAGAGAGACAGAGACAGAGAGACAGAGAGAGAGAGAGAGAGAGAGAGGGAGGGGGGAGAGATGGGTGACTAGATTCCCCCCTAAGGCATAGCTCACTGGTGAGCTATGTAGGAGGGGAATAAAAAACAAATAGGAAAAGTACATTTTAGCCCCCTCTAGCATAGCTCACCGGCAGGCTATGTCATATAAGGACCAAAAATGCTTTGTGTTCACAAGAGGAACATAGATGCAATCCCTGTGGTGTCATCACCTGAGACCTCTCATCACTTAGGCTTGGTCATAAGTCTTCAACTTTAAAACACACCCCCTCTAGTGTATTTCTAACCCCCTCTGGCATAGCTTGTTGGTGAGCTATGTTGGGGGGGACGAAAAAATAAACTGATTCAAAAAATTTAAACCCCCCACAGGCATAGCTTGCCGGTGAGCTATGTCTAAGGGGGATCATAAAGAGAAGAAGAGAGAGATAGAGAGAGAAAGAGAGGGGGAGAGAGAGAAAAATAGAGACAGAGAGAGAAATCTAGAGTAAGATCATAATTTCGTACCCCCTCTGGGATAGCTCGCCGGTGGCAAGCTATGTTGAACGGGGACCAAAAAAGATAGAGGAAATATTTTTTAAAACTCCCCTCTAGCATAGGTTGCGAACGAGCTATGTCGAAGGAGTATCAAGAGGAAACATTTTTTAAAACCTCCTCGACGGTTGTTGGTTATGCAAAATTTCAAGGCCCTTCCCTTGGTACTAATCACCTCTTGGGTCTCTTAGCCAAAAAGAGATGTCCAAGAGCCACTTGGGTGAGAGAGAAAGAGATGGGGGGGGGGAGAGAGAGAGAGAGAGAGAGAGAGAGAGAGAGAGAGAGGGAGGGAGATGGAGAGAGAGAGAGAGAGAGAGAGAGGGAGAGAGAGAGAGAGAGAGAGAGAGAGAGAGAGAGAGAGAGAGAGATGGGTGACTACATTCCCCCCCCTCAAGCATAGCTCGCCGGCGAGCTATGTATGAGGGGAACAAAAAACAAATAGAAAAAGTAAAAATTTTCCCCCTCCAACATAGCTTGCCAGCGGGCTATGTCATACAGGAACCAAAAAGAGACAAGTGAGATGCTTTGTGTTCACAACAGGAACATAGATGCAATCCCTGTGGTGTCATCACCTAGGCTTGGTCTTAAGTCTTCAACTTTAAAACACAAATCTGCCCATTTGTCAACGGCCAAATAAAGAGCTTGCAAGCTCACGGCATCTAGATCTCTGATAACTCTTTCAATGCGCTTTTCCCATTGGAAAATCCTGCCTGACGGCCCTTTCACACGTAGAATCTATTTGGATCACAGTGATTAACTTTGATTGAGATTGCAATGGAAATGCAAAAGATCAATCCATAAGAGTAATCTTGACGACACTTTTAAGCACAAGAATCTATTTGGATCATAGCGACTAACTTTAATTGACGTTACAACCAAAATGAAAAAGATCAATCCTTTACATACACAAAGTCTATGGAATGAGTGCAAAAATCCTTGTTGGCGAGCGACGACCCATCCCCATGAATTTGGAAATGCCACACGTTTCCCACTGCATTGATCAAATTCATGGAACATAGAACAAGTCAATCTACATTGTGGATCATAATGTCTATGCTATGCTTCCTTCTCTTTGCCCTTGCCATCACTATAGAGCTAAAGATCATGGTCATATGGGACCCTTGGATCATCCTCATTAGACTTCACATTAATGAGAGATGGGGTTTTAGGATGTGCCTTCAAAGACCCAAATCTATTATCCCTCAAGCAAGTTGAACTATGCAAGGGAGGTGTAGGTTGTTGGGCCTGCCTACCTAGGAGCAGCACAATGATGGTCCACCAATGAATCATCAAGCATTACAATAACCAAGCTTCTAAGTCCCATCTGCAAGTGACGCAAGATGCTTTATTGCACTTGCCACAATAAACTAGTGTCCAATAGCCCGTAAGAATCGAGTGATAGAAACTCAAGCATGAGATCCATACTCAAAGACTCGAGTGGCACCTGAAGAAGTGGAGCCAATGTTCAAAAGGTTTTTCAATTGTTCAACGACAAAAAAAGTGGATTTGTTTGTGACTGCATGGATACAAATAGTCATACAAATATTCCAACACCCACATGCCACAATCCGTACTCTCAACCCCAAATCTCCATTTACCACCTACTCATTGTGTCAATTGTAGGGAGTGTTGATTCAATGAACACAATGCACACCACACAAGGTAGAATGGGGGGATAGAGAAGAGGAAAGTAGAAGAGAGCTCAAGAGGAAGAGGACTCACAGGAAAGGGGGGAACCTACACTCCAGAGGAAAGGTCCCATAGATTCTAGTGTTGAGAGGTTGAGGGTGATGATTTCCAATTTGGGAAGCTGTTGTAGGGAAGGAGCCACTTGAAAGTTGATCAAGTAGAAAATCTTTTGAGCCTTGAGTCAGGACTATGAGCCCTCACGACTACTCATCATCAGTCATCATGAGCTCATGGACCATGGTCAACTCACAACGAGTCAAGACTTAAGACTGATGGTCAAGTGACATAGCCAAGGGCTAGGCCCAAGCCCAAAAGTACACTTGAAAGTGACTTCGTTTTGGATGGCATTCCTTGCTTTCACTCTTCTATTGACAACTTTGATGTTTTTCAACATTTATGTGAAGACATGCAAATTTCCAATTAGTCATTCTCTTAACAATTTGCTATTTTTAATACCCCTCCTGTGGTGTGGAGATGTCCCCATGGGCATGTCGATCAAGGCAATAACTTATCTCAATGGCTAGTCCTTCTCCTCCGTTCCTTATGATTTAGTCCATATCCTCTCCTCTCTCACCCTCCTAGCCCTCAACCAATCCACCATTAACTTTTTCAATTGATGTTCTCTTCTTCTTGATGTTGCTTTCCTTTCTACTCTCTACAAGTCCCTATTCCCTCTTTGGCTCCCTCCCTCCCTTCCTCGCCTCCCTCCCAAATCTCCAAATCATACTTGCTTATGACCTCCTCTCTAATGAACTCCTCTTATTGCTAATTTCATCTCCTTGTAGCTCAACAATTAGCTATTGTTCTCGGGCGGGGTCAAATGTCCATTGCCTTTAGTGTAATCCTATAAGTTGCAACAATACATAGTCTACAGCTTAAAGAAACTAATTATGCCTCCACCATCAAAGCCCTGAATACCTACATCAACTTACTAATTTGAGAACTAGTAATTGGAGCACCATCGACACCCTTAAAAGCCTACAATTGAGCTGGTCTAATGCCACAACAACATCAATGACATATTTACACTTGGAAGACTCAAGGCAAATGTGCCAAAGATTCTTGATCAACTATTGCTTTTGCTAATTTTGATTCAATCATGTGCAACTAGTTTTTCAACTATACACTCCGCAAGAGCAAATTGAAGGGTTGTAGTGAACCCTTGATATGTATCTGTCAATCCATTCAATGTGGTACTGACAAGTTGTGAATTTGGCACCACCTCATCAATGTTGGCAAGCTGTTCCATGAGGTCCTTGACCTTTGTCAGGTATGCATCCGTAGAGTCACCTTCATTCATGCTGACTTCCTATAATTGCCTTCTCAAATATGCAACACGAGCTTCATTGCGAATCTGATAGAGAGAAGCCAATTTATCCCAAGCATCCTTTGCTGTCCTGCAAGACCGGATGTGTGGAGTAATGATTCTCTTGCATGATAAAGCAATGCATGAATGTGCATTTGCGTCTCTTGATTCCCATCTTGACTGTTCTTGCCAGTGTACAAGCAACCGGCACTTGCACAAGCGCCCCCAGCTCCAAGGCTCAATCCTGTTCTCATTTGGACACAAGTCCCGCAACTACTCAGGAATCCGAATCCACAACCATATCCAAGAGCACCAAATCCAACTCCTTAGGCAGTTCCAATACATCAACTGCAAGCCGAGGAAGTAGACTCACCATTCAAGTATGAAGCAGAGTACCCAGTGTACTATGTAGAAGGCACAGAGGGTCTAATACCAATCTACACAAATCAAGTTTGGCCCAATACGTATCGAGCGCCAATCAAGTGCTACATTTGTGGAGAAAATCATCGGATCGCAAAGTGCCCTCATCGTGGTAGCCCAGCTACTTTCCAACCACTCTGCAGAGATTGTGGCATAGGACATGCCTGTATGGATTGTCCCATGAAAAATAAGGTCCCACAACAAACAAAGGTTAATCGTGATGTCCCAATCGGAATTATTGGGGTGGACCATCAAAGTTTGGGGCTGGTGAGCATAATATCACAACCTATGAATGTAACTACACGCCAGCAGAAAGAGGCCACCAAGGACCCTAACATTCCAATCCAACCTAGACGACTTCTTAAAAAGAAAGCACAAGTGCCTCCACCTTCGCCAAGCAATGAGTAGATGAGCTCATCCACATCAACTCCCGAGCCTCAAATAAAAGAAGCTCCATACCCAAATGCAAAGGTGGAGAAGGCTCGTTTTCAAGCACTTCAACAATGGGTACAAAAGGAACAAGCTCAATTTGAGGCTGAGAAACAAACTCAATTTGAGGCTGAGAAACAAGCTCAAGATCCAATACATGACTTGGCCCCACAGAGTATTGATACTGTCCTTGAGTCTCTGTTCCAACAACAGGCTCCGTAACATAATGTACCGCCATGTCAACTTGAAGGAGCTGCACTCTCTAGCATCCTGAGTTGCCCTGTGTCAATTCCCATCAGAATCCTCCTACGAAATTGTCCCAATCTTTGGGAGAGTTTCAAAGGCTGGATTGAACTCGCCAATCCCCCTCCACCTATGGACGACATCGAAGATATCCCTGTGCAGATGGGTGAGAGAGATGACATACACAACATTATTGTGCCTTTGATCCATAAGGCATATAATGAAGTCCAAGCCATAGTGGATGGTGGGAAGGTGTAAATGTCCTATCAAAGGAGCTCTACGATGAATGGGGTCTCCCACCAATGCAAAAGGCTAATTTCAACATACGCCTTGCCGATGATTCATGGGCTAAACCCTTGGGAATAGTGAATGGCATGTCAACAAAGGTCACAGGAGTCCACTTTTCCCTTCAATTCACAATCTTGGATCTCCCCAAAAAATCCTATCAAATCTTACTGGGACATCCTTGGTTACGGGAAGCATCAGTTCTCCATGACTGGGGAACTGATAGACTGACAATCCAAAATCACGACACCGCAATCAGGGTGAATGTGGGGACGAGAACTATAAAACCAATTGTGCCTAGAGTGTTGGATGACACATCTTCAACGACGATCCCAAGCAAATCAGCTCCCCTGCAATAGCATAATATAGCAGGCGATTCCCAAAGCAATGTCAATAACTGGATACAAACATTGGCAACCATCGACAACTGCCATTCATTAGACCCCATTTTCTCGCAAATAGATGCTAAGGTGCTACAGGTAGATCCTCCACTCACACATGAAGAACAAATCGATCTAGAGGTGCCATTCTTTATGGTTGAACTCGAGTGGGATAATGAACCTGAAGAAGGTACCCATACCAATTATGAATCCGATTTCCCTTCGAACCTTGAAACTGAGGCTAAGAATGCTGAAATTGAAGATCAAGTCTATGAGAATGACTTAGCCATTCTTCATGCCCTAATGGCAGTCGAGCTCCCAAAAATTAAACCTCCAAAGTTGAATAACAGCAGAAGATCCCACAAGAAAGCTGAAGGAGGAAATCGCAGAAAAGCCAAGGCCGAACACTTCAATGAATTCGAACGAGTCCATGTTGAATTGTATCTTGCAAAGCCAACTCCCTCAAAATCAGAACCACCGCCTCTTGAATGGTCCCCTGAGGGACTAGAAGGAGTATGCGCATCAAATGAAACCTTACTTGGGAACACCTTACCAATGGAAAAGTTACCCCACAATTCCCAAGGTAAGAAGTTTCAGAAGTATAAACCACATGTGCGAATGAAGCTCGATCAAGAGACTTTAGAAAAAGAAAGTCAAAAAGAGCTAACAAATTGGTTAATGAAACTATGCCACCCAATACACATGGCACATGTCAGGCTAGTTCAACACCATCAGAGGCTGATCTTCGAGAAGTGCCAGAGTACTTCAAGAATTACACAAGTGGCAGTGTCCCAATAGCAATGCCAAGACCACTAAGAGGATCTAAAGTTCAAGAAATCGATAGCATTGGAGAAACTCCAATCTATGAGGGACCGGCAAAAACTCGCACAATAAACCTCGCCCTTGAAGGGGAGGAAGAAAAACTGGTTTTCATTGGGAAATAGCTTCGACAAGAAGATGAAACCAAACTCAAAGCACTCCTAATGGAATACGGTGACTGCCTAGCATGGTCATACAAAGAGATGAAAGGAATTTCACCAGATGTGGCAATACACATGATACCTATAAGGGAAGGTGCCCACCCCAAGGTATGTGGACTTTATCGGACAAATCCTAAGTATGGCACCATGGTTTATGATGACGAGCTGGAAAAACTCTTAGATGCCAGATTCATCTACGAGATAGAGCACACAGATTGGGTTTCACCCATCTTCATTGTGCCTAAATGCAACAAGAACCTCAGAATATGCATAAACTTAAAGAATGTGAATGCCACCACAATTAGGGATCACTATCCCCTACCCTTAATAGAAACAGTGTTGGAAAAGGTGGCAGGTTCTGAAATATATAGCTTCTTGGATGGCTTTAGTGGCTATAACCAAGTGCAAATTGCTCCTAAAGACCAATCAAAAACAACATTTGCTACAGAATGGGGTATTTTTGCATATAGAATCATGCCATTCGGCCTTTGTACTACCCCGGCCACATTCTAGTGAGTCATGTTCACAGCTTTCAAGTCATTTTTGAATAAGTTTTTACAGGTATTCTTGGATGATTTGTGCATCCACTTGAACAAAAAAGACCACTTCAAATTTCTTGAAGAAATACTAATCAAATGCTAGGAGTATGGCATCTCCCTAAAATCCAACAAAATGCCAGTTCATGGTCACCCACGGAGTTGTTTTGGGACACATTGTTTCTCAACATAGGATTGCAACTGACATGGACAAAATCAAAATCATCATGGAATTGCCGCCTCCTACAAATTCCAAAGGTGTATAGGTCTTTATGGGACATGCTAGCTATTATATAAGATTTATCTTGCAGTATGCCATGATAGCCAAACCACTTTACAAATTATTAGTGGAATTCTTATGGACAAAAGAGTGTGACCAAGCCTTTGAGCTTTTAAAGTGGCACCTAATCACAGCACCCATCCTTATATCTCCCAATTGGGATATTGATTTTCATGTTCATACTGATGGATCCAAGTATGCAATTGGGAGTGTGCTTTGTCAACCTGGAGAACATAAGAAAGACTACCCCTTCTACTTCGCCAGTCGACAACTCAATGATGTAGAGATCAACTATACAACCACAGAAAGAGAAGCCCTAGCAATGGTGTATAGTGTAAAGAAATTTCGGCACTATGGTGTGGCGATATCATTGGGTACTTAATGGCAGGAAGACCCCCCTTGAAATGAAAGCAGTGGATGCCAGAAAACTAACTTTAAAGGCTGTGCCCTATCAACTCATTGCAGGACAACTGTACAAGATGGGCAAGGACCAAGTATTAAGAATATGTGTAATGCCTCATGAAATCATGCCAATCCTGAGTGAAGTCCATGAAGGCATTGCAGGAGGAAACTTCCAAGGGGAAGCCACAGTAAGAAAAGTCATCCTCGTAGGTTACTGGTGGCCAACACTTTGGGCAGATGCCTATGAATATGTAAAAGGCTGTGATGTATGCCAACGAACTACAAAACCAGAACACAAAGACTTCAACCCCTAACAATAGTTGTTGCACAAAACCCATTTGAAAAATGGGGGATTGACTATGTGGGTCCCATCCATCCAGCAGCAAAGGGAACATAGGCATGCTACATCATTGTGGCCACTGATTACTTTACAAAATGGGCTGAAGCTAAAGCAATTGGAAAGGTAGATGCCAAAAGCACAGCAAGATTCTTCTACGAGAATGTGATCACCCGATTCGAATGCCTCGTTGAAATTGTGTCAGATAGAGGCACACATTTTGTCAATGAGGTAATCCAAGAACACTTGTTTGGCTTTATGGTAATCCATAGAAAAAGCACACCCTACTACCCCCAAGGGAATGGACAGGCCGAATCCACCAACAAAATATTATACATTATCCTCACCAAGGTAGTAGAACCATAGCGTTCTGATTGGGCAGAGAAACTGAATGCAGACTTATGGGCATACCGAACCACACTCAAGGTCAGTACACGAAACACACCTTTTCAATTGGTGTATGGCCTTGAAGCTATGGTCCCACTAGAATTTGTAATACCAAGCCTACGCATAGCAATACAGGAAGGCATGGGAGATCATGAATCCTTAAAAGAAAGACTCTATCAATTGGAGAAGCATACAGAGACAAGACTAGTCGCCTACCATGCCATGACAACCAAAAAACGCAGAAGAAAGACATGGTTTGACAGAAATCTTAAAGCTAAAGACATCAAGGAAGGTGACTTGGTCTTGTTATACGATGCCAAAGTACACAAGGCGAAGCTGAAGTATCTAGGTCAAGGACCCTACAGAGTAAGAAAGATGAATCCCATCGGAGTTGTGCTGCTAGAAACATTGGATGGAGTCCAATTCACCACAACAATAAATGGGAACCGACTGAAGCGTTGCTACTTCAACACGCAAGCCATCCCCGACAAAAACAAAGATTTGCAAAACCCAAGTCTTCCTTAGTTAGGATTAGATTGTATCACGAGCACTCACTTACATATGTATGTCTTCGCACATATAGGTAGCGTCAATCGATTTCAACTTAGGGCTCAGAAGTGATGCCTGAGTTCTAGCTACCTTGTGAAATCCCAGCAACAACAAAAAATCATATAGTTAATCCCTACCTAGCTACTAGGTCACGTGCACTTACACGCTTTTGCTTAGACACATAGATGATTGCATGAATAATTGTGCCACACACTTTCATTCCACTCTCAAAGCATGTATAAAAATAAGATTTCTCACAAACACACACAAAGGTCATACCTGCATGCCAACTAATCTAATGATCAATGGTACACCACATGCACATGGATGTAGGTTCAAAAAACATGCCGCCACTAAAGAGGATGCGCAAAAAGAGCCCACCACCTCAACGAGACCCCCTCCAAAGTTTGCAGCCATCTACATCCTCTCAACCACGGTGATGATAGGCATTTGTGGTCCAAAGCGACACCTCTGAGGAGAATTCAGTGCATGACCAAGAAGAACAAATGCCACCCTAGTCACCACCAGCCTACACAACCATTGACAGGGCCCAGTCATTGGAACTTATGTGGCCACCTACATCGACTTATGCTCTTTCCAAGGCAGCAACATCTTATTTAGAGCAAAGGGGTCTGGGCAGTTTGTATGAGAACCTAAAATCCTTGGAGGATAGCCCTACAATGACCACATACATTAGGGACTTTCTCCATTCTTACCACTCCAGCAATGCACAAGTTGGCAAGTACGGTACCATCACTGTACCTTAGAGCCCACTCAACATTATTCTTAATAGTACAGTCATTCAAAGGGCCTTCTAACTCCCAACACAAGGTGCCAAATATCCTACATGGCCTACCGATGCTTAATTTCTCAAAGTACAGCCTCTCCTCGTCGCCAAGGGCACACTATTCCATAGGGACGGCATATTACTTCGCACCATCCTTAACCCTCGTCTCAAGGAAGCAGCACAATTCCTATCCACAATCCTGGGGTTAAGTGTGGCAAGAATAGATCCCTTCCACTCCACACATTTGTTTTGCTGAGTAGGAAACTAGAGCAAGACTAGATCCAGCACTTAGTCATCTTCTTCACAAAAACTAGATGGTTCATCAAGCCAAAAATGTAAAATTCCACACTTATTGGCTATAATCATAAAAAAAGAGCTACAGGAACGAGAAATGACTCTGCCCCAGTCACCAAAACCAATTGAGGAGCTTCTCACCAGTATGGGAGCCATCACCAACTTCTCCTACTATCACATTGGCAAATGCAGATACCTTAGAAGAAATGCATATTCTGGAGGTCGAAATTGAGGAATTGTCCCACAAGATCGGTGCACAATTGCAACCAATATATCTCCAACAATAGCAGCAACCAGAGCCTGAGGCAAGATCGGCACCAGAGCCCGAGGCTACATTAGCACCAGCATTGCCCATCGACTAGGGACAAATCAACAGTATGACTATTGTACCCAAGTGACTAAAATACAATTGGAACAACCCCCCACAAGTACTACAGAATCATCAAGATGGCTACATGGGCACCACTTGTATTAGCAGTATCGCTAGTCCTCATCACTGTCTATCATTCTCCAACATCAAGCTAGCCAAATGATCCAAATGTCCGAACTATTCACTAGCTTGGCCAAGGAAGAATATGCAAGAGAATTGGACAGACAAACTGCAACAGAAATCGAAGACTAATTCCAGGCAATCGCCATAGAGGTCAAGGCACTTCGGGCACAAATAGATGAGAAGGAGGTAGAAGAAGTGTGCATGAACCAAGCTCTCCAAGCTCAAGAGAAGGCAGTGAGGGATGTGACCTCCAACCTCCACCAAAGCCAAACATAGTTGACAGCAGCAGTACAAGCAACGGCAATCTTCTAGACCTACTATAACTCCTTGACCTCCGCGCATGCTCAGCAGACGGAGTTAGTGGCACAAGCTCCACTCACTCTAATTCACAAAGAAGAAGAGCTCTAGGATTGCAAAGACAAGCTTGAAGACATGAAACAATCTTTGGCAATACGTGCCTTCAGCATTGACGAGGTTATAAGGAAATGCAGAATCTTAAAGGACCAACTTGCTACCGCTAAAGAGGCCAGTACTTCACAAGCATAAGTCTTGGAACAATGGTATAATGCCATTGAAGACATTCCTCAATAGGCAAAGGTCACCTTGCAAATGAGAAAGCTTAAGAAGGCATATACATCCATCTACCTTAAATACAAAGAAAAAATGGATGAGATGCACTCCCAAAAGATAATCATCTCCAAGCTTAAACTCCAACTTCCCATATCTAACCACTCTCTCTACCAACCTCATAACCTCACTTACCATTGCTACTACCACCCTCTTAACCTTCCCCGAGCTCCATCCTAACATCTATTCCCTCCATCGTCTCTTTGCTCATGCCTCTCACCATTTTCAACTAACCCAGCAGTCACAAACTTATGAGCCTCTCACACCTAGCTTCTTCCCTTCCCTTGCTAATACTACCCTTGAGTATTACCAAGCTACTCAAACCATTTGCCCAGTTCTTCCCCCCCTCCCCTCTGCTCCCCCTTCCACAACTAATACTCTTCCATATTTCTCCCCCATGTCCCCAAATTCTTTGCCTACCCCGTCATCACCTCCGACACTACTTGTGCTACCCTCAGCAGAAATTGACATAGTATTTGATTTTGAATATCAGGATCTAGTATAATCCAATTCGTACTTCCATGCCAAGTTCCAATGATGGGTATGATTTTGATGAGATACCACTTCCCAATAACCCCATCAAGGAATTTGGGTCAAATATCCTGATATGAAAACTCGAGGTGGATGGCAACTTCCCTACCAACCTTCGTCAACATCAAATTAGTGAAAATTGGATAAGCAAGTTGGATCCACAACCTGATTGACGCCGTCCCAAGCTCTTTGATGTAATCTATTTGAAAGAGTACCTACATGCACCTTCTTGTCTCAGAACCCATCCCAAGTTCTATGCAGTTCCATGACACAAAAAATGGAAATCCAACATACACACTTTGGATGAAGATCGCACCATTAATTAACCAATGATCGAACCATACTCTAGTGTAGAATGGAATATCCAAGGCACAATGATCCGAGCACTTCAGCAGCATGAGAAAATAATGCGCAGCAACATTGATTGCTTCCTTCGCCTAAGTGCTATCTTCTGCAAAACATTGGAATATATTCTAGAGGTCCCATGTTACCTCGATAGCCATTTTCCTCCACTCAGTTTCAATCCCAATGAACGGGTCGATGCTAAGATTACAAGTCGACTCTATCAAAAAGTCATCTTCTTAGAAGCATGCCACATATCTCTGTTCAAACAAATGGTGGATATAGGCTACCTGGGAACTGAGCAAAAATTGTATGGTGCCAAGGCTTTATAGCAGGATCAACTGGCACGACACAAGTTCCATAGCCACTCGATTGCACGCATGGCAACCCAGCTACATACTCACAATAAGCCATAACCCAAGGACGGGTAATCAAATGGATCCGGGAGTATGTTATCTCTGTGCCAACAGGGACTTGGGTCGTACAAAATGTGTGTGTAGAGTAGCGACAAAGCTCCGCTTGTACTTGCATAAGGCTAGGAATAAATCTCTCTTAGGAATCCTCAACATGCAAGTTCTACTTGCGATTCCTACATGCGAGTTCTACATGCAACTCCTACATGCAATTCCTACATGCATGTTCTACTTCCAACTTCTACTTGCAAATCCTACATGCAAGTCCTACATACGATTCCTACATGCAACATGCAACATGCGAGTTCTACAGGCAACTCCTACATGCAACATGCAACATGCAACTCCTACATGCAACTTCTATATGCAAGTTCTACATGTAGAGAGAGAATGTCTTACAATTCCTACATGTGGAGAGAGAAGCTCTCCAACTTGTATAAATACCCCATAATGGAATGAAGCCCGAACCCTTTGGGGCATTGTGTTGAGTTCTACTTTGGTATTCCAAGCAATTGTCTGAAGTGTCCATGCTTCCTTGCACTCCACGTCCAAAAGCATGTCCTAACTCCTCCTCCCCTCTCCTCCAAATCCTCCAACCTTGCAACCCATCCTCTCCCTCTCCTCCTCCCCCCTCCTCCTCCTCCTCCCCTCCCTCCTCCTTCTCCTCCTCCTCCTCCTCCCTCCTCTTCCTCCCTCTTCTCTATCTCCTTCCCCCCCATGCTCTTACATCTTCTTTCTCTCCCACTCCTATGCTCCCCCTAAACCCTTAGTTCCTCAACCCTTAACCTCCATGAACTAGGAGGGAGACGATTTCTCCACCATGTACTCTACCCTAAACCTTGGATCCTCCTTCTAACCCTTGAACCTCTTCTAAACTCTGGAGCCTCTTCTAAACTCTAGAACCTCCTTCTAAACCTTGGAACCTCCTTCTAAACCTTGAACCTCCCTCTAACCCTTAAACTCTTCCTAAACGCTTCAACCCCCAAGGAAGGTGAAAGCCTTCATTACCTCAACCATGATGATGCATGGTCCTTTCACACATGCATGCACTATGTTTGCTTACCACACTTAAGCCTACGTCTCTCACTGGAATACGACTCAAGGTCCTAAGCTACACGTATACTACAAATGACAACCTCGATATATCTGTAGGTGACAAAAAGCCTCGGAACCCTGCATACTGAGAATACCCTGCTCTTCCTGCGGAAATTGTGGTGGGAAAGAGCTAACAGAGGGGACCAAAAAAAAAAATACAAAAAAGTATTTTTAGCCCCGTCCGAAATAGCTCACTAACAAGCTATGTTAGAGGGGGACCAAAAAGAGAGAGAACAAGTGCGAGATACAGAGAAGAAGAGAAGAAAGAGAGGCACAGAGAGAGAGAGAGAGAGAGAGAGAGAGAGAGAGAGAGAGAGAGAGAGACACATAGAGACAGAGACAGAGAGAGATAAAGAGAGAAGGGGGGGGAGGGAGAGAGAGAGAGAGAGAGAGAGAGAGAGAGAGAGAGAGAGAGAGAGAGAGAGAAGAGAATAGAGGGAGTGAGAGAGCCCAAAAAAGAATAGAGAGAGAGAGAGAGAGAGAGAGAGAGAGAGAGAGAGAAAGAGAGAGGGAGGGAGGGAGGGAGGGAGGGAGGGAGGGAGGAGAGAGAGAGAGAGAGAGAGAGAGAGAGAGAGAGAGAGAGAGCCCAAAAAACAATAGAGATATTTGAATGGTAATGACCAGCAAGCTTGCTATGGAGATGACATCAATAGATAAATTGCATCAGATAGACATAGGGGAGGAATTACAACATAAAGAGACTAGTGAAGGAGATAAAGAGGTCCAACAGAAGAATGTTGCAATTGGGGTGAGTACTTTCCTTCAATGACTCAATGAATATAGCACTAATAGATGGTTAAAGTAATCTATTAAATGTTTTGAGGTTTTTTGTGTGGATACTTCTTTGACAAAAAATAGTGAATGCTTTCAGCTCTCAAAGAATTCCCAAGCAAAGATTGCTGTCCATTCCATTCCAGATGAGAAAGAACATGCTTCCAGTCAAGAAGCAAGCGGGAGACAAAAGGGCATCCAGGCAAAGTGCCATCAGTGCAACCAAAAAAGAAATCCGAGTGATCGAGTTGCCAATGTCCAAACACAGAAATACTGATATGAGTGACCAAATCCTAATCATAAGAGCCCAAGGCTGATCATCTTGCAGAAATTGCGGCAACATTTTCCCCTTGTGGGCAAGAATATGCACATGAATATCCACACACCTCAACACACACACACACACTTTTTTTAAAAAAGTGAAATCTTTATATTTCTGTGTGGGAAACCTCAAAAGAGGTAAAAACCCACCAATAAGTACAAGGAAAAAGTTTTTACAAGTAAAACCTCAGAGCAAAAGTCATGAGGTATCCAAGTAAAAAGTTACATATCAAGCTGGAGGAGAATCAAACATGGCATCCTCCAACTTCAAATTGTTGCTCTATAAAAACTGATGCAGTGATGAAGCCACACCATCAATAAAAACAAGCTGTTTTTTGCCCTTGTGATTCTTCTTGATATAGGCTGGTACCCGAAATTTTTGAATCAGAGGGTCAAAAACCTGTTGTAACATGGGATGGAAAGATTCTAGTAAAAAAGGTACTTCTGCATCCCTGACAGAAGAAAACTCTGGCACAGGCATCAAAGGCAGAGAAGCTAAATCAACATCCGTATCTTGCGATGAAAAAGCTGCATCTAATGAAGCAGGGTTGAAGCAGGGTTCAGCATTTGAGCTTCATTCGGTAGGCCATAGACTCTCTCAGAGTTGGAATAGTGCATACAGCTAGACTGTAAATAGGCAAATAGGAATTCAACTCTGACCAAAGTCGTTCAATATTGTCGGCAAGCAGGTCTTGCAGGAGATGACGGATGGGGGCGCAGACTCCTGTTTTGAATGCGTGGGAAACGCTGATCTAATGTTAGCAGCGTTTGAAAGCACCCATGAGGTGAGAAGTATTAAACGTTAGGTGAAGCGAGACGGAGCGGATTGCTTGACGAGGATGTGGTGAGCGATATTTCTCAACATTCAATATGGATGACGAAAATTTGTGCAGGGATGGGGAAAAGCGGTGCTGGTGGGGATCGACGTGAGTGGAAAGCAGCCGTGTTTCAACCCCACGAAGGCCCAGCCAAGTGGTGGAGGAAAAGATTACAGCAACTTTGGGCCTATAAAGTACCGCTTCGGCAACAGGTTTTCTTTTGGCGAGTTCTTTTGGGAGTGTTTCCATCTGGACAGCTATTAGCTCATCGACACATTGCTCCTGCACTTTGCCATAGATGTTCTGCTTCTTCGGAGACTGTGCCTCACTTGTTTTGGCATTATCCGTGCTCTCGTGAGTTTTTTTATCTGCTTGACAACACTTGCGAGCGAGATTCCCATCTGTTCTGTTTGGGAAGTTCTTCTGGCTATTTCGGTTTCATCCATCCAGACCAGAGTTTCATCTTTTCTTCGTCTGGGTTCACTACTAGGCACTATGGACTTTATGGACATATAGGAATTGTAAAGTATTTGGTGATCCTACTTTCTCTCTGTTTGGCTTTTTTAGGCATTCTCTGCAGCAATCTTTCTTTGATTGCTTGCAGACCTGCTGCATAAATCATGAGGTCTTTTTGGCATATACTGAAATTTTCAGTTGATGTAATTGCAGCACATTTTTTGAGGTTGCTACTCATATAATATAATCAATCAAACATTTCACCAAAAAAAAAAGTGTGTTGAGCTGTGTGTGTAGGAGATGAGTGGTGAGTGCAGGTGTGTGGTGAGTGGGAGCCCTCAGCGATGGAGCCCTCCTCCTCTGCCTCGCCAGCCTCGTCTTCCTCCCCGTTTCTGTCCGTACAGTCACCTTCACCCTTTACCTTGCCTTCCGTACAGCTGCCGTCAGCTGTACGGCCTTCCATACTGTATCCGTGCAGCCTGCTGCCCCCGTACAACTCCTCGTATAGTTTTCATGCTCCCTACAACTCCCCGTATAGCCTTTCGTGCCTATTGTACGGCCATCCGTACAGGCTGTACGGTCAACTGCGCAGCCCCTTTCCTCCTCTTTTGTCTTCTCTGCCTCAGCGCCTCCTTCTACCTCTGCTTCTCTTACTCGTGTTTTTCTTCAGCAGAAGCATGGTGGTTTGTCTGCCTCACCTTTGATCAAACCGGCAAAGCTGGATATTTTTGATGGCCCTTGTTCTTCCCTCCAGTTGGATCTTCTTCGCCAATTGTGCTCTACCTCTATCGTAGAAGTTCCTTCAGTCAAGGGATTGGATTGGTCATTGTTTGGAATGATAGCTTCCAACACCATCTCTTCCGCCACCATCTTTTGCAAAGCCTTAGGCCGCGTTGCTATAATACTGAAAGGTTGATTGATTGTGGTGATTAATTCCAAGGTTATCTTATGCTTGAAATATTTCATTACTATTGATCGTGTGAATCCAGGGGAAGAGTAATTGATTGGGTGATGCCATCTAGCAAGCATGATCCACCATATTTTGGGCGCGTAGCGGGGATGAATAAGGCTTATGCCTAATTTTTGATATTACAAAATCTTATGTACATAATTGAATTTTGTAATATTAGTGGTTTGGCTAAGTGTATAAACTAAAGTTAGAAAAAGCTTTTTTTTAAGAAAAAGCCAGCTATTTTAGAAGGTGGATGGGCTTTTTGTAAAAGGGTGCATGGAGGAAAGCACAGGGGCTTTTGTATGATTTTTGCTTGGAAGCTTTTTGGGAAATATACATAAATACATAGGAGGTGGAAGGAGATCACCACTCCTATGGGGGGAGATTGTACCCAGCACGCTTGTTCTGTCTCTTCCGTTTGTTAGTTTTGAGAGTTTGTGCGTATTTTCGAAGAGTGTTGCTATGTTTTTCAAGGATTTGCAAGTTCCGCGAGCATTTCCTATCGCAGCTATTGGGTTGCCAATTCGAAAGAAACCTATTTTTTTCCAAGCTGCTACTTGCAAGGAGGGGCTCACAACAAAAACCAAGGGTAATGATTAGTTTAACTGGCTAGAACCCATTAATCTCTCCAATTTTGTGTTTGCAAGCACGAAAAGGCTACATAGTTTTGTGGGAAATGTGCTACAACATGTAAATTTGTTCAAAATTGCTGGCATGTGAGCTGAAATGGATCGCAACCTGGTTTTTGGCAGGTAGAGCTAATTTGAAACCAGGTTCGGGTGAAGAGGCTCTAAGAGGCTATTCACATAGGGCAGAGTTTCAAATCAAATGTTGGAAAAAAAAATCAAGGTTTTGGTTTTTTGAACACTCACGTGGAGATGATTTGCAGGTGCTTTTAATTGCAGCTGCTAGTTTTTCCAACAATCTTAGCCTTTCTCCTACTTGCAGACTAGAATTTGTACAAATGTTATGGGCTACAGCTAGTCCAAGGTAATGACGCTTGGTTTTCTCTTGTTGGGAGGAGGGGTTCGTGAAGTAGTTGGTTTTTTCAGGAAAAGCAATCATTACGGAAAAAACTTTTTGTGTGAATGCATTGATTTGAAATCGACCTTGAAGAAATTGCAAACCAAAAGCCCCACGTGAATGATAAGCGAGGGTTAGTGATAAGATTAGGTTAAGGGAGAGAAGCGAGCCAATTGTCGATGTTGTTGTTTGCCACCCTCTGCTTCACATTCACGTGAAAGCTCCCTTGTGTCTCTCCTTAGAAAAGGCCATGGCTAACCGCGACTATAGCACTACCTTTAAGCTACTACCTCTAAAGAGGCAGCAATGCTAACAAATCATAACCAAGGGTTCATGATTAGGTTAGGTTAGGTGAGAGGAAGCGAGCCAACTGTGGATGAAGTTCACCATCTTCTCCTTCACATTCACGTGGAAACTTCCTTGTGGAAAAGGCCATGTCTAAGAACCACTATAGCACTACTACCTTTAAGGTAATACCTCTAAGAAGGAAGAGTGCTAACAAATCATAACCGAGGGTTAGTGATTGGGTTGGGTTAAGTGAGAGGAAGCCAGCCAACTGTCGATGATGTTCGCCACCTTCTCCTTCCCATTCACGTGAAAACTCCCTTCGTCGAAGGCGATGGCTATGGCTATGGCGACTGCTGCCCTCCTCCTCTGAAACCATCGCCATGGCTGACCCTCCCCTCGCCTCTAGACTCCTCCTCACCCAATCCCAAGCCTCCAAACGAATCAAGCTCATCAATCAGCCCCCCCTCCATCATGCAGACTCCCCCCATGATCACTTCCCAGCCGTGAATTTCTCTTCCTCATCCCTCCGTCCCTCTCCCCCTCATCCCCCCGCCAGCGGCGCTAAGCGCCCCCGACAAGCCCGGCTCAGTAGCCATGGGGTCACCTCGGACCTCTTGCCCCTGCTCCGTGCGCGCGCTCCTGCTGCTGCAGAAGTGGGCGATGATGCTCCAGAGCTTGCAAAGCTCGAAGCTTTGCAGGAGGATTCTCAAGTGGAATGGCAATTGCTACCCTGTTTGAAAGAGGTGATTCCAACGGAGTTGAGTAGGACTGCAGCAGACAGGCTCCTGGATACTTGCCCAAAAATTGAGCCATTTCCACGAGTACGCCGATCATCTGCCCATTTTATCTCAGGTGGCACTGGCACTACCCGTGGCCATTCGGGGTCAGATAAATTCATCTCAGAAGTTGACGCAACAGGTGAAACGCTCGAAAAGGAAGACAAAGCTAAACTGAAGACACAGAAACGCTTTGCGAATAGCAGCTTGATGTTGTGGAAAAGCAGAAGAGGAAAGTTTGCTGCGCACCCCTCAGCTCAGTCAGGCCCAATCAACTATCAGTGGATGTCTTTTTTGAGTATCCTTGGTAAAGTTTGTAGTTGATGAATTCGACAATTAGGAGAGGGAGACGGGCAGGGTAGGAAGAGGGGCGAGCTTAGAGGGCTAAGTCATGTATGAAGAACCTCACGTATAGAGTCGAAGTGCATTGGAACTTCGAGCTACTTAGCGTATTCAGTAAGAAACTTGATACTCTCGAGGAATCTTTAACTTTGCTTTTGGACAGAACTACTGAGAGAGCAACCGGATTATCCAGAATTTATCTATTTGCAACCATCACGGGTGACAACTTCAGCATTTGATCCTTACGATCTTGAGATTGTTTCCCATTGTGAGATTTGTACTCCTTACTACTATACCATGAGCAGTTCAGGAGTCACTTTGTTCAGAGACATGGATGCAGGTCTGCAAATAGCCTTCTTATTAAAATTCATGTTCTTTGATATTCATTGAGTTTGCATTATTAACCACCTGCCCGGTAGGAGCTTCTGGTAATGAGATACCTCATTTGCATGGTCCCGATAGTCCCTTTGGTGATCTTCCAATCAACTTGTGCTAGCTTGCATTTATTGTTTCGTATTGAGTGAAAGGTTCACCACTTTCTTTAGAACTGTAGGATGGCCTTTTCTGCTTTCTGACCAATCGTCACTATGGGGGCGGGGGGGCATTTTCAAAGTTTCCTGCTACTTTATTAAATGTATCATAGTTGCTGCCAATAGGCATAAATTCACTCCTTTCGTGACAGCTCATCCACCGCAAAACCCCAACCGCAGCTAGAGCCGGTGCCAAAGACTCCTAGAGCACCAGTGCCCACAGCCTCTCGGGCCCACCCCCCTCCGAGCTTGGAGGAGGAGCCTCAGAGGACGCAGGTGCCTCCACTGCAGCACCCTTCCCAGGGGACAGTAGCAGACTCCACACGGCCTTCTTCTCCCCCTCCTGTGGACCCACCAGCCTCCTCTTCGCAGCCCCCTCCCGTGCCTCCCCCTCCCGCGCTGCCTTGGCTTGCTCCTTCCCCGGTGATTACCCTCACTACCCGCCCTTCCCCTCCAGCCCCCTCACCTTCCCCTCAATTAGGTGCAGCCTCTTCCTCGAGCGCCTTCCCAGGCACAGCAGCTGACCCTGCTTTTGCGATCACGGGCAAGGCAAAGGCTCCCCCGTTGACCTCTCCTCAAGGCAGCAGGTCAACGCTCTAGGAAACTAGGACTCAGCTTCCTCTTCCCACAATTCCGGGGAGCATGGTCATGTTGATGAGTCCGCGGGCCTTCGCATGCGTGCTGGGAGGCCGCTGCTGCACGAGTTCTGGCAGTTGGGACCTTGGAACTGTTTGGAGATTCAGGATTCTTACCCCATGCCCTTGGAGTTGACCATTCTGGTCCTCCAGCCCCGTAAAGGGGGCATCAGTGCGGTAGGATCGTGCACCCACCCGGTTCGGATCCTCCATTTTGCCTCCACGGGGGTGGAGAAGTGGACACTAGAGCTCTTTGACGCAATGATGGAGCACCAGATACTTCCAGCTTAGCTTCTCTCCAAGGAAGCCAGGGTTAGGCCTGGCTGTAGCAGTGATTTGCCCGCCACCACAACAGAGACGGTTCTCTCACAGCCTCACTACTAGACCCTTCAGTAGTGCGCTGACCTCTTTGGTGTAGATGTCTCCTTCATGCGGTACTGGGCACACAAGGTAGGGATCGAGACTCCGGTCCGCCGTTGGCGCACGGACATAGATTACTCTCCCTTTAAACCTTCGGTGAAGTCGTTGAAGTCAAGTTTCTTAGAGTAGGCTCCCACACACAGGCGAGCCTTGTTTACTACCACCCCTTCCCCATGAGTTTGACTGTGGTGACCTGGAATGTGCATGGCCTTCATGACCGTGCGCCCAGTCAGCCTCAGTACCTGATTCTCCCTCAGGAACTGCAGCGAGCTCTAGTAGGTGGATCAATTAACTTTCTCTTGATTCAGGAGCACATGTTTTCCGCAGCAAACATCACACGCCGTCACCGTCTTCTCCTTGGGAGGGGCCCAGAGGTTTGGTCTCCAGCAATTGGCAAGAGCGCAGGGGTCTGCATCTCAGCAACCCAAGCGGTAGCCCCATACACTTTTGCGCAGGGCGAGCTCATTCCAGAGGCCGCACAGTGTGGATGGGCCTTTAGGTGGGAGAGGCTCAGATTGGTGTCTTGAGCGTGTACGCACCCGCTTGCAGACAGCACCACCCGGCTTTCTGGCGACAGCTCACGGATTGCCTCCCAGAGGTGGACTCATGGATTGTTGGAGGGGACTTCAATAATCTTGAGTTCCTAGAGGATAAGCAGGGAGGAGCCTCTTTTGCAGAGATGCCAACAAGGGAGAGGAGTACTTGGGAGTAGTTCATCTTTGCAATCCATGGCAGGGACCCTTGGCGAGAGCCTAAGTTTTCTAGGACCCCGGGCAGCCTACACTACTCCTTCGGCCAGCGGAGGTAGGATGGACTACTGGAGCGCTTGGATAGATTCTATATTGGGGGTTGGGCTCTACTCTGCGGTGGCTCCACCGGCATTTTAGTAGGCACCACGATGTCCGACCATTCTCCAACGGTTTTGCACTTACAGTAGCCCGTTGCAGACTCCCCCAAAAAGGGGTTTGTATCTCAGATGTTCTGTTTCAGGAGGCGGACGTTCAAAAGCGGATAGCAAATCTCTGAAGACACTAACCCTAGGAGGGATGGACAGCTTGGATGGTTGAGAGGATTCAACGTAGCAGTCGGGAGCTCCAGAGTCGGCCCTCTAACGGAGAGCGGCTCTTCAAGAGCAGGAGAGAGCCCTTTGCAAAGACCTTGCATCTATCGAGAGACTCAAGGAGCAGGATCGGGGATCCCAGTGGCTTAGGAATCGCCTAGAGTGTGCACGCTTGAAGCTATAGGATTTGAAGGTTCGCAGAGCAGAGTTCTCATACCATTCTTCCCCGGCCAGGTCGGTCCAGCAGGGAGATAGGATGACCCGACAGTTCTTTCAAGCCATCGGAACACGGTCCACAGGAGCCCAACTTCAGAGGCTTTGAGACCCACATGGACACATGCGCACGGACCCGCAGGAGATCCTTGAGTTGACTACAACCTTTTGAAGCTAGCTTATTCAATCATAGGAGGTATCGCCCACCACCATTCTGGCTAGAGAGGCACAGGTCCCCTCAGTATTTTCATAGGGCCTTAACAGACGGTTAGAGGCTCCTTTCATTCATGACGAGTTGTGGGAGGCCTTTTAGCCCTTCCAGCCCAGAAGTGCCCTGGCGAGGATGGCCTAACCCCGACCTTTTTTTCGATGCTTCTGGGAGCATATCTCCACCCTTTTCAGACTAGCCTGCCAAGAGATCTTCGACTCAAGATCACTCCCACACTCCTTGAGCAGAGGCTAGATATGCCTGCTTCCGAAGGGGGGCGACAGATCAAACATTTGACAGTGGAGGCCGATCGCCCTTCTGGACACCGCTTACAAGATCTTGGCTAAGATCTTGAGTCTACATCTAAGACCCCACCTCCCATATATTATTCATGAGACACAGACCGTTTTTGTCCAACAACATAGCATCTTGGATAACATCTTCACTTTCTGGGAGCCAGTGGACTAGGCCAGGGAGGAGGAGCAACCACTCGCCATTCTTCTTGAAAATCCATCTCGCTCTTCTGAAAGACAGCAATTTCTATTTGATTCACTACGAACCTCCTTCGTAAAAGACAGCAAGCACACTTCCCCTTTTGCTCTCCCTCTCTCTCTCTCTCAACAAAGACACTAGGGCCCAGGACAACATGTCGGGCTGGACCCCCCCGAAGGTATTTTATTACTTGAAGAGAATCTGTTACAAAAGTTCAGCGTAGAGCTGTCTAATACACACACCTATTCAAAACGTGAAAAATCCCTTTATTACAAGAGCTTCAAGCTCATTTCAAAATTGGCAACATGCCAATTGTCAAAAATCTAGACTAAGTCCTTTTACATGCCACTAAGGGCCATTCTGGAGTCTTCAAAGCACTTGGTCACACGAACCGCCTCCTAGATGCTTGTTAGGCTCCCGTAGCGCTTAGGAAAAAATAACTCTTCCTAGTACCTGCAACAATTAATTAAAGCGCACCACCATGGCACCCATTAATTGTTAGTGCTTTGCATGCAAATAACACACTATGGACTAATTCTAGTCACAGTGGGCGTCCCCACTGAATACATGTGCACACCTAAACAAATATAAAAATATATATATTTATTCTCTGGTTGACCAGAGTCAACACTCTTGATTATAATTAAGGAGCTTTGACCAAGGGTCGAGGCGCCTTAATTATAGCCAAGTCTCTCCAACCGAAGTTGGCACATCTTGGTTAACCGGAGTTAACCCTCTTGGCGTATGCCAAGTCTTGTTGACTAAAGTCAACACTCTCTGACCGTAGTCAGCTCTGTAGTTCTCTGGTTAACTGCAGTTAACCCTCTTGGTAATAAACCAAGTCTTCTTGACCGAAGTCAGGTTTACTTGACTAGAGTCAAGTATCTTTGACCATAGTCAATCCCTTGACCATTAAAAGAACTCTTTGACCATAATTAACACATATAAACACTTTAATTATGATCAAATAAATGGTCAACTGTACTTTGACTTAGGATATTTACATTGTGGTGACATTCCCCTCGGCTTCTATTCAGTTGACCTCAACTGAAAAGCTTCCTTGTAAACATCCAAAAGCTGTGGATGGTCGGATAACATGTCTTCGTCCATCCACTTGGCATCTAATGCCGTATAATTCTTGAATTTTACAAGATACCTGTAAAACTCCTTACCCTGAGGGCCTTTACGTACAGTATGGTACACAATCTGCTCTGGTTGAAGGACCTCCTCCAACTCATCCACTTCTGGTGGATCCTCAATATTGGTTCTGTAGGCTTTGGTCCCTGGAATTTCTTTAGAAGACTCACATGGAATGCATTGTGAATCCTCCAATGCTCTGGCAATGCTAATCTGTATGCAACCTCATTTATTCTTTCTGTAACCTTGAAAGGGCCATAGTAACTTTGCATACACTTTCTGTTTGCCTTTAAACTTGCGGAGCCTAGCTTTTTCAAACTTCAAAAGTACCCAATCCCCTTCCTTGAGATTTAACTGTCTCCTATGCTTATCTGCAGCTCTTTTATGTTTCTCTTGAGACCTTTCAATTGCTGTCCGGACTTGGCTGTAAGCTGTCTGGAGGTCTCTCACAAACTGATCAATTGCAAATATTTCATCTTTGGTCCTCAATATAGGTGGCAAAATCACCTTCCCATATATGACCTCAAAAGGGGCTTTCCCTGTAGAGCTATGTACTGTATTATTGTAAGCAAACTCTACCAACGGTAGGTACTTTTCCCAGTCTGAACTTTAGTCACCCACGTAGCATTTTAGCATATCCAAAACTGTAGAATTTGCTACTTCACTTTGACCATCTGTCTGGGGATGGAAAGAAGAAGAAAAATTCAGATTCGTCCCCATGTTATCAAATAAAGCTCTCCAGAATAGACTGGTCATTTTGGGATCTCAATCACTAACAATGGACTTAGGCATACCATGATGTTTAAAAATCTGTACCATGAAAAGCTTAGCCATATGATATGCCTTTATGGTTTTGCGAACCGGAATGAAATGAGCTTGCTTGCTGAATCTATCAATGATAGTCCAAATCCCATCATTCCCTGACTTTGATCTTGGCAAATCAAAAATAAAGTCCATTGTAATACTTTCCCATGGTGCCTGAGGCACGGGAAGAGGCATAAGTAGGCCAAGTGCCTTCCGTCTATCATACTTCACTTTCTGACACGTAAGGCATTCAGTAACAAACTGATGTATATTTTTCCGCATCCCTGGCCAAAAGAAATACCTCTCTAGTGCTAGAGTTGTTGCTGTAATTCCTCTATGTTCAGCATAGGGAGGTGCATGGCATTCCTCCAAAATCTTTTTCCTCATCTCCTGGGTGATGCATAGGCAATCATTTTTCATTAGATACCCATCTTTCAGGGAATAGTGACTGGTGGATTGCCCCTCTTGCATTTGCTGTAAAATTTCACCAAAATCTGCATCACGAGCAAATTGCTCCCTCATGCCTTCCAGGTCCTGATGATAAGCAATAGTCACATTATTGACCTGGGGTCTTCGGGACAAGGCATCTGCCACTCTGTTCCGAATTCCTGGGGTATGGACAATCTGAAAATGATACATTGACAGCATGTTTGCCCATTTCATATGCTTCTCGGAAAGCTTGGTCTAAGTCAAAAAGTACCTCAGACTTTGGTGATCTGTCTTAACAGTAAAATCTGCACCCAAAAGATAGTGCTTCCATGTATGGATGGCATGAATTACAGCCAATAACTCTTTCTCATAGATTCCTAGATATCTCTCTGCATCCCGAAGTCTCGTGCTTTCATAGGCCACTACATGACCATTTTGATGCAATGCAACCCCAACACATTCTCCACAAGCATCGCAATCAACATCAAAAGATTGATAAAGATCCGGGACTACAAGAATAGGCTCTGTAGTCAATTTCTCCTTGAGTGTATTGAATGCTTTCTTCTGTGATATTCCCCATGTGAAGGCTGCATTTTTCTTAGTAAGGTCATGTAATGGAGCTGCGATATCAGCAAAATGTCTGATAAACCTTCTGTAGTAAGAACACAGGCCTAGGAAACTTCGACCTTCATGCACAGTTTTCAGCTCTGGCCATTCCTGAATGGCACAGATCTTTGCTGGATCCATTTGTATCCCATTCTTGGATATTATATGCCCCAGATAATGGATTTCTTCCAAGAAGAATTCACTTTTCTTGCTGTTTGCGTAGAGCTGATGATTTCTCAGCTCTTGAAACACTATAGCAAGATGTTCCCTGTGCTCTTCTTCTGTCTTAGAAAAGACTAAGATATCATCAAAGAAAGTACCCGTGAAATGCCTATACTTTCGGAAGATGTGGTCCATCATTCTATTGAATGTGGCCGGAGCATTTGTCAACCCAAAAGGCATCACTAAGTATTCATACAACCCGAATGTAGTGCGGAATGCTGTGTGTACATCCTGAGGCTGTATCCTCACTTGGTGATAGCCACTCTTTAAGTCTATCCTGCTGAAAACTGAAGCTCCATTTAACTGATCCAGCACATCATCAATGCGCAGAATAGGGAATCTATTCTTGATGGTCATTTTGTTCGGTGCGCGATAATCGATGCACATACGGAATGAACCATCTTTCTTCTGTACTAGCAGTACAGGGGAACAAAAAGGAGACGAGTTGGGCTGAATCAACCCTTTGGACAGCAAGTCCTGTACCTGAGCCATAATCTCCTCTCTCTGAGTCGCGCTGACGCTATAAGGTGGTCTGTTTGGTGGCTCACTACCAGGCATTAACTCTATCTGATGATCTTTTGGTCTCTCTGGGGGTAACTCCCCTGGCAGAGCATCGGAAAAACAGTCTTTAAAGTTTACAAGAAACTGAAACTTATCTTTGTCTGCATCATTCATTTCAGCATGCATATCATTCTCTTTTTCTTTTACAAAAACCATGTACGCAGAAATTGCAGACTTTATTGCTTTACCACATGTAACATCAGATACAATGGGGATAGTCTCCCCTTTATTCTTGGCAATTAAACGCTGATTTTTCCCCCTATGCACAAACTCCAGCACTCTTTCAGGAAGAGTTAACTTCACTGCCTTGCGATGAAACCAAGGCATTCCCAAGACTACATCGTGATGTTTCAGTGGAGAAATGAAATAGTCTTCTTGATCCACATAACTCTGAACATGAAGACGGAGCTTCCCTATCAAGGGAGTGACTGGCACAGGATTCCCACAGAACATCTGATCGGCATCCAAAGCCCTGCCCAACTCCTCCGTCTTTATTCCCAGCCTCAGGGCTAGATCCTCTGATATGAAATTATCAGTAGCCCCTGGATCAAATAAAATTAGCGCTTGCTGGTCTCTGATTTTGCCCCATGATAGCAGCAATTCTCATTCTTCTGGGTTTGAAACATGACCCAGTATGTCAGGAATTCCCCCCGCCATTGGCTTTTGCGGTCCTCGTGGCTTCTCTGCCTCTTTTCCCTTCGAAGTTGAAGGCTTTTCTGGGCACTGGGCAGCCACATGCCCCTCTTTGCCACACTTGAAGCATTTCCCATCTCTACGGAATTCAGCTATCTGTTCAGGGGTGAATAGAGATTTGCCTTTATAAACCTTTGAAAACTGAGTATCCCTCGGCTTCTAAGGCTGAAACCCTTTCTTTTCAACCTTGGGGTACTCTTTCTTTTCTGATTTTGGAAAATCAGTTTTCTTTCTATCAGTACGTCCTGCATGCAAGGATAGCACTATAGATGGATCTTGTAACGGCACAAGACTAGCTACTGAAGCTGAATGCATAATGTCTTGAATGTTCTTTGCCCCCAAAGCATTCACTACTGCCTGAATTCTTGGAGTGAGACCTGCTCTGTACTTTCTCATTTGGGTCCCTTTGGAGATCTTTTTGAAAGGTGCAACTTGCAAATAAGCATCCCAAAACTTTTGGTTGTACACATCCACTGTATCTCCTGCATCCATATGCAAACTGTCCCAATCTTGAAGAACATGGTCTCTAAACTGTTTAGGCATAAACTGATGGTAGAAGGCTTTCTTGAAGTCCTTCCACTTTCTTGGGGCTGACCCATTTGTGGTCTGTGCACTCCACCATGCACTAGCTGTTGCTGTCAAGTGCAAACTGACCATTCTTAACTTGGAAAATTTTGAAAACTTTTCTATGCCGAATGCAGCTTCAAACTGCCTGATGAACTACAATGCTTTGTCTGTATGACCATACTGTCCATTGTAGGTCATAAACTTGACAGATTTACCTCCCTCTTTGAATTCCTTAGTCTCTCTGGAAGACTTTCTCTTCCTAGACTTCTTATGTTTCCTTTTCTTTCTGGATGGTTTATCTGATAAAGAAGAAGAAGATACAGAAGTCGAACTTGAGGTAGACGGTGATGGACTAGGAGATCGGTGATGATGCCTCGATCTCTTCCTGCTATGAGACCGTCCCCTATGAGATCTCTCTTTCTCAGGCTGTACACGAGAGTGTGCCTTTGGCATTGGCACGTCATATGCTCTATTAGGCATAGCTTCTGCTTGAAACAAATGCTGAGCCCCTGGATCTTTTCTGAGATTTTCCATCTCTTGCATACGAGCACGTACCATCTGTTCAAATTCTTGTTGAGTTTGCTGCACACTTCTCTGTCTTGGATGTACATCCCTATCTTGTGAATCCCACTGGATAGGTGATTGATCCATATTCTGAGATCTGCAAATTTTCACACACCGTGTAGGTAACTGATGCACAACTACCTTTGCTTTTCCGACAGAAAAAAAAATACCTCAACAAGAGGTGTCTTGCATTCACAACTGGTGCCAGTAATTGGGCTATCAGTTCAAAGCATAAACCCACAAAATTGCTAAAGCATCAACAATTGTATTGCCCTTTTTCTGGCTACTGCAAAAAGCACTCAGAAGCATCTGATTCATCTTCCCAGTGTACAAAGGCATGCATTTTCTTTTTCTGCAAATCTCTGATTTCTCTGCTTTTCTGCTGCTTTTCTGACAGTAGAAGTCTGACAGGCAGGTGAAATTTGCTAGCAGAAACAGTGTTTGCAACTGTCCCTTTTTTTTTTTTTTTTTGAAAGAATAGTAACCAGATGGAGTAACTGGCTAGTTACTCTAACCAGACTGACTAGTTCTGGTCTGGTTAGTCTGCATCTAGACTAACTGGATTGGTCACAGTCTAGTTACAGTGACCAGACTGGTCTGGTTGGGTCAACTAACTGGACCTCTAACCAGTCCACTAACCAAGGTTAGGCTAGATAAACCCAGGGTCTGCCACATCAGCTACCTGATCTGGCTGCCACATGTACTGCCACGTCAGCACCCCTCAGGCCTACATGCCACGTTAGCAACTTGTCAAGACCTCTGCCATGTGGGCGCCACGTCAGCTCGCATGTGTGGCCGCCACGTCACCTGTGTGCCACGTGTGAGCACCACGTCAGCTTTGTGCACACCTGCCACGTCAGCAGGTGCCTAAGGTTCCAAACCTTGACTGTCAATTGGTCGACGTCACGCGTCGAGCCTTCTGGAGACCATCCATCGTCGCGGGACCTTCTGCATGCATCTAAACATCTTGGGCATCCGCAAGCACCCCGTCACCTGATGTAAACACGTGCGTAAGGGCGGTGTTCCTTTACGCCACTTAGACTCCTGGCGTTGGCTCTCCGTCTTGCCTTTCTTTCATTTCTTTCAGCAACGAAGGACAAAAGCACCCGTTCAGCACAAGCGCCTCTCAAGCATAGCTTTGAGCGTCAATTTGGCGATGCAAACCTCCACCCGTGCACGCCCGTCTGCGACCTTTTGCATTTGACATTGGTCGCTCATCCGTTAGCATCTCGTCGTTGATGACCTTCCCTCTAAGCCTATTCTCCGTTAGGCATTCTTTCGTTGTTGCGTTGGAGATCCCAGACCTACCAATTAATTCCTCTCCTTGGCTAGAATCGTCACAGCCTTAAAAGGCTATGAGCCTGGGCTCTGATACCAATGAAAATCCATCTTGCTCTTCTGAAAGACAGCAATTTCTCTACGAACCTCCTTCGTAAAAGACAGCAAGCATACTTCCCCTTTTGCTCTCCCTCTCTCTCTCTCTCAACAGAGACACTAGGGCCCAGGACAACATGTCGGGCTGGACCCCCCCCAAGGTATTTTATTACTTGAAGAGAATCTGTTACAAAAGTTCAGCGTAGAGCTGTCTGATACACACACCTATTCAAAACGTGAAAAATCCCTTTATTACAAGAGCTTCAAGCTCATTTCAAAATTGGCAACATGCCAATTGTCAAAAATCTAGACTAAGTCCTTTTACATGCCACTAAGGGCCATTCTGGAGTCTTCAAAGCACTTGGTCACACGAACCGCCTCCTAGATGCTTGTTAGGCTCCCGTAGCGCTTAGGAAAAAATAACTCTTCCTAGTACCTGCAACAATTAATTAAAGCGCACCACCATGGCACCCATTAATTGTTAGCGCTTTGCATGCAAATAACACACTGTGGACTAATTCTAGTCACGGTGGGCGTCCCCACTGAATACATGTGAACACCTAAACAAATATAAAAATATATATATTTATTCTCTGGTTGACCGGAGTCAACACTCTTGATTATAATTAAGGAGCTTTGATCAAGGGTCGAGGCGCCTTAATTATAGCCAAGTCTCTCCAACCAAAGTTGGCACATCTTGGTTAACCGGAGTTAACCCTCTTGGCGTATGCCAAGTCTTGTTGACCGAAGTCAACACTCTCTGACCGTAGTCAGCTCTATAGTTCTCTGGTTAACCGCAGTTAACCCTCTTGGTAATAAACCAAGTCTTCTTGACCGAAGTCAGGTTTACTTGACTAGAGTCAAGTATCTTTGACCATAGTCAATCCCTTGACCATTAAAAGAACTCTTTGACCATAATTAACACATATAAAACACTTTAATTATGATCAAATAAATGGTCAACTGTACTTTGACTTAGGATATTTACATTGTGGTGACACTTCTTCTCGATTTCGAGAAGGCATATGACAGGGTGGAGTGGTCCTTCTTGGAGGGGACCATGCAAAGGCTCAGTTTCTCAGAGAGATGGATCAGAGGGGTATCAGCTCTCTATGCGGGCAGCTCGAGCCAGATGATTATTGGGGGCCACACAGGCAAGGCCTTCCCTCTCTCCCGCTCAGTGAGGCAAGGCTGCCCGCTGGCCCTTATCTTTTCCTTTTCACCACAGAGACATTAGGTTACTTCCTGTGCTCCCAAACTCTTGGTATCACAAGGATGCGGCTTCCGATTAGGCGGGAGGAGGAGCTCCTTGACTCCGAGTTCCCAGATGACATAGCGCTCTATGTGGATGGCTCTGCGGCTAGCCTAGAGAGTGTCAAAGGGGCCTTAGCCATTTATTGCGCGGCTTCTGAAGCTCGCATAAATTGGACCGAATCCATTGGTTTCTTCACAGGCTCGGAGGACACTGAGGAGGTCCGAGATTGGGGTGCTGATTTTGGCTTTCGTATCCCGAGAGGAGAGACGGCACGTTACCTGGGCTGCCAGGTAGTAATTGACATTTCGGCAAAGCAACAATTCAACTTGGTCCTAGAGAGTGTCAAGCGGAAGCTCTCCATGTGAAGAGGGGATCTTGGAGGAATCCCAAGGGAGCTCTCCACATCCTACTACTCCTTGTGAGAGCAATGCAAGCCCACATAGTCCAAGGTGTCATTCAAATGGCTTCCAGAGTTGTAGCAATGTGAATCCTCAAGAGAAGAAAGAGGAGGAGGAAGAAAAGAGAGAGGGAAGAGAGGGGAAGGAGAGAGAGAAAGAAGGGAAGGGGAGGGGGAGAGGAAAAGTAAGAGAGACTAATCAAAAGGAGTGATTTCTCTGCCAAACTCTCGCTTGCGGGTTGTGCACTAGTGGTGAACCAGGTACTCCTAACCATAGCCTGGTACATCGCCTCGTGTTGGTGTTTTCATCGAGGCTGCATGGAGCAGCTACGTTGCCTAGTACAGAACTTCCTCTGGTCGGGATCGGATGGCACGCGCAACACTAGAGCCAAGGTGGCCTGGCAAACAATGATCTTGCCACAGACATAAGGGGGACTTGGCATTATTGACCCAGAGATGCAGAGCAGAGCTCTCTTTGGCAAGCTGGCTGTGAGAGGCCTTACCCCGGGGGTGGAACCCTGGAAGCTACTACTCCGGTGGGGGCTTCTTGGGAACACGCCTCGCACTGGGCGACAATGGAAGCAATCCTACAGGTGGATCTTCTCCAAGGCTCTGCTAACAAGGAAGGGCTAGGCTCCGCTAACAAGGAAGGGCTCTCCATTGATGCGGAGTCTCTACAAAGTGTGTTAGAGATTGGCAGGAGGACTCATACGGGCTAGGCCGTCTTGCAAAGAGGAGTTTGAGAGGCAACCTCTCGTTTGGCACCTAGACGTCAGAGACCTAGAGGGGCGCATGCTAGGGCAGCAGACCCATATCGGATGGGCACAATGGGATAGGGGAATGGCCAGATCCTTTGGGTCATAGAGACGACTTCCTAGAGAGATAGAGGCCCGCGACACACCCTCTCCTACCTCTGAGGAGCAGGTATTAGGATGCAGGAGATTGAGGAGGCGATCTTGGACTCCAGGTGGGAGGGACTACGAAGCCCTTGGACCCCCCATTGCTAGTCAAGACAGTTCTCACGGACAGGGGTACCACTTCGGATACGCTTTTTTCTGGAGTCTCTTGGTTCCCCTCAGTCTCGTTTCTATCAGGTGGGACCGGGAGGCTCATTGCAGGACGAGTCGGAGAGGGAGGAGGAGACAGAGGTGAGCCTAGAGGACCTAGAGTGGCAGAGGGTCAGGATTGTGGGTTGCTTGGGCATAACTTGGTACATTGATCCGTCCATCGTCTTATCGACCCCAAAAGGAGCGGTATGGCGCCTTTGAATTTGGGAGGGCAAACCCTTATGTGACATTTAGTGGGACCCACGGTAGTGGTTTTGGCTTGCTTGCATAGGGCACTTGGACCGGATAGAGGAGGTCTCCTTCTCGTATACCACTCACATTGGGTGTCATTTACAGCTGGAGACAACACGATGGTCCCCTTCGAGGGAGTGCCACTGGCTAGAGCAAGATGTCCCGAGAGAGGTCATAGGCCAATTTCCGCCTCTGGACGAGGTTGCGCCCACGAAAGATCTCTTACTTCTTCTTGTTGTTGGTGCATGGGGGTCTGCCCATCGGCCCTTGGCTAGAGCAGATACCGATTGATGGTAGATGCACTGGTTGTGGGATGGACTTTTGGAGACCATCCCGCACTATCTTTGGGGCTGCCTCGTTGCACAGCGGATTTGGTTGGCAGTCCTCAGGATTGTTGCTAGCATGCAAAGGATGAGCAAGAATTTCACATGGGGGATGGTGGCTTGGCTCACGGGGGGAGGCCACGCCTTTGCGATCAACCCTATCATGCCGGCTTATAGGATACATGGACAGCAAGATTCCCGGATTGAGATCCATGACGCAGTTCAGTCCACCCGCTCACGCCCATCAGCTCTCCCGGAGGATGGTGTTTGGGAGACCATCTCTAGCATCACTACTTGGAACGTATGGGTGGCTAGATGCAGCAGGGTGATGGGGGGCCAGTCAATCCCTCCGACGCTACTCTAGTAGCCATCTGGCAGGATATTATATTCACATTGTGCGCCATTTGGGAGCGCAGTACTCCAATGTGACTATCGAGATGCGAGAGCGCTTCTACCAGACATGGCCAGCAAGAGTTTTCTACACCCTTTTCACGAGGGGTATTCGTTGGGCATATAGACCACTAGCATGGTTACTAGCTCCTGTTTCGGAGTCTCTATAGGCGATGAGCCGTAAGATCTGGACACAGATGATTGTTCTTGTAGCTGGCAACCAGTTCTTTTCTCTCTTTTCTTTGTTTTCATCAACAGCTCCTATTGGAAGTTGGTTGTATGGTTTTTAAAACCATTAATAGAATTTACTTCTTGAAAAAAAAAAATCAAGTTAGATGAGGTACCTAGATTCAGGGTCATTGTTGACGACCCTAACATATCCAATGACCATATTATGATTAAGCGCTCGGATGGTTTCTTTTTTCGATAGAGAGTCGAAATTGCGGGCAGACAAGATGAGTGCAAGATCTATAGAGCCTATGGGCACTTTGTTAGGGATTTCCCTAGAAAGAATAAGAGGCCTAAAAAGCCTTCTGATATAGCTCCTCCTCGACCTCCTCAGAGTGCCCCTATCCACGGCAGAGTATTGGTACAGCTCTACCACAATAGGGTGTTGGTATAGATCCTCGATAGAGTGCTCCTCTCGCATTGATCTCAAACTCTACACGACCAACACCTGTGGCACTTCTGATCCTTCGACGAGCACCGAGATTTGTCCACCGACCTTCGTCATCGCCAAATCAAATGACCATTGTTCTGGAGGCCACTTCCTTATAGACCATAGACATTCCTGTCTTGGTGGGTGGTCAATTGAGTCTTCTGATCGTGTTCATGTTGGGACCTCCCTTGCTACTTATCCTGCACTCTAGTGGCTATCGCTCACGAGGTTTCCAGTCTTCAATCCTTCCAGTGATACATAAGGCTTCGCCTTACCTCAGATTCTTGCTCCATATACTATTTCGATTGCGGCTCCAGATGATGCTCAGTTTGCAACTCCCTCACCTACCCCTATCCCAAATTTTTGGGGTCATGGTTCTTATGAGCAAGCTCATCCCCCATCCACTTCGTCCCTTCTAGATAAAGGGAAGGGGTTGGCACCTACTTTCTCTCCAGTTTCTCTCTCTCCAGTTTTGCCTACAGGCAATGTTTGCCTCTAGGTCGGGAAGGCGTTCCATTCTACTTCCTCTTGTCAATGAGGATTGTTAGTTGGAACATACAGGGCCTTGGTGGTATACCTCATCGCCGTTGCAGGCAGCTTATCTATACTTATCTCTGTCCAAGTGTTACAGGGGGATCCATTGATATTCTTTTCCTTTAGGAACACAAGCTAGATGTCAAAGGTTGTTCAAGTCAGGTAAATTGCTTTCAGGTCACACATTTTGATCAACTGCCCTTGGTACTATAGGGGGGGGCATACATTTCAGTTTCAGATTCCATTCTTACTCTAGTGGTTGGTCATGGTATCATTATCCCTTCTAGAGCTTAGTGGATCGTTCTTTTGATTGGGGGACATAAGATTGGTTTTCTTAACCTTTACGTCCCTAATCGAGGGGATCGTGTCCTTCTATGGAAGGAACTTCCTTCTTGGACTCCCATTGCAGATTCTTGGGTCACAGGGAGTGGCTAGCTTCAACATGGTGCAGTTTCAGTTTCCTTTCGATAAGAAAGGGGGTAGAGAAGGAGGTATTCATTGTTGGAGAGAGTGGCTTGGGATACCTTCTTATCTTAGTTCAGTGGCAGAGATGTTTGGTTTGATGATGCTTTTCACACTCGGTCACAGTCTCTCTAGTTTTCATGGTCGAATAGGAGATCTCTGATGCCCATTCATACACACATTGACAGATTTTATATTGACAAGTGGGCTTTGAGGTGGTTCTATTTGCATTGCTCCTGGGATCCCTACTTCAGACCACTTTTCAGTGGTGTTGATGATTTTCGAGCCCCATAGGAGAGGTCACTCTGCCAGTCTTAGGATTCTAGATGCCTTGTATGTAGAGGAGGATCTCACCAAGGTGGCCTTACGGATTTGCGTTTCCCGTATGCAAGGTACAATGTCATCCCCTTCTCTTGTGGCAAAATCCCTATCTGACATTAGTGACTTATAATCATTCCGTTGCTAATGCCAGAAAACAAGAGATACTCATACAAGAACTTGGCTTTTGCTGACAGTTGGCAGCCCTTGAGAGGGAAGAGTAGAAATGGCCTACAGATGCTTGGATTCAGGAGCGTCTTGCTGCAGCAAGGGCTCTTCACCATAGTCATTGGAGATCAGAGAGTGGAGTATGCTTTTCATGCATGAGAATCCTTTCGGATTCATGGGGGCAATAGAGTCAACAAACACTTTTTTGTAGCTCATGGCCTAAGACACAGCAGAGAGTGTGTCATGTAGCTTGTTGACTCAAAGGGGGTTTTGCAGACTAGATGCCGTCATGCACATAGCCATTGATTTTTATGCATCACTTCTTGCAGCAGATCCTAACATGCCGGTCATAGATGAGGCCAGGGTGCAGAGATGGCAGCACATCCACTACTGGTGGTGAAAGAGGATATGAGGATCTTGATGCGCCTTTCACCAATATGGAACTTAAGATTGCTTTACTTGCTCTTCATAAGGGCAAGTGCCCGGGTTTAGATGAGTTGTTTCTCGTATTCTTCATTGTCCATTGGGATGAGATTGGGGATCATATTACCTCAGCGTTGCAGGTGGTTTGGGACTCTAGTACTATGCCTAGATCACTTACAGAGGGTCTCATTCATCTCATCCCAAAAGGGGGTTGCAAAAGTTTGGTGTCACTGTGGAGACCTATTACTCTTTTGGGCACCTTGTATAAAATTCTAGCAAAGGCAATGAACTTGCGAATGCAGCCCTATCTTTTGGACCACATCCATGACATGGAGACAGTTTTGTGCATGGAAGGAGCATTTTTTATAATATCTTCTCTTTTTGGGAGGCTTCGGATTGGGCTAACAAATTGGACAGAAATTAGCTTCTAGATTTTGACAAAGCTTATGACAGAGTGGATTGGAATTTCCTAGAGGGCGCCCTTCAATGTTTTGGATTTTCTGATGTTTGGATTGGACGGGTTTCCTCTTTGTATAGATCAGCCCACAGCCAAGTACTTATGAGAGGATTTAGGGGAGAGATTTCAGATTTCCAGATTATCCATCAGGAATGCCCTCTCGTCCCTTTTCTCTTTCACTTTGCGGCTGAAGCTATGAGCATTTTTCAGATGCCTCTCCTCAGATGCTCATTTTGTTCAAGGAAGCCTTGGATTTGTTTTGTATTGCAGCTGGTGCCCACATTAATTGGAACAAATCCAATGGTTTTTATATCAGCGACGATGAGGATCTTCATCGTGATCGAATTGGCCTCTTTGTCACGTAAGTTTTTCTTCTAAAGACGAGTTGCAGCAACTCAAAAAACATGTAGAGCTTGAAAATTCTACTTCTCTTCATGCCTGGGTTTTTGAATCCCATCCCTCCAGGCTACAGGCCAAGGATTGGATGCTAGTTGCATTACTTGGAGACCTTGCAGCCCATCTCACCGATGTTCGCTTATTGGGATGTGGGTTCTTCCAGGTGGTTTTCGACACTACAGAGTCTGCGGCCACAATGCAGAAAGCTAACCCTTTGATGCGAGGCATCTTCATCTCACAGTTCCGGTTGGCCTTTGACCCTATTGAGGAGGATAACGAAATTTTTTCCTTTTTGTCAAGTTTCCTAGCTTGCCTCAGGTTTATCATCGTCTCCTTCCTTCCATTGGTGCTGCATTTGGTCTGGTTGCAGAGACCTCCCCCCCTCCCCGGCATGCCCTCTTCGGCAACAAAGGCAGTCAAGTCTGATGGGGTGTGTAGAGTTAGGGTCTTAGTCATGGACCCTAATATCACGAATGACCATATCATGCTTCAGCATCTGGATGGCTCCTTCTTTCGCCAAAGACTTGAGATCACAGGAAAGAAGGACCAGTGTAGGATATGAAGAGCCCTTGGGCACTTTGCCAAGGATTGCCCAAGGAAAAAGAAAAGACCCAAAAGG
Source organism: Dipteris shenzhenensis (assembly GCF_047967505.1). Lineage (NCBI taxonomy): Eukaryota > Viridiplantae > Streptophyta > Polypodiopsida > Gleicheniales > Dipteridaceae > Dipteris > Dipteris shenzhenensis. The sequence goes on from NC_141604.1 coordinate 40,259,978, forward strand.
TCATCTAGTGCAGCTCGTTGTCGTACCACTCCTTTGGCACCTACACCTTTGACACGCGCTACTAGACCTTTGACAACGTGTCCAAGGCCTTCACTTCCAGCACATCCAGGACATTTGGCATCATCCCCTCGTCCAGGACCTTCGCCCCTAGCACCTCCAGGATCCTCAGTGCGGCCTCCACCGCTTGTCCCCTGTTGGGTACCAGTGAGGGTTGTCGCTCCTACTCTTGGATGCCCCTGGTGCCATGGACCTTGCTATGTTGCAAGCACGGTACATCCCTGTCATAGTTTCATGTGCTGATGTGGTCGCCCTGTCCCCTATTGTAGAGCAGGAGGGGCCACCCCACACCTGAGGGACCGACATAGGTGCCCCTTCTTCCCTTGTGGATAGAGTCAGATATGTCACTCATGCTCATGCTCCTTCCCCTAGCCTTCCACCAGAGCAGCCCCCTCCCTCTTCTCTTCGTGCTATCTCTTTTGAGAGAGGTAAGGGGGTTATCTCTTCCACACCATAGAGTACAGGGATTCTTCGCACTCCAGCGCCAAAAATGATTCATAGGAACTCTTTTGCAACACTGGCAGAGATGGCAGAGTTTGATCTAGAGGAGGGGTTTGTACCCTCCACTTCAGGGGAGGCAATTATTTTTGTTCCTATTGACAAAGCTTCCCCCTTTGTAGGTGTGGGGTCCTTTCCCCAGTTGATGCTCCTCCACTTGACAGGGGGAGTTTTTCTCAGGAGAGGGTTATCTCCGCCACCAGGTCGGGTAAGGTATTCACCCGACTTCCTCTTGTTGATGAGGATTGTTAGCTAGAAGGTTCAGGGCCTAGGTGTTGTGCCACATTGCCGCCGTAGGCAGCTGATTTGGAACTAGCTTCATCCAAGTGTTACTGCAGGTCCCATCGACATACTTTTTCTTAAGGAACACAAACTGGATGCCAGAGATTGTGCCAAGTCAGGCAGGTTTCTTTCAGGACACACACTTTGGTCACCTACCTTGGGAACTAGAGGAGGTACTTGCACTTCTATATCTTCTTCTATGCTTCTCTTGGTGGTTGGACAAGGGCTTATTTCTCCCTCTAGGGCCCAATGGATTATTCTTTTGATTGGTGGGCAGGAAATTGGATTTCTAAACCTATATGCCCCCAACATCCGAGGGGATTGTGTCCTTATATAGAAGCAACTTCTCTCCTAGACCTCCATTGCAGAGTCATGGATTATTGGAGGTGATTTCAACATGGTTGTTTTTGCCTTCAGACAAAAAAGGAGGCAGAGAAGGTGGCATTCACTCTTTGGACAGAGAAAGTTGGGATGCCTTCTTGTTTCAATTTTGTGGCAGAGATGTTTGGTTTGATGATGCTTTTCACACTTTGTCACAGTCACTTCCATTTTTATGGTCAAACAGGAGGGTGCGGATGCCTATCCATGCATGGATTGATAGATTTTATGTCGATGATTGGGCTCTGGATAGAGGTAGGTCAATATACATTAGCACTGGGGTGTCCACTTCAGACCACTTTCCAGTTGTTTTGATGGGTCAGAGCCTCATTCGAGAGGCCACTCTACCAATATCAAGATTCCAGATGCCTTTTATGCAAAGGAGAGCGTCATCGAGGCCATTTTGCAAATTTGGGTTTCTCACATACAAGGTGTACAGTCGTCCCCATCACATGTGGCTGCTGATATTAGCGACTATCATCACACAATTCCTCATACCAGAAGAGGTGAGATTCTTAGGTGAGAGGTTTGTATTCGCTAGCAATTGGTAGCTCTTCAGAGGGAAGAGCAGAAAAGGCCGACAAGTGCTTGGGCTACAGCAAGGGCTCATCAGCAAACATTGTTAGATCAGAGAGTAGAGTAGTCATTCTGGACTCAGATCGGAGGTAGAGTCAATAAGCACTTCTTCCCTACTCTTGGCCCCAAACATAGCAGAGAAAGTGTTTCACAGCTTATTGACTTAGACGGGGTTCTACAAACAGATCCTGATACCGTCATGCATATTGCTACATATTTTTATGCCTCCCTTCTCACAATAGATCCTGACACATAGGCCATAGATGATGCTAGGGATAATATTTGGCAATGTATACCTATGTTGGTGAAACCAGAAATGAGGGTCTTACTTGATGCACCTTTCACCAACATAGAGTTCAGAGCTGCTCTTACATCCCTTCACAAGGGCAAATGTCTAGGTTCAGATGGACTTACCCCCTCTTTTTTCATTGTTTTTTGGGGATCACATCACCTCAGCCGTGCAGGGTGTTTGGAACTCGGGTGAGATGCATGAATCACTTACAGAGGGTCTTATTCATCTTATTCCAAAAGGGGGTTGCAGAAACTTAGTGTCTAAATGGAGACCCATCACTCTACTAGGCACTCTCTATAAGATTTTGGCGAAAGCAATCAGCCTACGTCTACAGCCCATACTTCTAGATCTCATTCATGATTTGTAGACGGGCTTTGTATATGGCAGGAGCATGTTTGATAACATCTTCTCATTTGGGAGGCTTTTGAGTGGGCCATGCACAGTGGCCAAAGGCTGGCCATTCTACTTCTAGACTTTGAGAAAGCCTATGACAAGATAGATTGGGGCTTTCTGGAGGGAACCCTTCTTCATTTTAGGTTTCCTCTCTTTATAAATCAGCCCACATCCAGGTACGTATTGGAGGAGTCAGGGGAGACAATTTTCGAATCTCTAGATCAGTCCATCAAGGATGCCCTTTAGCCCCCTTTCTTTTCTTGTTTGTGGGCTGAAGCTATGAGTATCTACATTAGATCTCAAGTTGATATTGTTGGGCCGAGGCTTCCACTGAGACAGAAAGATGAGCTATTGGACATTGAGCTGGCAGATGACATGGCTATTTTTTTGGATGCCACGCCACAGACACTAACTTCTTTCAAGACAGCTTTGGATTTGTTTTGCATGGCAGCAAGGGCACATGTAAATTGTCACAAATCCAATGGCTTTCGGATCAGCGTGATGAGGACACTCCGGACTAGGGAGCTAATATTGGTTTCACTTGGATCCAGAGGGGTGTCTATGTCAGGTATTTGGGATGCCAGGTAGGTGTGGGTATCTCTTCTACACAACGGTTTTCTCTTGTGTTGGAGAGCATAAGGAGGAAACTCCTTTTTTGGAGTTTGGCCAAACTAGACCTTGCATCTAGGGTCGTGGTGGTCAACCAAGTGTTATTGGCCACTGCTTGGTTTGTTTGTTCTTGCTGGTGCCGCTCCAAGGATAGTATCTTGCAGCTCGAGACCAGTAAGGAACTTTTTTGGAGTGGACCAGAAGGCTCTGCAAATGCCATAGCCAAGGTGGCTTGGGAGACCCTGATTCTCCTCACTGGGGAACTATTGACCCAGACTTGCAGTGCAGGGCATTGCCCTGTAAGATGGTGGTAAGAGGATCGATGCCTGGACACGAGCCATGGAAGGATTTTTTTATACACAGCATACAATCCTGTACACCCACCTCGGGAGGAGATTGGATGGACAGCACTAGATGGATATTTACTTCATCCGAGCTCAGATCCCCTTCTTTCCCTCTTATGGCTACCATTTGAAAAGCTTGGGACAGCTTCAGAGGTGCACTTCGGAGTTTTCCCCCCTCCTCTCGCCAAGAAATCGACAAGCAGCCCATCATGTGGAATGAAAGCATACTTGATGAGCATGGCAGACCACTAGGCACTTCGCATTATTAGTAGTGGTCCAAATGAGAGAGGGGCCCTGCTTCCACTGTGCAGTCTTGGAAAGCTTTCAGAGGACCAGAGAGTTTTATCAGTTAGTCATCTCAGAGGGAGTGCTGGAAGGATTCAACAAATTGATGCAGCCATGCAGTAGTGATAGTATCTCTTACCTACAGTGGTGGCTAACCCTTCCCCAGGAATGGGGAGGAGGACCAAAACATGCCACTGAGAGACTCTACTGGGACAAAGATGAACTGTCGAGAATGTAGGAGGGGTAGGATGGGCAGTTGGTTAGATCCAGTATGGATCATACGTGGACGATAGTTGGAGTCGGTTTCCCGGGGTTACCTCATCCGGATCTTGCAAACAACCTGATGGACTATCTCTCTTCAACTCCCTGAGCATGATGATATGGATACAGATGATATGCCTATTACGGACTCCACTTGGTTGGGTGCTTTTACTAGACGGGTATTCTCCTCTTCATGTTATTGCTTTGCGAGATGCACATGAGGATGCCCTTGTTTTTTATGTTCAGTCAGGAGGGAGACTTCATACATCTTCAAATGACATTCTTCAAGGGGTCCCCTTCCAGCCGGTCAAGATTGCAAGGTATATGGAGTATGGTACAGATTCACAATGGTACCTGGATCCCGATCCACTTCTGGGAGTGTATTGATGAAGGGCCCTGAGAGAAGAGCATCCCCTTCTTTCGTTATACAGTTAGAATTGCCAGGAGATTCCAGCTCAGTTGTAGAGGTTGGAGACCCTCCAAATTTCCTCATTTAGTATCAGTCCATATACTGACCAAAGTCTAAGAAGGGAGAACCTAGGATCCATCTAATGCCTCTGTATATTTGGCTCTCCAAATGTGCCATGCTGCCATACTAGCCAGAATCTCCCAAGAGGTGTCTATAGAAGCATGTGCAGCTTTGAAAGGAGTGAAAGAGAACATCTTGGAGAGAACATGAATCTACTACATGTCATCAAATAGAAAAATCCCCATTGGATTCATGTCCCTCGAAGAAGACCTGAGGCCCCGCAAGAGAGCCAAGCAACTGAGCCCCAAGTCATGAAGAAGGGTGATCTATAAAAAGTGCATAAGATCCTTGCACCTTCCAGATCGTCCTCACTTGTCTGCACTCTCAAAGGCAATGCTGACTTGACTCAACTGCAAAATGGCATCGAGGACATGTAGGGTCAGCCCCGAAGTTGGACCTCCACAGGTTCATTGCAATCCCTTTACATACTCTGATGGCCATCTAGACGAGCATGCAGGAATCATCGGGAGCAGCATCTTCTAGGAGGGATATTTTTTTAGAGTATGGAAAGGATCACCTTTCTTTTCTGACTCTGCCTCAGTGACTTGGCATTTTCAACCTCAACCCTGGTTATAAGCTAGCTCTTTTTGAGTTTTGGTTTTCTCATTCTTGACATGATGTACTCCTGCATTGAGCTTGCTCATGCGGTTTTCTTTCATACTTAATAGAAGTACTTTTTAATGCCAAAAAAAAAAATCTCCTTATGATTGCCTTTGTGTTGGTCTCTTTCTATTTGTCTTATATTGAAATCTTTGGATGTTTATAATTGCATGTTCCTCTTTGGGGACTGCTTCTTGTAATATAGAAAGACATGGATTTCACTAATTATTATTTTTTAAGTGTGTGTATGGCATATCTCTCATAGGTGTTACAAAATCTGTTTCTTAAGCTAGATTACTGAAAATTATAAACTTTGCCACTGCATGTACGTCTTCGGATTGTGCAATCTCTTCTCATGGCTTATGTTGAGTTCTTTTTACCGCTCATTTGTTGGTCTTGTTTGGATATTCGGAAATTGATCACAAAAGTTTGGATGAAATCGTGATTCTTCTTAGAGATAAAAATGCATGAAAATGATATTTTGTAGTGGTCATCCTGAAGATTCAAATTATTGTGTAGAGTTCATTCTACTGGATGAATGGGAGACTGACTTTGAGTATTACAAGTGCATTATGAAACTCAATGTGTTTGGACAGGTAAAGCTCATGCTGTTTAAAGTAAGCAAGATGAATGCTCTTGTATTCTTTTCAACTCACAAGTGAGTGTGGGTATGTCCGCTATTGTAATGCTGTGCATACACCTTTTCCAGTACAAGATTTGGAAAAGCTTTTCAATTTGGAGGCGGTTTGTAAGGAAAAAGCTACAAGGGACGTGTCGTAAAGCTTTGGAAAAGCAGCTTTTCTCCATGAATCCCATACTACAGCGGGTACTTTTGCAGATATGTCAGGTATTGTGATAAGTTTTGAATTCATTTTAGAATTTCATCTGCATGGATACCTCATTAAGGCCCTATAACAGTAATTTTCCCCCTATATTTGAAGATTTAAAACTCTTTTGCTTATATAAGCTATGAGAAATTTAAATCATGTGAGCACACTTTACAGATTATTTTCTTTCAAGAAAAAAACTTCTATTAAGTATGAACGAAACCCGCAAGAGCAAGCACAAAGCAGAAATGCAACATACAGTGCATGACATAAAGCCTCAAGATGGCCCAAAAAAGCTCCTCAAAAAGAGTGGACCTAGGAATATCAAGGCCTCTGTACATCTGGCTTTTAAATATGTCACGCTGAAATGCTCGCAGAATCTCCCAAGAAGAATCCACGGAAGCATGCACTGCTCTAAAGGGTGAGGCTAGAACATCATCTAGAGAGCATGACTCAACTAAGTGTCGCCGAATTGATAAAGCCAAAGAAGAGTCATGCCTCTCATAAAATACTTGAGGACCTAAAAAGGAAAGCCAAGCAACTGAACCCCAAGTCATGAAGAAAGGGTGGTGGGAAAAGGTGCTGAAGATCCTAGCAATCCCTTTCCAGATAATCCTCGCCTGTCCGCAATCGCATAAGCAATGTTGAACGGATTCCACCGTAGAGTGGCAACAAGGACATGTAGAGTTTGCCCTGAACCTGGATCTCCATAAGCTAACTACAATCCCACCATGAATAGAAAGCCAAAATAATAGAGTGATTTTTATTTTCCTGTGGGATTTTTAGAGTGTCTTCTAAAAGATCTTCTACAAATCAGCAAAAATCTGAAAATTCTCCCAATGAGGGGCTTTGGAAGGTTTCTGGCCTTTGCAATTGATCTGAAACCTCTTGGCATTGTAATGAAAGAAGGGGAGGCTCTTCTCCCTATGCCCTTCATCAATCCATTCCCACTCCTTGGGATCCCACTACAAATACTTTATGGAGACTCCACCATAGAGACACAATCTCCATGAACCGAAGGCCTAGAGAAGTGGTCAGGGTCTAGATACCATTGAGAATTTGAGCCATGCTCCATAATGCCAATGACCCTGATACATTTAAATGCAATCTCTAGTAGAACATTGTCTGCAGATCTAGACAGCCTGCCAACCACTTGGACATCAAAAACCAAGGCATCCTCATGTGATCGTGGTAAAGCAATAACCTAAAGTGGAATGCCCGAACCCGTAAAAGCTCCCATCCAAGTGGAACACGAAATGGGCATATCATCCGTCTCCATCCTATCTGGAATGGTTGCACTTCCTCTAAGATGACTTACTAATTTCATTTTGAGGTCCTCCAACAAAAGATTTTTGAAAGCTTTCTAGGATCCTATAGCGGAGGCAATGCCTCTCTCCCATCTGGACCATTGCATGTAATGTGAATGGTCAAGGGGTTTTCCATGCTCTTCGAGTATGCTATCATTCCACATGACAGGCTGCCTATCAATCTAATTTGAAGAAGTTGGGAAAACTCTCTGAAGAGTTTTTATGAAGATGATCCAAGCTTTTAGAATAGCAGCCATAAGAGGAGAGGAATGAGACTTGAGGGGGCCTGAAGTAAAAATCCACCTGGTGTTACCTATCCCATCTCCGCCTGAAGAAGGGATACATGCCTACATGCATTCGTTCTTCCAAGGCTCTTGCCTATTCGTAAGTCCCCTTACCACAAACTTGCAAAGGAATGCCCTGCACTGCAAGTCTGGGTCTATGATATTGAGACCCCCTTCCTTTGTGGGAAGGATCAACGTCTCTCAAGAAACCCTAGCCACAGTTTTGAGGTGCCATCTAGCCCATTCCACAAACAACTCCTTATTGGCCTCTTGAACTTAGTAATGCAATCCCTAGAGTTGCGCCAACAAGAGCAAACATACCATGCAGTGGTGGCTTGCAAAATCTGGTTAACAACCACCACCCTAGAAGTCAGGTCCAAGTCAGTCGAACTCTAAAAAAGGAGTTTCCTCCTGATGCTCTCCAACATTGGAGCAATTGTTGTGAAGAAGAGATAACCATACCAACCTGGCATCCTAGATATCTGACGAGAACACCGTTTGAATTCATGTAAATCCAAAACCGGTCCCCCGATCTGGAGTATCTTCTCACTAATCCACAAGCCATTGGAGTTGTTCTAATTAATGTGTGCACCAGCTGCGGTACAAAACAAATCCAAAGCTATTGTTATATAGAGATCATGCATAGCTATGTTTAGTCACTTTGTCAAGCGATGACATGGTCACAAGGATGACACAAGTCATGGAGGTGACAAGGTCACAAGATGACACAAATTAGGGAGGTGATAGGTCACAAGATAACACAAGTCATGGCGATGGCGGCATGCTCACAAGATGACACAAGTCATGGAGGTGACAAGGTCACAGGATGGCACAAGTCATGGAGGTGACAAGTCACAAGATGACAAGTCATGGAGGACATGGTCACAAGATGACACAAGTTATGGAGGTCAACATGGTCACAAGATGACACAAGTTGACATGGTCACTAGGATGGCATAGCCACATGGGGACATGGTTATCATGACATATCACCCAGGCACATGGCCATGCGTCGAGGGTCTTCATGTCATGCAGTCGACCTCTGCCAACTTCTGCAGACCTGACTCATAGGTGGCATAGATGTTTCATCCAATGGTGCCTTGTCAAATACAGAGTGGCTTCAGGCAGTGCACATGGAGTAGTTAAAACGCACCAACTCGGCACAAGCTGGCCGTTTTGCAGAAGACATGAAGATACTCAACAACCGATGGCTAAGGATGAGGGGACAACCAATAGGAGAGAGGGAGGGCATTGCCCAACCAGAAAGCGAGGGTGAAGAGGGGTCCCAAATGCTAGTGCCTATAAGAAAGAATCACACCAAATACTAGGTGCACCCAAATCTGTATGCCAAAAAAGAGTGCAGCATCACCAAAACTCAAAGCTTAAAGCATCAAAATGCTACTAACTCATGTGTATATACTATGCATCCATAGTATTGCTACCGGGGATGAGTGATCTCTGGTCTTTGCTTCAAAGAGACTGGTGTATGAGGATCCCTTCATTCTATGTTACGTACTTGCTCGTATTATGCTCTTGGCTACTGCTTCTCCGTGATCTATCATCAGTGTTATTCCTTCTTATCTCCTTTCCGGGTTTGTTCTTCATGTTTCGATTCCAGCGCTCAGCACTCCGTAGCACCTTCGATGTAGTGTTGTGTCATAGGTTCACGCGTCATGCAGCGTAGTGCAGTCGACGTAGAGTTGTGTCATAGGTCTATGCATCACCCACGTCATCACATCAGTGGCCTTAGGCCTCCGGTAACACCTCCGGAAGTGAGCGTACCTCCCCTCATACAACTACCTTGAAAGAAGTGAGTGTCTCAGGAGTGGCATCCCAAAAAACAGCCATGTCAACCGCCAACACACAATCTAAGAGTTCCTCATTATGTCTTAGGAGAAGCTTCAGCCCAAAAATGTCAGCTTGTGATCTAAGAAAAATGCTCATAGCTTCAGCCACAAATAGAAAAAGAAACGGGGCAAGTGGGCATCCCTGACGGACTGATCTAGAAATCTGAAAGCTTTTTTTCTTGATTCCTCTGATAAGCACCTGGATGTGGGCTGATCTGTACAAAGAGGAGACCCCTCTAATCCATGCATCTGAGAATCAGCCCTTGAGGAAATCCCAATCTATTGTTTTCAGAATCCAAGAGTAGAATGGCTAGTTTCTAGCTACTATGCATAGCCCAATGCGAAGCCTCCCAAAAAGACAAAATACTATAAAAAATGCTTTTGCCATACACAAAGCCCATCTGCATATTATGGATGAGATCCGGAAGAAAGTGCTGCAATCGTAAGCTAATTGCTTTTGCCAAAATTTTATATAAGGTGCCCATGGTTCTCCATTGTGACACCAAATTTCTAACTCCCTTTTGGAATGAGATGGATGAGACCCTCTGTAAGTGAGTCCAGCATAGTATCATAGTCCCAAATGTCCTGCAGGGCTGAGGTAATGCGATCCCCAATCTCATCCAACCAGGTGATAAAGAAGGCTGGGGAAATCCCATCCAACTGCGGGCACTTGCCCTCATGAAGAGCAAGAGGAGCAGTCCTGAATTTCATATTGGTGAAAGGCGCATCTAATGAGATCCTCATATTTGGTTTCACCAATATTCGAATATGCTGCCAAATATGAACCCTAGCATCATCTCAGATCGGCATGTCAGGATCTGCTATAAGAAGGGAGTCATAAAAATCACTAGCTATATCCAATACAACATCTGAATCAGTTTGTAAAATCCCGCCTAAGTCAATAAGCGATGTGACATTCTCTCTTCTATGTCTCGGGCCATGAGTAGAAAAGAAATGCTTATTGAGTCTACCACCCAACTAAGTCCAAAAATTCTCTCATGCATGAAAGGCATACTCTGCTCTCTGATCTAGCAATGTCTGATGACGAGCCCTTGTAGCATGGCGCTCCTGAATCCAAGCATCTGTAGGTTGTTTTTGCTCTTCCCTCTAAAGGGCTGCCAACTGTCGGTGAAGATCAAACTCCTATCTAATAATCTCATGCCTTCTAGTACTAGCGACCAAATGATAGAAGTCACTAATATCAGAGAGGGATGCTGCCAAATGTGAAGGGGATGGCACTCTGCCTGCATATGAGAAACCCAATCTGTAAAACTGCCTCAGTGAGGTCCTCCTCTGCATATAAGAAATCTGGAATTCTAAGACTAGCAGAGCGACCTCTCCTATGAGGCTCGAAAACCATCAATGCCACTGGAAAATGGTATGAGGTAAAAACCCCGGGAGAAATGCATATCGAACCAACTCTATCCAAAGCCCAATTGTCAACATAAAATCTATCAATACGTGCATGAATGGGCATCTGAGGTCTCTTGTTCGACCATTAGAACTAGAGAGACTATGACGGAGTGAAAGGCATCATCCAACCAAGCATCTCTACCACATTGAACTAAAATAGAAAGGCATCCCAGGCTGTTCCCTACAAAGAATAAATATCTCCTTCTCTGTACCTCTACTTGCTGAAGGCGACTCCACCATGTGGAAGTCACCTCCAATGCCCGTGGATCTACAATGGGGGCCCAAGAGAGAAGCTCCTTCCAAATAGGGACATGGTCCCCTCAACTATTAGGGGCATAAAGGTTAAGAAAGCCAACCTTACATCCCCCAATCAATAGAATGACCCGCTGAGCTCTGGAGGGAATGATGATACCATGTCCAACCACCAGGGAGGGAGTACATTTTGAAACTGAAATGCAAGTCTCACCCCTAGTTCCCAAAGCAAGTGGCCAAAAAGTGTGACCCGAAAGCAGTTTCCTTGACTTTGCATAACCTCTGGAATCTAGCTTGTGTCCGTGATAAAAAGTTTATCGATGGGACCCCTTGGAACACTTGGATAGAGTTGTGTATGGATGAGCTTCCTACGGCGACGATGTGGTACACCAAGGCTCGAGAGAAAGTAGCATGGAATACCTTACTCGCCCTAGTGGTGGAAACAAATTCTCTATGAGTGAGGACCTCCTGCTTGAAGAGTGAGAAAGGGAACCAAGTGGAGGAAAATCTACGAGGGAAAGAACTCATCCACCTGATGACGAAGACACCATGTCACAAAGAATACCACCCACTAGCTCACCAAAGTTGGAGGGTACAAAATACTTCTCAAAGAAGTCTGATAAATCCGCCAGGGCCAAAAAGGAGTCTTTGAGAATTAGGCCTAGCATCGGGTACTTAGAATGCCTGCAATCGAAACTAGAGAGATAGAATGCATAACCCCCTTCGCTCAATCCATGAGGGAGGATGCGGATGAGGAGTGAGTCTGCTCGAAAGAACCATTACCACAACGCTCTGCAATAGGGTCAAGGAGAGGAATTGCAATCAGGGCAGCATCCGAGCAGTCATCATCAGGGAAACACTTGAAGCACTAGTGTCCTAAGGTAAGCAAGGGGTAGACTAAGGTACCATTAAGCAAGGGGTAGCCTAAGGTACCATTGTGGTCGTAGCCTGAGGTACCAGTTTGATCGCAGCCTAAGAAAGATCATGAGAGTCACTAGATGCAACTAGAATGGGAGTGTCCGAAGCCTCAAGTAGGGCTGGGTCTGAGATGAGTGAGGCCCCCCCCTAATCTGCATGTGGTGGAGGTACACGTAAACTAACCAGAATCCAATGGGAGAAAAGGGTGCAGGTGTAAGAGATTATAAAGATATGGTGTTGTAGGCATAAATTCAACCCTATGATTGACCAGTAGTGCTTGGGTACTATATATACCAAGTACTTGTATTGTTTCATTTGAACATTTCTATTGGAGCTTTCTTGTGTGTGCACTCTTGCTCACTTGTGTTCACAACGTGTCTCCACTTAGTTCCTACATTTGGTATCAAAGTGCTTCCATCTCTAGAGCCCATTCCTGCGCTTGCTTCCAAACTCCTGCAAGCTTGGTGCTCCAATGCGCGTTCCTGGTTCTCACATTCTCCAGCTTTTGCTTGAGGTAGCTCCAACAGTCTAGCGGCTGTTTTTTGACCTTTTGAGGTCCGATTTCGACGTTTTTTCAAAGTTCAAAGCTACCCGCATACAAACAAGCCTGTCCCACACCATTTCAGGCGGGGGGGTCTCTTTTTTCCCCCCTTTCGTACAGTCCGTACAGATCTATCCGTATAGTTTCGTGACAGTGCCGCGAGTCCGTACGACTTGTTGGAACCTGATTTTGAGAACATACGACTTGTTAGAAGGCGATTCGAGCAGTTTTCGACTATTTTTGGGCATTTCTGCTCAGATCTGGACGTTTTTCAGCTCCAGTCTCTCCCGGGTGTGTTCCAGTAGCTCCAGGCATCTCCATACTTCTCCAAGCTCTTCTCTACATGTGTATTGTGTTCAGAAGTACTCCCGACAGCTAAATTCATCTGCAAACAGCTCACTTCAGCTCCTTTGTCATCTCCAGCTTGCCCACACAGTCAGTGGATTGTTTGTAGGTGTTTCGGGCCAAGGTGCACTTTCAGTAAGTGTTTTGAGCTGTGTATTTCTCTTCGGGACTATTTTTGCAGCCCATACTTTTGCACTCTCAGGTGCATTTGCAGATACTCTGCATTGTTGGGTGCATTTGCAGTTACTTTATAGTTTTGGATGCTTTTGAGCTCTGTTGGATGCATTTGAGCACTCGTCGGTGCGCTCTTTCAGATTTGGGTTGTGCATTTTCAGTTTGGGATTGCACTTCAGATTGCAGCAGAGTGCAATGATTGGTTGATGCCATTTTTGCAGTGATTGCATTGTGCAGTCAGTGGCATTTCGGAGCAACTAGTCATACTTTGCATTTGCAGCCAGTATTAGTTTGGGATTTGCAGGTACATTTGCAGCCAGTTGTACTTTTGGGACGGGGACTTGCGTTTCTTTTTGCAGGTACATTTGCAACTTGTGGGTATCCCATTTTGCATCATGTCGACTCTTTCAGACAATTTTGGCAATTTGTCCGAGGGTGACAAGCCAGATTGTTACGCTCAAGTTGAGGTAACATGACCTCGGAAGGGTTAGTCGACATTTTCCTTTAAAGGATCAATGTTTGTATTATATTTTTTTGGGCTTCATGTAAATGATCAAAAAGGAATCAAGGTCAAGGTCCTTGGTGAGGGTAACATGGCACTAGACTAGGTGGATCTAAGGCTAAGGGGCCTAAATGCATGAAATGTGCCAAGGGGCAAATGGTTTCAATGATATCCCAAGAGAGGGGTAAATGATGCATTTAGGAGGGACCCTAGAATAAAGACATGTGGCATACTAGATCCATCTAGGGAATTTTGGGGCTTGGTGGAATTTGTAAGCAGGAGCTTTCACGTAGCGAAAGAGAGAGAGCTTACTACCACCGAGCTTACTACCACCGAGGTTGGCTGGGAGGATAATCCTTGTGCCTATGCCCGTGATTGAGTAAAAGATTAGGCGTTGACATAATTTCACGTATCATTTGGTATCAAAGCGTGCAGGTGGATCACGAGAGTTGGAGCGTAACATTAGCACTGAAGAGCGACGTGTAGAGGCGATTGGCTGAGCTCGCTGGCAAGACTTTGGTGGGAAGCCTTAGGTGCTTGACTGGAGGTTGTGCATGTTGCTTAGGGTCGTCATTTGCAAAGCCCGTGGTTGGAATGTTGCTTAGTCGTTGGAGAGCTACTGGTCGTCGTCTTCGAGCTTGTCGCTGAAGAGCAGTTGTTGGAGTATCTGCTCAAGCCAATAGTTGGAGTTGCCCGTTGTATTGGTCGCTTGGTCGTGCAGCGTTGATGCTCGCAAGGTTGTTTGTTAGTAGACGTTGTCGCAGGTGTACCACTTGGTACCTTCAGGGCTCTTTGGCATTGCGTGAGGAATTTGGTTAGTGTTGAAGACTGGGACAGAACATTATATGATTGGCTGGCGTTCGTATTGTGGGTTGATTGCAGTCCGAAGTCCGTGAGTAAAATAGTCACGTAGATCAGTCCTCTTCGTCATCGAATTGATCACTTTAGAATGAGAAAGATGACGCATTCTGCCTTCATGCGTAGGGCTCTCTTCATTTGAAGGCGAGGTTACTGGAGTTACGACTACCTGTAGAGAGCTACTGTGTGGTCACGAGACTTGCTTGTGATATTTTGTTATTTGGAGATTTTGGTTATCAACGAGTACTATGCAGATAACAGACGATAACTGTTGAAGTGAGAGCTGGGGTGTTTTGGGTCTCCAACGAGGGTGTAGCTGAGCCACAGCAGGAATATTCATCTGGTTCAAATACAGGAACAACTTGATCTCTCTATGCTACATGAATGACCAAGGAGTTTTCTATGCCTTCTAAGTTTATTTGCCTCCGTGTTTAAGTTAATTCAAATTGCAGGAGTTTCCCTAGCATAGGGAAAAGTGGGTTTGGTTACAATGTGATATATGCCTGGTTAGCTGTAAATTTGGAAGTTGGACTTCCGATTTGTAAATACAGTTTCAAGCGGTGTTTTATTTATTTATTTTTAATTTTAATTTTTTTTAAAACACCCATTGACCAAAATGGAAGTAGAAGAAGAAGCTTCTAGGGTGGATCCCGTAGAGTCGGCGGGAGTTCGGCCGACCCCGCTGGTGTTGCGCCTAGCAGGCCATACACTTTTTGGCAGAATTGCAATGTTAGAAGATGCATTGCAGCAAATTTTAGCGCAACAGTTACAAGCAAATGTAGGGCAATCTGAGCTCAGAAAAATGGTTCATAGTATGTCTACTAGACCGTCTCGTGAAGAGAAGGGTAAAGCTCCAATGGAACCTGAGTCTAGTGTTCATACAGTCGAGCCTAGGAGGGCTAAGGTGCCTAATATTGCCAATTATAGGCCAGAAAAGTATTCTGGTCGGATGTATGACCGTAGTTCCAATATCATAGAGACCTGGTTACACAAATGGGATGAGGCCTTTGCCATTTGTGAAACCAGGAATGATATGAAGAAAATCCGCGAGGCCACCCATATGTTTAATGAGGCAGCGGATAGGTGGTGGATAAAACAGCAGAAAGATGGTGACAAGGTCTTTACTATTCTCACTTACGTTCGTCGAATCACGGGCTAGGCAAAACCACAGGCGATGGCATCCCAAATATCCTCCCAGCCTCTCTCATGGATAGCATGTGTACACAATACGTAATTTCATGCCCTTCATGCTTATCCACAAGCCCACAATTCCCTAGATGGTTCCCTCCTGCCACATGTCAACAATTTAGACCTTTAGCTTAGTATACCATTTACCCCTCTCTTGGGGCACAATTAAAACATTTGCCCCTTGGTATTATTACACATTTAGGTGCACCTAGGCCTGAGCACTCAGAACCACGTAGTCGATGCCAATACACCCTCACCTAGGACCTTGGCAGTTACTTACCTTGACCATTTTATTTACGCACATAAAATATTACAAAAGTCGGTCATCTAAGAGAAAATGCCCACCGATCTTTCCAAGGTCATGCTATCTCGGCTAGAGCATAACAGATGGAGTGGCATCCACTACTTGGGAGAGGTTTAAAAAGGAATTTAGAAAACACTTTTTACCTCCTGATGAAGCATCCCGAGCTTGGGATCAGTATCGAAACCTTCGTCAGAGAAATTTGTCAGTGGCGGAATACACTGATAAGTTCAGAGAAAGTGTAATGAAGGTTTATGAACCTCTACCTCAGTCAATCCAAGTAAAAGATTTTATCTTTGGATTGAATGATCGGATCAAGATGAAAGTTTGGGCTAAGTATGCAAACACGCTAGATGAAGCAATTGCCATAGCGCTAAGCAATTGCACCTAGGCCTGAGCACTCATAACCACGTAGTCGATGCCAATACACCCTCACCTAGGACCTTGGCGGTTACTTACCTTGACCATTTTATTTACGCACATAAAATATTACAAAAGTCGGTCATCTAAGAGAAAATGCCCACCGATCTTTCCAAGGTCATGCTATCTCGGCTAGAGCATAACAGATGGAGTGGCATCCACTACTTGGGAGAGGTTTAAAAAGGAATTTAGAAAACACTTCTTACCTCCTGACGAAGCATCCTAAGCTTGGGATCAATATCGAAACCTTCGTCAGAGAAATTTGTCAGTG
This sequence comes from Dipteris shenzhenensis, assembly GCF_047967505.1. Taxonomy (NCBI): domain Eukaryota; kingdom Viridiplantae; phylum Streptophyta; class Polypodiopsida; order Gleicheniales; family Dipteridaceae; genus Dipteris; species Dipteris shenzhenensis. The sequence goes on from NC_141604.1 coordinate 40,276,530, forward strand.
GCGGAATACACTGATAAGTTCAGAGAAAGTGTAATGAAGGTTTATGAACCTCTACCTCAGTCAATCCAAGTAAAAGATTTTATCTTTGGATTGAATGATCGGATCAAGATGAAAGTTTGAGCTAAGTATGCAAACACGCTAGATGAAGCAATTGCCATAGCCCTAAACTATGAGGATGCAAAAGGGAATAGACCAAGTGGGTTTGTGCAAGTTGGGACTCAGTATGAGTACTCGAAGAAAACTGGGTTTAAGAAGAAGTGGATTAGCAAAGGGAGTGCCTCACAGCCTAGTGGTCAAGCCAAGTGGTTGAGACTCATAAATCAAGTACCACCATTGGAATGAAAAGAAAAGTAACACCAATGGCAACCCGCGCTTGGTCGAAATCTTCTTTGAACCTAGAGCAAAGAGAAAAAGCGAGGAGAGAAGGCTTGTGTTTTGGATGCCTTTAGCCTCATCAATGGAAAGATTGTCCACGAAACAAAGATCGTTGGATGGCTGAGATGGTGATCTCAAAATGCGACGTGGAAATGGAGGGAAGTCCCTGAGCAGAACATGTTGCTAAGTTAGTAACTAGTGCATCTGATAATGTCCTGTCAAAGCTTGCAGCAATGGGGTGTACAGCCTTTAATGATACGGAGTTAATTAAGATGAAAGGGCAAGTAGCTAATCATGATGTCATTGTGTTGTTTGACTCAGCGTCAACACACAATGTAATTAACTCCAAGCTTGTAAAGAGGCTGAAACTAAAGACTAGCCCATCTGACTATGCATATACAGTCAGAATGGCAGATGGAAGTTCAACTGAAGTATGGGACCAAAGGGTTACCCAGTTGGAGCTTCGAATTCAGGACTATGCTGAGAAGCTTGATTTTGAAATGACAAAGCTTGCTCATGCAGACATAGCCCTGGGTAAGGCTTGGCATTCTAGGAAGAATCCAGCCATAGATTGGAAAAAGCACATTTATCAATTCAAGATGAATGATGTGCTGTATGTCTTACGAGGTGAAAAAGATATACCTCAAGGACCGTTGGTTTCCGTAATGGAAATTCGAAAAGCTAAAGAAGAGTTTTTGTTTCTTTGTACAACATCGGTAGAGCCAATTGATGATTCTTCGGCTAGCACTGATGTTGCTCAAAATGGAGAGATGGCCAAGCTGGCTGATCAAATAGCAGAGGAGTTCTCTGATTGTTTTAGGGATGAGCTACCTTATGGGTTACCTCCAGAGTGGAATGTTCAGCATAAGATTGAACTAATCCTGGGGGCAGAGCCTATAAATAGACCCCCCTATAGGTTGAGTTTTACCGAAGAAGCAGAGGTACGAAGACAATTGGAAGAATACCTCAAGCTGGGGCTGATTCAACCAAGTTTCTCACCTTTTGCTTCGCTAGTGATATTAAAGAAGAAGAAAGATGATACTTTTCGCCTCTGTATAGATTACAGAGCATTGAATAATATCACTACTAAGCACAGGTATCCGATGGCTTGGATCGATGATTTGCTAGATGCGTTACATGGGGCCGTAATTTTCAGTAAGATAGATCTTAAATGTGGCTACCATCAGATCTGTATTAGAGCCGAGGATGTGCATAAAATCGCTTTTAGAAGCAAGTTTGGACATTATGAGTTTTTGGTAATGCCGTTTGGGCTTACCAATGCTCCAGCTACATTCGTCATGCTTATGAACGATTTACTACGTCCGTATATCGGAAAGTTTGTAGTACACTTTATTGATGATATTCTGGTATTCATTAAAAGTATTACTGAGCATCGCGAACACTTAAGAATAGTGTTCAGTACTTTGAGGAAAGCCAATCTTTATGTAAATAAAAAGAAAACTATACTATGTATGGTAAGACTTGAATATTTAGGATTCATAATTACTCATGAGGGGGTAGAAATGGATCCAAAGAAAGTGGCTGCGATACTGACTTGGCCAATCCCTCAGAGTTTGACTGCTTTTTGCGATCATTCTTGGGATTTGTCCAATTTTATCGAAGGCATATCAAAGGATATTCCGAAATAGTATCGCCATTGACTGATCTGACCTCAGATAAAGTACCTTTTATATGGGGACAGAATCAACAGGAAAGTTTTAACACCATAAAACAAGCTGTGGTCTCCCGGTGTTAAAAATAGTTGATCCCCAGAAACCGTTTTTCCTTGAAACCGATGCAAGTGGCATTGCAGTAGGAGCAGTTCTCCTCCAAGAGGGAAGGCCAGTAGCCTTTGAAAGCAAGAAGCTTTCTCCCTCTCAACGAAATTGGCCTAAGATCATTCTGATTAGATACTACTACCTTGCCAGTTCTTTTCAGCATACCATCCCTTATGGCATATCTTGCATAAGTTTGGCGTTTTCTGGATGCCAGGTCATCCTTTTCCCCGGGTTTGAATACATGAGCCTTAGGCCAAAGGCTTTGGACGAACTCGTCCACCTTTTGAGTTTCTCTAATCTCGGTCATTAGAGCACTCTCTAATACCATGAAACTCATATTATGCATAATGCGTGACAACGCATCAACAACTTTATTATCCTTCCCTCTTTCAGTACCAAATCGTCAAGTTAAACTCCTGCATGAGTTCTGCCCACCTAGCTTGGCGGCCTCTCAAGTCAGGTTGTTTACAAAAATGTTTCAGAATATCGTGATCAACATCAACATAAAACTCTGGCCCATACAAATAATGTCTCCATGTTTTCAGAGCATGGACAATAGCATATAACTCTAATTCATGAGTTGAACAATGCCACGATAGCCCATGTGCGGGACATCAGGATCGAGAAGACATGATCTCGTGAAGTGAGAGTTCTTTTGGCCAAAGATGAAAAAGCATATTCATGAATATGTGACGCGTTGTTTTTCGTGTCAGGTAAGTAAGGCAGAGCGGGTGAAGCCACCCAGACTTTTACAATCCTTGGAAATACCACTAGGTAGATGGGAGAGCATTTCCATGGACTTTATTGTAGGTCTGCCTACGACACAAGGTGGATATGATTCTATCCTTGTGGTGATTGATCGTCTTACCAAGATGGCTCACTTCATTCCAACTAGAGAGTCTGTTAGTGCCCCACAAGTGGCAGATTTGTTTATTAGACATATATTTCGTTTGCATGCATTACCCAAATCCATAGTGTCAGACAGGGATGCCAAATTTACCGGTCATATTTGGACTGCGGTGTTTGAGACACTAAGGACTGAGTTGGGAATGAGTAGTGGGAATCATCCAGAAACGGATGGTCAGACGGAAAGAATCAACCAAATTTTAGAGGATATGCTTAAAGCATATGTGCCATTGAGGCAACATACATGGGACAAGTGGTTGCCATTGTTAGAATTTGCCTACAATGATAGAAAACATTCCTCTACAGGGTTCAGTCCGTTTGAGCTGAACTATGGTTATAGACCAGTGAATCCAACTATAGTTGGAGTACCTCAGAAAGTGCCTAGTGCCATGAACTTTGTGATTCAAATGTGGGAGATGCTAGCACTTGCGAGAGCTAACATCCGCCAAACTATGGATAGAGCTAAGGTGTATGCGGATGGAAACAAATCCGGTAGAGAATTTAAGGAAGGAGAAAAAGTTTTTCTCAGAGTTCCTTCGCACTCTAAGTCTTTGACTGCAGGAGAGTGTGCTAAGTTATCACCTCGATATTGTGAGCCATGGCTAATTCTAAAAAGAATAGGCAAGGTAGCCTATAAATTAGAATTACCAAAGGGTTGTAAGGTGCACCCAGTGTTTCATGTTTCTCGTTTAAAGAAATTTTTGCATACAGGTGACTCACTAATCGAGGGTGTTGTTTTGTTTCAAGAGATAGAGGATAATGCAAGACGCAAACCAACAGAAATCCTGGACTGAGGAACAATGCAAGTACGCAATCGGAAGATAACCACGGTGTTGGTTGCATGGCATGGTTTACCTCTATCAAAAGCTACCTGGGAATCCGTATACCAGTTACGGAGAGTGTTCCCAGACTTCATCATCGAGGACGCTGATGCCTGAAGAGGGAAGGAATGTTACGCTCAAGTTGAGGTAACATGACCTCGGAAGGGTTAGTCGACATTTTCCTTTAAAGGATCAATGTTTGTATTATATTTGTTTGGGATTCATGTAAATGATCAAAAAGGAATCAAGGTCAAGGTCCTTGGTGAGCGTAATATGGCACTAGACTAGGTGGATCTAAGGCTAAGGGGCCTAAATGCATGAAATATGCCAAGGGGCAAATGGTTTCAATGATATCCCAAGAGAGGAATGATATCCCAAGAGAGGATGCGTCAATTTTACGAGCAAAAACCTATGAGCAGGTTTATACGAGCGTGTGTTTCAAGAGATTTTAAAAATAGTATTTCTTTAGGAAACATGGTTTTTACACTTTTATTTTCATTAGAACTAGATCCCTTTATCATAAAATTATACAGACTAGTCACTCATTCATTTTTACATAACATAAATCTTCTTATTCATAGACATCCCTTTGTACCGTTGTTATTACCTTAAAAAAGTATTGAAAAATAATTCATTTAAGAAACGTCCCTCATAATCACTCTCAATATAATAATATTATACATAAATAATTACTTATTAAACATATCATATGGCAATATCTTTCAAGAGTTTTTATAGTATTAATAACAGGATATTTATGGACATGTTTCTACAGAAATTTAAATTACTGTAAATAAGTATTAACTTGGGCTCATATATCACTCTCATAAAATACATGTAATATTTAATACTATATATGCAAGGTTTTCCTAAATATAACCCCATAGATGTGCTCAAATGGGGTTTTCCGATCAATTTGAGTGGCTGAATGACTATATTTGGACATTGGATGTGAAAGTTATGTCACTTTTAAAAGTGCTGTCCAAGGTAGTTTCGTCAGGGAAACTACCTTGAAAGACCTTGTTCAAAGGGGTTTCGCTGGCGAAACTACCTTGATGGCTTGCTTCAATGAGTTTTCTTTGGAGAAACCCTTTCATGAAGATAGGTTGAGAGAGGTTTTTCAATGTCACCCCCTATTAAGTAAAAAGTTGTAAGAAGGATCATAAGGGAATTTTCATAGAGAAGTCTACTCTACATGTGGGTTTCTTCAAAAGCCATCCCATTATGTTCTCACCATTCCCAAAGATTCAAATAAATATTTGTGTATAAAATAGGCATTCCTATAATACTTTTCATATTTCTAAGTGAAACTATGTTTTCTTCTGATCCATTTTTGTCATATTTTTGCATAGTTGGAAGCTTTTTTTTTCCTTCGCTCGGACGCTCGGAAGATTTCGCTCGGAAAATGCTCGGCCCCCCCAAGAGAGGGGTAAATGATGCATTTAGGAGGAACCCTAGAATGAAGACATGTGACATACTAGATCCATCTAGGGAATTTTGGGGCTTGGTGGAATTTGTAAGCAGGAGCCTTCACGTAGCAAAAGATATAGAGAGCTTACTACCACCGAGGTTGGCTGGGAGGATAATCCTTGTGCCTATGCCCGTGATTGAGTAAAAGATTAGGCGTTGACAGAATTTCACGTATCATGGATGGACCAAACTATGCCTTGTGGTCATTCATGCTTAAGAACATCTTGGTTGGTAAGGGCTTGTGGGATATTGTTAGTGGGGATGAGGTGAGGCCAACAGGCTCATCTACATCCAGCACAGCTTCTTCGGGTCAGACTACAGGTAGACAGCTGATTGCTACAGTCCCTCCTGCTAGTCCCATAGCATCGACAGAGGAGTAGAAGAAGTTTGACCGCCGCAGTGCCCAAGCGATGTTTTTGATTGCCACAAATGTGAAGAGGCACATTATGACGACTATCAAGTCGTGCAAGGATGCAAAGGCAGCATGGGAAAGATTGGCAAACATGTATCATCTTAAGAATGAGGCAAGATGTCACGAGGATGTCAAAAAAACTGCACAAGAACAACTGAAAACGTCCAACAACTCTGGGAGAGTGAGGGGAGAGAGATGGAAGGTGGGGAAAGGGCATGCATACACATGCATGACAAATGGCATCTCCTCCTTGCCATTTGTCCCTTCATTGAAGTCCCAACCCCCATACCAAGGACAACGTTGGTTGTCCTTGGGCCCACTTTTAAAGCCTTTGCCTTGCCCCTAGGACCTAGTGGTGCACCTAGCCTTTGCCCTTAGGAACTTCTAGGAAGTGTGCACTTCCTCTAGCCAATCCCTCACGGCCAAACCATTACAACACTTAACCATGGTTAACCTTGGGTTAAGCGTAGGTTGAGTTACGAAGATACTTCTGTTTGAGCTATTTCAAGCCTGTTTTCAGCCGTTTTAAGCCACTTCAACTCTCTTTTGATTGTTCCAAGGCTAGTACGCACTTTCAAGAAGTGCCAGAAGTCATTTTTGAACTTTCTAAAAAATTTCTGTACGGATTGCACGAACGTCCGTACGGCTGTACGGAATCCGTACATACGTGTTCAGCTGCCTCCAGCAGGTGCCTGGGGTTTTCTTTTGCTGTGCTGGACCTTTGTGCACATGTTTTTGGCTGTGTGGTGGCTTCTGGAGCTTTTTTGGACCAGTGCAGGCTGCAGGAGGAACTTTCCTTGCTGCTTTTGGCACCCTCTCTTAGGAGGACTCGGGCACAGATCTCGAGGCAACAAGCCATGTCGATGTCGTAAGAAAAGATCTGTTGACAGGGCTTTGGTGAAGATATCTGCTACATTGTCCTCAGATGGACAATAGATGAGATCAATAAAGCCATTAGAAATACAATCCCGTACTTAATGATAATGTTTTTCAATGTGTTTCATGCGAGCATGAAAGACAAGATTGTTGGCTATGGCAATGCAGCTCTGGCTGTCACAGAAGATAGAGTTTGCTTCGCCATCCTGTGCATGATGCAAGTCATGCAAAAGCTTCCTTAACCACATTAACTCTGTAGTGGCTGAATTTGCAGCTTTGTACTGTGCTTCACTAGAGAAAAGAGAGACTTGCTCTTGCTTCTTACTAAGCCATGAGATATAGGCTGAACCCAATGAGAAGCAATAGCCAGTAGTGGACCGTCTGTCGTCAATGTCTCCTGACCAATCTGAGTCGGTGAAACCACTCAGCTTTAGATCACAATCTGAAGCATAATGCAAGCCAAGAGAGAGAGTGCCATGGACATATCTGAGAACCCTCTTTGCTGCATTTCAATGTGTGATCGTGGGACAATGCATGAACTGGCTCAAAAGCCCTCTGGCGTAGGCAATATCAGGCCGTGTGGAGCATAGATATATCAAACTACCAACCAACTGCCTGTACAAAGTGCCATCAAACTTTTCAGCAGTATCATGCTTACTCAGCTTGAGTCCCTTTTCCAATGGAGTAGCCACAGGCTTACAGTTCTCCATTTTAAATTTCTGCAACAACCCCTTCGAATACTTTGTTTGTGACATAGAAATCCCATCATGGGTCTGCCAAAATTCAATGCCAAGACAATAGTGCAATAGGCCCAAATCTGTCATGTCAAAGTTGTGACATAAAGCGGACTGCACTGACATAAAGCGGACTGCACTGCTGTAATTTGCTGCAAATCACTGCCAGTGAGTATGATGTCATCCACATATAGTACCAAGATGACCAATTCTGATTTTTGCTGCAGAACATATAGATTTGGCTCTGTATGAGTGTTGACGAAGCCCTGGGACAGCAAAAACTGATGTATCTTCTGATACCACACACGAGGTGCTTGCTTCAGCCCATATAGAGCCTTCCTGAGCTTGCATACCTTGTGCTCTTGTCCCTTCACCTCAAAACCTTGGGGCTGATGTACATAGACCTCCTCTTTAAGATCTCCATTGAGGAAAGTGGTCTTGACATCCATTTGGTATACTGACCAACCATAAAACGTAGCAAGAGAGATGACAGAACGAATGGTAGTCATCTTGGCCACTAGAGCAAAAGTCTCCTCATAATCTATCCCCTCCTCTTGTGCATACCCCTTGGCAACCAAACGGGCTTTGTATTTCTCAACTGTGCCATCTGAATGGTATTTCACCTTATAAACCCATTTCGTGCCAACCACATTTTTCCCAATGGGTGCATCAACCAAGTCCCATGTGGCATTCTTCTCAATGGATTTAATCTCAGTTTCCATATCTTTCTACCATGCCGGATTATGCTGAGCATCCTTGAAGCTCTGAGGCTCATTTTCAGCTTCCATCACTGAGGTCATCAAAGCAAAATTGACCTTTTTCTGATTTTTTTGGGTTCTGGCCCTGGTTTTCCCCAAAGTAGGCTGATCCTTAGCATCTTGAATGGTCAACCTTGCCCAACGTGGAATAGATTTCTCTGCTGTACCACTCGGAGCTGCATCAACATCTTTAGTGGCCTCACGACGTTGATAATGCCTCCAAACATGAAGCTGTCTATTCTCATTAATTGGCTGCAAATCTGAAACATTTGAGGGAGAGCCATCCTCAACATCTGACAAACCATCTGAACTATGAGAAGTAGAAGGGGATGCATGATGAGACTCCGTCTCATCATCCTCAAACTGGATGATGTCCAAAAAGGTGTCATCGTATGGTGGCAAGTCTGCATTAGCGGGCTGCATGCACTCATTCTCAGCAAAGAGAACATCTCTGCTGATTATTACCTTCCTGGTAGCGGGATTATAAAGCCTAAATCCCCTGCTTTCAGTGCTATACCCCACGAAAATGCTTTTGACACTCTTATCATCAACCTTTGTTCGATGTGCATCTGGAACCAAAGCATGTGTCATTGAGCGAAAAATTCTGAAATGACTAACCTTTGGCTTAAAGCCATATAAAGCCTCAAATGGAGTCTTTGTGAAGATAGTGGGAGAGAGGGAAGGAGTCTCACTTGCGGCCTTCTCACATGCACAATGGGGAAATACACACACAGGTGGAGGCTGAAAACAGTTTTCCTCTTCTTGTTGTGAAAGCCAAAAGAACTCTAGTACAAAGAAATAGAAGAACCCTATATGTGGGTCTCAAACCAAACTCAACTAACTAAGGTGGCATACTAACTGAGCCACAAACTAGAGTAGATAAGGATAGCTGTCATCCAGCTATTATTCGTGGGCAGTGTACCAACCGCATCTGCAGCTAACAAGTCGGTGACATAAATGCACAACGGTCACCCTGGCACATCGGAGCTCGATATCTCAACACTCCCCCTCGAGCTCAATCCCAATTCTTGCACACCAAGCAGGTCTTTGAACTTGCGCAGCTTCTCTGCGCCCAATGCCTTCGTGAATATGTCAGCTACCTGATCCTCTGTGCTGACATAAACTAGATCAATAAGACCTAGTAAAACCTTCTCCCGCACATAGTGATAATGGACCTCAATGTGCTTTGTTCTAGCATGATAGACTAGGTTGTTTGCCAAGTGTATACTGCTCATGTTGTCACAATAAATGACAACTGGCTCTGTAGACTGATGCATATCATAAAGTAGCTTATGCAACCAAGCTACCTCACATGCAGCCATTGCTGCACCCCTGTACTCAGCCTCTGTGCTCGACAAGGCAACTGTAGGCTGTTTCTTGCTGCTCCAGGTGACTGCAGCACTCCCAAAAGAGAACACATATCCACTGGTAGATCGTCTATCAGAAATACTACCAACCCAATCAGCATCAGTGTATCCATGCAGCTGTATCTGAACCCCAGCCTCATAAAATAGTCCATACTGTAATGTGGACTTCACATACCTGAGTATGCGTCTAGCCACATCCAAATGCGGTTTTCTTGGAGCTTGCATAAACTGACTTACCAATCCAACAAAATAGCTTAGATCTGGCCTGGTAATAGTCATATAAATCAAACTTCCTACTATGCGTCTGTACATAATAGGGTCTTCCAAAAGCTCACCTGCATCTATGCTCAGCTTCACATTCTGCTCCAAAGGAACTGAAATAGGCTTACAGCCTGTCATCCCATATTTGGACAGCATGTCCAATCCATACTACCTCTGCAAGAGCTGTACCCCACTTGGTGATCTAATCACCTCAATGCCCAAGAAATAACGCAGCTCTCCCAAATCCTTCATCTCAAACTTCTGCTTCAATAGCATTTTCACATGAAGGATATCTTCATCACTATCACCTGTGATGATCAAATCATCAACATAAATGACAAGCAGCATAATACCTTTCTCTGGTTTTCTCACATAGAGTGAGAAATCTGCCTTGGAAATTTGAAAGCCAATAGTGACAAGATACTGTCCTATCTTGTCAGACCATGCTCTAGGTGCTTGCTTCAAGCCATACAAGGCTTTCTTCAACCTGCAAACAAACTCAAGATGAATAGCATGAACATAACCTGGTGACTGCTCCATAAAGACCTCTTCTTGCAAATCACCATGCAAGAAGGCATTCTTTACATCCATCTGATGTAAACACCATCCCTTTGATGCAGCCATAGCAATGACTGCTCTTACAGTTGCCATCCTTGCAACCGGACTGAATGTTTCTTCATAATCAATGCCATATGTCTGTGCATACCCCTTGACAACTAATCTTGCCTTGTATCTATTCACAGAACCATCTGCATTGTGCTTGATCTTATAAACCCACTTACAGCCAATTGCATTCTTGTCTTTAGGCAAAGGCACCAATCCCATGTAGCATTTGCTTCCAAGGCATCCATTTCTTCATCCATGGCTTTCTCCCATTTTTCATTTCCCATGGCTTGCTCAAAAGAAGTAGGTTCTGGTTCCTGTATCACTTTGACCATATAGGCATAGTGAATGGCTGTAAATCCATCATATTTCAGCCTATCCACAGGATACCTAGCTCTGGTAGACCTACGCAAAATAGGCTCACTTCCAGGTGCTCTCAAAACATCCCTGGTCTTCCTTACTCCAGGTGTAACAACAGAAGGAATACCCAACTCATCATCAATGCTCTGCTCTGAGCCACTAGATTCACCATCCACATAAGAGTGACCTGCATTCACATCAAACATGGGCTGATCTACCTTCTTTTTTCCTTTTCGTGATACCTGCATACCACTATCTGCATTGCTTTGAGGAGATTCTCCTGATCTCAATCTGCCTGTCCATGGCGAAGTATGTGAACCACTGCTAGAGGACACTGCAGGTCCACTGATATTTTGTGATTGCTACTGTGAATTCTGTGCAGCATTACCATTTTGTGCATCTACATCAATCATCACATTTACTGGTTTATACCAGCTACTCATCTCATCAAAAACAACATCTCTACTCACTGTAAACTTACGAGTAGAAGGGTTATAGCATCTATACCCTTTCTGCTGCAGAGAATAACCAATAAAGACGCACTTCTCAGCTTTTGGATCCAACTTGGACCTCAACTCATCTGGCACATGAACATAGGCAATGCAACCAAAAATTTTCAAATGAGAAATGTCTGGTTTCCTACCAGTATACATCTCCTCTGGTGTCATGCCATGTATTGCTGCAGTGGGAGTCCTGTTCATTATGTAAGTTGCTGTAGCAACTGCTTCAGCCCAATAATAATCTGGTAGATCTTTTTCATTTAGCATGGCCCGAGATACCTCTCCAATATGCATGTTTTTCCTTTCTGCAAGTCCATTTTGCTGTGGGGTATGACTGCATGAATATTGCTGCTTTATGCCATGCTCCTGCAGGAACCTTGCAAACTCATTTGAGAGGTACTCTCCCCCTCCATCTGACCTTAGGCATTTTATTTCCAGGCCTGTTTCTTTTTCAACCATAGCTTTAAAAGCTTTGAAGTGCCCAAACACTTCACTTTTCTTTTTCATAAAATACACCCAAAGTTTTCTGCTGAAGTCATCAATAAAAGTGACAAAATAGTGACAGCCTCCAATAGATGCAGCTTTAGTAGTCCACACATCAGAGTGGATTAATTCCAATGGCTTTTTACTCTCTTGAACATGCCTAGGAAATGGTTTCCTTGCCTGTTTTCCAAATTGACAGGCTTCACAAACCTTATGCATTTCTGCAACCTTGAATTTAGGCAATCCTGCAACAATATTTTGGGCTTGCATTGATTTAAGTCGCTGTATATTAACATGACCAATGCGTTTATGCCAGATATCAATATTTGCAACTACACTGGTCCCATGTGCAAACATTGTTGCACTCAATTCAGGCATGTCCGCATCCAACGTAAACATCCTGCCTTTCTTCTTTCCTTTTGCTATCAAGCGACCGTTATTTTTCATATCCTCAACAAAGCATCCATGAGGATTAAATCTGACCTGCAAGCCCTGCTCAACCATTTGACCAACAGAAACCAGGTTCTTGGTGATGTTCGGGACATGAAATACATCAGACATGTATTTCTTTTTCCCATCCTGCATAGACAAAGGAATTTTACCAATCTGCACAATAGGATGTGCAGTATCATCACCAGTCTCCACAAATCCTGGTTTTTCCATTTTCCTTGCATCCTGCATCCATTCTGCATGACCTGTCATGTGGTTTGACGCACCTGAGTCAACATACCACACATCATTTCGTTCTTCTGCACTTGTCACAGAATTGGTCATGTGCTGCACCATAAATAGATGCTCATTTCTGTCATCACCCTGTCTACTAGAAGATGCATAATTGCCTTGCTGCAATTTTCCATTTATAATGTCATTCTGCTTTTTGTAGCAGTCCTTAGCCATATGACCCATTTTACCACATTAGTAGCATTCAACATTGTTATTTGCATTTTGGCCTCTCTGCCATCCACCACGGCCTCTTTGGCTCCCCCTGCCTCTAGAGTTACCACGTCCTCCTCCATAGGACTGGTTTTCTTGAGTTTGCTGCATATTCTGATTTCTACCACGGCCTGCAAATCGGCCTCCTCTTCCTCTTCCTCTGTCTCTGCCTCTGCCTCTGCCTCTGCCTCTGCCTCTACCTCTTCCAGCATTTGAGTAGAAGACAGTTTCTTTTGAAGCTCCTCCTGAAGAAGATGCACCCCCATTTCTCTGCTCTTTAGAAATTAGAAGAGCAAACAACTCTTCAAAATCAGAAAATTTTTCACGGACGGCAATGGATGTTCGGAACTGTGCATAATCCTTTCCTAGACCATTCAAGGTCACAGAAACTAGATCATCATCTTCCACTGGCGATCCAATGGAAGCAAGTGCATCTGCAATTTTCTTCACCTTCATATGGTAGTCATTTATGCTCAAATTTTCTCTCTGCACATTGTGCAACTCCTGTTTGAGTTGCATTTTCCTGGCTTGTGTATTTTTGCTGTACATTTTTGCGAAAGTATCCCATGCCTCCTTTGGCGTACTTGCATCCTGAATATGCACAATCATAGAATCCGAAATGCTGATAGACAGCCAGTACATAACTTTTCTGGCTCTCTCATGCCATCCTTTAAATGCCTGCATCTCCTGTTGATTGGGAACATTAGGAAGAACTGGTTCTTCTTCATTTCCTATAATGAACTCCCAATAGCCTTTTCCCATAAGGAAATTTGTCATTCTAAACTTCCATGCCTGGAAGTTGTTCTTGTCAAGCTTTTTAGTGACAATCTATGAAAGAGAATCAGACGCCATTACAGAACACTGCAAAATATTCAGTCACTGCAAAAAACACAGCTTTTCCCTCACATGGGCAGATCTGCAAAACTGACGAAAGTGGTATTTGACCACACAGTCACTTCCTAGTGACGATTTTGCATCAACAGGCAACAAGCATGATTCTGCAACTCCCAATATCTCTGCACACAGGCATACGATGAAATTTCTGCGGCAACTTTTCACCGACCAGCCGAGCAGTGGTCGCACAGCAAAAACAGGGCCTTTTTCAGAGTGCCTGCGAAGAACTTCCGCCTTCAAAAAGGGCCTCAAAAAGGCCTCGAATCAAAAAATAACGTCACCAAGGGCTTAGCCCTATCCCGCAGCATATACTGCGCTCTCGCCACACCGCGAAGGGCATCTCAATCTGAGACAGTGCACTCTTGCACTTCTGGCTGTGCTACCTGCAGAGATTTTCTCCCAAACTCGAAATAGGAAAGCAACACTGGTCCTCTTACCAGGACACGGCGAACTTGGTTTGCTTTCTTGAGCTCCTTACCACGAACAAGGCTCTGATACCATGTGAAGATAGTGGGAGAGAGGGAAGGAGTCTCACTTGCGGCCTTCTCACATACACAATGGGGGAGTACACACACAGGTGGAGGCTGAAAACAGTTTTCCTCTTCTTAGTTGTGAAAGCCAAAAGAAATCTAGTACAAAGAAATAGAAGAACCCTATATGTGGGTCTCAAACCAAACTCAACTAACTAAGGTGGCATACTAACTGAGCCACAAACTAGAGTAGATAAGGATAGCTGTCATCCAGCTATTATTCGTGGGCAGTGTACCAACCGCATCTGCAGCTAACAAGTCGGTGACATAAATGCACAACGGTCACCCTGGCATATCGCGAGTGGAGCTCGATATCTCAACAGTCTTAATAACCAAAGCTTTGGTAGGGCATCTATTCTAAATATAAGTGGCTGTCACAACTGCTTCTCCCCAAAAAGCCTTTTAGACTCTATTGAATTTCAGCATGCATCTCGTCATTTCCATGAGAGTACGATTCTTCCTCTCAAGGAGTGGATTCTGCTGTGGTGTGTAAGGGCATGTCCAGTGATGTTTAATCCCATGTTGCTTCAAAAATCCTTGGAATGCATGTGACATGTACTCTCTCCCTCTATCCGAGTTGAGTGTTCCAATTCTAGAATTGGTTTGGTTCTCAGCCATAGCTTTGAACTCCTGAAACCAATAGAACATCTCATATTTTCCCTTCATGAGAAAAAGCCATGTAAACCTAGACAAGTCATCTATAAGGTGACAAAGTACCTTGCTCCTTTATGCGTGGGAATAGTCATGGGACCACATACATCACTGTGCACTATCTGCAACACTTTGGTTGCCTTGACCCAATTCTTGCCTTGTTTACTGAATGGCAAGCTATGCAATTTGCCAAGTGCACACCCCTCACACACTTCATTTGCTGGTTGCTGTAATTTTGGCATTCCCTGAGTCATATTATTGTTGTACAAGTAGGACAATGCCCTGGGATGGACATGTCCCAAACCTGGCATGCCATAAATTAGCCTGGGAAGTGTTTGTTACAGCCAATACCTTTTGATCATAAGGCTGAGCATCAAGCTTGTGTAAGCCTCTGTCATATGTGACTGTTGCTACAACCTCATATGTAAAATTTTGAGGGAATCTTAAAACAGGTGTCCATTTTACTTACCCAAAAAATAGGGTAAAGGGGCCAATGTTGTGCCCCCCTAACTTGCAGGCCACCTAGCTTCTACTTTGCTGGTTCTTCTGCACAATTGGAGCGGGGAATGCCTTTGCAATGCACAAATCACCTTCTAGCAAAACTTTGGGAGCAATTCGTGCCAACCCTGAAACCGTCATATCTAGCGATTGGCAAAATGCGACATGAGAAAATAGGACTGCTTAGCTAGGCAGACATGTGCTATGTGCATACCTGAATATAATGAGTGAGGAACACTTCTGACATTCATTGCCAAGTAGGAGTCCTTTTATGACAAACTTACCTAGCGAGGCTTTGAACTAGATGTTAGGATTGATAATGTTGAGGCCTCCCTCATGTCTAAGTAAGATGATAGTGCTGCAAGCCACCCTGGCTCTCGTATCATGCACGCCATCGGACATGATATACCATGCATAAGCTAATAAAACTTGGTTCACCACAAAGGCTTTGGAGGCTAAGTCTAGGGTAGTGGAGCTCCAATAGAGTAGCTTCCCCCTGATATTCTCCAAGTTCTACATGGCATCCCAAATAAACCAAGCTCGGTCTCCATCCTGGTGTGTCTGCAGCACGACTGACCCAAAATCCAATGGATTTATGACTCTCTATCTATCTGAAACCACAAGCGTAGTCTCCCATCTTGGCATGTCTATATGGTTGACCCAAGATCGAATGGATTTGCGCCACATGATGGGTGCATGGTTGAAAGGCAAAAATCCATCAATGTTCTTTGGATCCTTGATCCTGCATTGGCTATCCTGAAATTCGACCAACATATGCTGATTATGGGCAATATTTGAAACTGAAATCAGATTTTGCCTAAAATCTGTAACATACCAAATATCTCGGATATACTTAACTTTCCCATTATCAAGCTGAATGGGAATGTGCCCAACTCCGATGATGTCTTGAGAAGCATCATTGGCACATGTAACCTGTCTGCCATGAACAGATGTGATGCTCTCAAACCACTCCTAGCGAGGAGTCATGTGCTTAGTAGCACCGCTATCGATATACCATGTATCACTTGCAACAAGGGAAGCATCCCCTGATTGATTTTTAGCATTCAAATCCCCCCTGGCATTCATCTTCTCATTAAATGCAACAAACACAAAATCTCTATCACCTTGGGCAAGATGAGCTTCACCATATGCATCTGAAGCACGAGTTTCGGTGGGGGCAACAAAATTACTGCTAGAGCTGTCCCTTTTCCTCTTCTTTTCATTGGCAATCCTTTTCTGACACTCTGCGATGTAATGCCTTGGCTTCTTGCAATAATTGCATTTGCCCTTTTTCTGAGTTTTGCTTGAACTGCTTGCATTCCCCTCCTTGGGCTGAGTTGTATGGTTGTGTTTTGGCTCAAAATTTTTCTGAAATTTGCCTTTTCCACCCATAGCAAGCGCTTGCTCACCCTCACGAGAGGCTTTGACAAAATTTGAGCATCTCTCCTCTTTCTGCAACAAAAGCCCAACTAACTCATCGAACGAGAGTGGGACTGCCTTGAGAACAATGGTCAATGAAGTGACGAATGTGCCACATGAGGACGCTAAGCTATTAAGAGTAATAGAGACGAGGTTCTTGTCTTCTATTTCCTCATCAATACTTGTGAGCTGATCACGTTAATAGGACAAACTTTGTATCAAGTTTTTGAGCACTGTATATAGCTATGGGTAGGCACATAGTTGTACACATCTAGGGTAGGTGTGGGCTTTTGGCATTTGTGGATTTTTCTTTCACAAGCATGATGGACTAATGTATAGTTTTTTGAGACAATAAAGTATGTTTTGTAGGGACTTCATGGGAAATGATGAAATGCAATGTGGTTGTACCAGACTTCCAGAGCAAGGGTGTCTAGTGTGTGGTCAAGTGAAATGTTTTTGGGGTCATGTAAATCAAGTCATGAAGGGTTTATTTATTTTATTTTTCTGAGTCAATGTGCACTAGCATGCTACGGGAATTTGACATGTTTTGGTGCCTGTGTCAAGGGGTTTTTCATGTGTGTGTACAGGGGTGCATGCAAGCTTTAATGTGCATGCTAATGTGTGTGGGAATTGTGTGACTAAAGGTCCAAAATGTGCATTTAATGTGCCTTGGGGGGATATTTGCATTTTTTTAATGGGAGAGTGGTAAAATGTCATTGATGAGGTGGCAAAGTAGGTTGAGGTGGCTGGACTGATTGGGAAGGCATCCTGCACATGCAAGGTGGCTACGTGAAAGGATGAAGCGGAGCTTTTGGACTGTGATCTAGAGCTACATGAAAATGGCATCTTGGAGCTGATTCGGTTTTACGCTGGAAGGATCTATGATGCAAGGGGGGCTCCTTGAAGAGAAGGCTGGACGACCAAATTTGGAGAGTCTGGTAGATGAAAGAGACGGTGTGCATAAGAAAAAGGCTGTGTGAAGGTCTACGTACGTAACGGGATGAGGAATTTCGACTACATGCTTGGCATAGATGGATTCCAGGTGCTCCGTGATGACGAGCTCTGTGGTATAGTCAGCGCTTACTGTAGTCTTGTAAAGACTTGGCTGTAGTAGATGATGTGGGCTGGGGAAAGGACTTTGGGCGATGGATAAACATAAAGCACGGTGGGTTCTCAGTTCTGTGGGGAAGCGTCGCTACTACCATGGAGGCTTGGGCAAAATATCTCGAGTGACAGAGAGCATGCGCTGTGAGCAACAAAGAAAGAGAGGCTGTGGTTCTTGTGAAGACAGAGAAGAGGGGGTGGTAGCGCTACTATGCAACATGGAGTATCCTCAGTGACAGAGAATTCATGAACTCCGTATGCAAAGAGATAGAGGGACGAAGGAATTGTAGGCTAAGGCAAAATGGAACGTGACCTTTCATCGATGATGGTTGTCCTAAAGGAGCTGGGCACTCTTCGTGGAAGAACGTGAGATTGATGCTTGCTACAGATGTTCGTCAATCACTGATCTTCTGCTTTGTGAGGGAAGAGATGCTATCCTAAAGGACTTGGAAGCTTCTTTGACATGGTTGTGATCTTATGCTGATTTGATCGTGGGAGATTCTTGGGTACTGATAGAGAAGGAGAGGAGGTGGCACTGCAGCTTTGGGGAGAGTTACGTGCTGTTGTCCTTGATGGAAGCTCAGGAGTGTGGGCTGTGGGTTCATAGTATTCTGAGGCTGACTGTTCTCTGAGTTTTAGTCTTTTGGCTCTCTTTGAGTCTGTGTGATCCATGTTCAGTCAGTTTTTGTGGGGGGTTTGTCTTGGTGCCTAATACAAAGAAACCTGCTCTGGAACCTGATTCATAAGCTCATCGTCTACGAGCCCACATTGCAGTTGATCCCTATGAAGTCTCAGCTATCTGACGTGGTGAAGTACATAATTCGTGGTTGTCTTTCCTTTTTTTTCTTTATCATCTTTTTTTTTGCCCATCCCCAAGTCTGCACACATTCACGTCTTGCAGATAGGGGTATATAAGATTTGAATTTCTTCAGAGATATCTGTTGAGATATCGAGCTCCACTCGCGATATGCCAGGGTGACCGTTGTGCATTTATGTCACCGACTTGTTAGCTACAGATGCGGTTGGTACACCGCCCACGAATAATAGCTGGATGATAGCTATCCTTATCTACACTAGTTCGTGGCTCAATTAGTATGCCACCTTAGTTAGTTGAGTTTGGTTTGAGACCCACATATAGGGTTCTTCTATTTCTTTGTACTAGAGTTCTTTTGGCTTTCACAACAAGAAGAGGAAAACTGTTTTCAGCCTCCACCTTTGTGTGTATTGTGTATTCCCCCATTGTGTATGTGAGAAAGCTGCAAGTGAGACTCCTTCCCTCTCTCCCACTATCTTCACATGGTATCAGAGCCTTGTTCGTGGTAAGGAGCTCAAGAAAGCAAACCAAGTTCGTAGTGTCCTGGTAAGAGGACCAGTGTTGCTTTCCTTTTTCGAGTTTGGGAGCAAATCTCTGCAGGTAGCACAGCCGGAAGTGCAAGAGTGCACTGTCTCAGATTGAGACGCCCTTCGTGGTGTGGCGAGAGGGCATTTTATGCTGCGGGGTCATTTCAAGGCCCGTTTTGGAGGCGAAAGTTCTCCACAGGCACTCAGGAAGAGGCCCTGTTTTTGCTGTGCGACCACTGTTCTGTAGGTCGGTGAAAAGTTGCCGCAGAAATTACATCGTATGCCTGTGCACAGAGATATTGGGAGTTGCAGAATCATCCTTATTGCCTGTTGATGCAAAATCATCACTAGGAAGTGACTGTGTGGTCAAAAACCACTTTCGTCAGGTTTGCAGATTTGCCCTTGTGAGGCAGAAGCTGTGTCTTTTGCAGTGACAGAATATTTTGCAGTGTTCTGTAATGGCGTCTTATTCTCTTTCACAGATTGTCACTGAAAAGCTTGACAAGAACAACTTCCAAGCATGGAAGTTTAGAATGATGAATTTCCTTATGGGAAAAGGCTACTGGGAGTTCATTACAGGAAATGAAGAAGAACCAGTTCTTCCTAATGTTCCCAATCAACAGGAAATGCAGGCATTTAAAGGATGGCATGAGAGAGCCAGAAAAGTTATGCACTGGCTGTCTATCAGTATTTCAGATTCAATGATTGTGCATATTCAGGATGCAAGTACGCCAAAGGTGGCATGGGATACTTTGGCTAAAATGTACAGCACAAATACGCAGGCCAGGAAAATGCAGCTCAAGCAGGAGCTGTACAATGTGCAGAGAGAAAATATGAGCATCAATTACTACCACATGAAGGTGAAGAAAATTGCGGATGCACTTGCTTCCATTGGGTCGCCAGTGGATGATGACGATTTAGTTTCTGTGATCTTGAATGGTCTAGGAAAGGATTATGCACAGTTCCGGACATCCATTGCCGTCCGTGAAAAATTTCCTGATTTTGAGGAGTTGATTGCTCTTCTAATTTCTAAAGAGCAGAGAAATGGTGGTGCATCTTCTTCAGGAGGAACTTCAAAAGAAACTGTCTTCTACTCAAAAGCTGGAAGGGGTAGAGGCAGAGGTAGAGGAGGCCGTGGTAGAAATCAGAATATGCAGCAAACTCAAGAAAACTAGTCCTATGCAGGAGGACGTGGTAACTCTAGAGGCAGGGGGAGCCAAAGAGGTCGTGGTGGATGGCAGAGAGGCCAAAATGCAAACAGCAATGTTGAATGCTACTATTGTGGTAAAATGGGGCATATGGCTAAAGACTGCTACAAAAAGCAGAATGACATTATGAATGGAAAATTGCAGCAAGGCAATTATGCATCCTCTAGTAGACAGGGTGATGACAGAAATGAGCATTTGTTTATGGTACAGCATATGACCAATTCTGTGACAAGTGCAGAAGAAAGCAATGATGTGTGGTATGTTGACTCAGGTGCGTCAAACCACATGACAGGTCATGCTGAATGGATGCAGGATGCAAGGAAAATGGAAAAACCAGGATTTGTGGAGACTGGTGATGATACTGCACATCCTATTGTGCAGATTGGCAAAATTCCTTTGTCTATGCAGGATGGGAAAAAGAAATACTTGTCTGATGTATTTCATGTCCCGAACATCACCAAGAACCTGGTTTCTGTTAGTCAAATGGTTGAGCAGGGCTTGCAGGTCAGATTCAATCCTCATGGATGCTTTGTTGAGGATATGAAAAATAATGGTCGCTTGATAGCAAAAGGAAAGAAGAAGGGCAGGATGTTTACGCTAGATGCGGACATGCTTGAATTGAGTGCAGCAATGTTTGCACATGGGACCGGTGTAGTTGCAGATATTGATATCTGGCATAAACGCATTGGTCATGTTAATGTACAACGACTTAAATCAATGCAGGCCCAAAATATTGTTGCAGGATTGCCTAAATTCAAGGTTGTAGAAATGCATAAGGTGTGTGAAGCCTGTCAATTTGGAAAACAGGCAAGGAAACCATTTCCTAAGCATGTTCAAGAGAGTAAAAAGCCATTGGAATTAATCAACTCTGATGTGTGGACTACTAAAGCTGCATCTATTGGAGGCTGTCACTATTTTGTCACATTTATTGATGACTTCAGCAGAAAACTTTGGGTGTATTTTATGAAAAAGAAAAGTGAAGTGTTTGGGCACTTCAAAGCTTTTAAAGCTATGGTTGAAAAAGAAACAGGCCTGCAAATAAAATGCCTAAGGTGAGATGGAGGGGGAGAGTACCTCTCAAATGAGTTTGCAAGGTTCCTGCAGGAGCATGGCATAAAGCAGCAATATTCATGCAGTCATACCCCACAGCAAAATGGAATTGCAGAAAGGAAAAACAGGCATATTGGAGAGGTATCTCGGGCCATGCTAAATGAAAAAGATCTACCAGATTATTATTGGGCATTATTATTGGGCTGAAGCAGTTGCTATAGCAGTTTATATAATGAACAGGACTCCCACTGCAGCAATACATGGCATGACGCCAGAGGAGATGTATACTGGTAGGAAACCAGACATTTCTCAATTGAAAATTTTTTGTTGCATTGCCTATGTTCATGTGCCAGATGAGTTGAGGTCCAAGTTGGTTCCAAAGGCTGAGAAGTGCGTCTTTATTGGTTATTCTCTGCAGCAGAAAGGGTTTAGATGCTATAACCCTTCTACACGTAAGTTCACAGTGAGCAGATATGTTGTTTTTTATGAGATGAGCAGCTGGTATAAACCAGTAAATGTGATGATTGATGTAGATGCACAAAATGGTAATGCTGCACAAAATTCACAGCAGCAATCACAAAATATCAGTGGACCTGCGGTGTCCTCTAGCAGTGGTTCACATACTTCGCCATGGACAGGTAGATTGAGATCAAGAGAATCTCCTCAAAGCAATGCAGATAGTGATACGCAGGTATCACGAAAAAGAAAAGAGAAGGTAGATCAGCCCATGTTTGATGTGAATGCAAGTCACTCTTATGTGGATGGTGAATCCAGTGGCTCAGAGCAGAGCATTGATGATGAGTTGGGTATTCCTTCTGTTGTTACACCTGGAGTAAGGAAGACCAGGGATGTTTTGAGAGCACCTGGAAGTGAGCCTATTTTGCGTAGGTCTACCAGGGTTAGGTATCCTGTGAATAGGCTGAAATATGATGGATTTACAGCCATTCACTATGCCTATATGGTCAAAGTGATACAGGAACCAGAACCCACTTCTTTTGAGCAAGCCATGGGAAATGAAAAATGGGAGAAAGCCATGGATGAAGAAATGGATGCCTTGGATGCAAATGCTACATGGGAATTGGTGCCTTTGCCTAAAGACAAGAATGCAATTGGCTGTAAGTGGGTTTATAAGATCAAGCACAATGCAGATGGTTCTGTGAATAGATACAAGGCAAGATTAGTTGTCAAGGGGTATGCACAGACATATGGCATTGATTATGAAGAAACTTTCAGCCCGGTTGCAAGGATGGCAACCGTAAGAGCAGCCATTGCTATGGCTGCATCAAAGGGATGGTCTTTACATCAAATGGATGTAAAGAATGCCTTCTTGCATGGTGATTTGCAAGAAGAGGTCTTTATGGAGCAGCCAGCAGGTTATGTTCATGCTATTCATCCTGAGTTTGTTTGCAGGTTGAAGAAAGCCTTGTATGGCTTGAAGCAAGCACCTAGAGCATGGGCTGACAAGATAGGACAGTATCTTGTCACTATTGGCTTTCAGATTTCCAAGGCAGATTTCTCACTCTATGTGAGAAAAAAAGAGAAAGGGATTATGCTGCTTGTCATTTATGTTGATGATTTGATCATCACAGGTGATAGTGATGAAGATATCCTTCATGTGAAAATGCTATTGAGGCAGAAGTTTGAGATGAAGGATTTGGGAGAGCTGCGTTATTTCTTGGGCATTGAGGTGATTAGATCACCAAGTGAGGTACAGCTCTTGCAGAGGCAGTATGGACTGGACATGCTGTCCAAATATGGGATGACAGGCTGTAAGCCTTTCAGTTCCTTTGGAGCAGAATGTGAAGCTGAGCGCAGATGCAGGTGAGCTTCTGGAAGACCCTACTATGTACAGACACATAGTAGGAAGTTTGATTTACATGACTATTACCAGGCCAGATTTGAGCTATGCTGTTGGGTTGGTAAGTCAGTTTATGCAGGCTCCAAGGAAACCGCATTTGGATGCGGCTAGACGCATACTCAGGTATGTGAAGTCCACATTGCAGTATGGACTATTTTATGAGGCTGGGGTTCAGATACAGTTGCATAGATACACTGATGCTGATTGGGCTGGTAGTATTTCTGATAGACGATCTACCAGTGGATATGTGTTCTCTTTTGAGAGTGCTGCAGTCACTTGGGGCAGCAAGAAACAGCCTACAGTTGCCTTGTCGAGCACAGAGGCTGAGTACAGGGGTGCAGCAATGCCTGCATGTGAGGTAGCTTGGTTGCATAAGCTACTCTATGATATGCATCAGTCTATAGATGGGCCAGTTGTCATTTATTGTGACAACATGAGCAGTATACACTTGGCAAATAACCCAATCTATCATGCTAGAACAAAGCACATTGAGGTGCATTATCACTATGTGCGGGAGAAGGTTTTACTAGGTCTTATTGATCTAGTTTATGTTAGCACAGAGGATCAGGTAGCTGACATATTCACGAAGGCATTGGGTGCAGAGAAGCTGCGCAAGTTCAGAGACCTACTTGGTGTGCAGGAATTGGGATTGAGCTCGAGGGGGAGTGTTGAGATATCGAGCTCCACTCGCGATATGCCAGGGTGACCGTTGTGCATTTATGTCACCGACTTGTTAGCTATAGATGCGGTTGGTACACCGCCCACGAATAATAGCTGGATGACAGCTATCCTTATCTACACTAGTTCGTGGCTCAGTTAGTATGCCACCTTAGTTAGTTGAGTTTGGTTTGAGACCCACATATAGGGTTCTTCTATTTCTTTGTACTAGAGTTCTTTTGGCTTTCACAACAAGAAGAGGAAAACTGTTTTCAGCCTCCACCTTTGTGTGTATTGTGTATTCCCCCATTGTGTATGTGAGAAAGCTGCAAGTGAGACTCCTTCCCTCTCTCCCACTATCTTCACAATATCCTCATCCATGAGGTCTTCCGGCTTGTCTGGTTTCATCACAGTAGGTCCACAGCTGCCTATACTCATGATTCTATGAAAGTATTTCTTTAGTCTGAAGCCATTGACTCTATTCTTATGCTGCTGACCATCCAAATCCTCAAGTTGATATGAGCTATTTTTTAATTTCTTTGTCACACGAAAAGGTCCATCCCATTTGGTCACAAATTTCTTCTTGAAGGTAGAATCCAGACTACTGTTGTATCTCAAAACTAGATCACCTTCCTCGATTTTCTTATCCCTGAATTTCTTGTTTGCTCTCTTCTTATTATCCTCTTAAATTAAAGCATAATGTTCCACCGCCTTTTGTTTGTCTAGTTGTGCTTCTTGTAAATACAATAACCGGTTCTGGAAAGTAGAATTACTTGATTTACATGACCCCAAAAACATTTCACTTGACCACACACAAGGCACCCTTGCTCTGAAAGTCTGGTACAACCACATTGCATTTCATCATTTCCCATGAAGTCCTGCAAAACATACTTTATTGTCTCAAAAAACTATACATTAGTCCATCATGCTTGTGAAAGAAAAATCCACAAATGCCAAAAGCCCATAGCTGCCCTAGATGTGTACAACTATGTGCCTACCCACAGCTATATACAGTGCTCAAAAACTTGATACAGATTTTGTCCTATCAACGTAGATCAGTGATCTCGGCAATATGATCAGTGATGGCCTGGCCTTCCTGCATCTGGAGATCCTTGAGCTGATTTGTGAAGGCAATGGCTCTTGCCTCATTCTTAAGATGATACATGTTTGCCAATCTTTTCCATGCTGCCTTCGCATCCTTGCACGACTTGATAGTCGTCATAATGTGCCTCTTCACATTTGTGGCACTGCGGCAGTCAAACTTCTTCTGCTCCTCCGTCGATGCTATGGGACTAGCAGGAGGGGCTGTAGCAGTCTGTTGTCTGCCTGTAGTCTGACCCGAAGAAGCTGTGCTGGATGTAGATGAGCCTACTGGCCTCACCTCATCCCCACTAACAATATCTAACAAGCCCTTACCAACCAAGATGTTCTTAAGCATGAATGACCACAAGGCATAGTTTGGTCCATCCAGCTTGTTACCCTCGGACAAATTGCCAAAACTGTCTGAAAGAGTCGACATGATGCAAAATGGGATACCCGCAAGCTGCAAATGTACCTACAAAAAGAACTGCAAGTCACACGAGGAGGGTGGACATTTATGTCACTTCTCGACGCGTTTAAGGAATTGGTGCCTAGTCAACTGGCTACAAATGTGCCTGCAAATCCCAAACTAATACTGGCTGCAAATGCAAAGTACAACTAGCTGCTCTGAAATGCCACTGACTACACAATGCAATCACTGCAAAAATGGCATCAACCAATCACTGCACTCTGCTGCAATCTGAAGTGCAATCTCAGACTGAAAATGCACAACCCAAATCTAAAAGAGCGCACCCACGAGTGCTCAAATGCATCCAACGGAGCTCAAAAGCATCCACAACTGTAAAGTAACTGCAAATGCGCCCAACAATGCAGAGTATCTGCAAATGCACGTGAGAGTGCAAGAGTATGGGCTGCAAAAACAGTCCCGAAGTGAAATACACAGCTCATAACACTTACTGAAAGTGCACCTTGGCCCGAAACACCTGCAAAACAGTCCACTGACTGTGTGGGCAAGCTGTAGATGACAAAGGAGCTGAAGTGAGCTACTTGGAGCTGAATGAAACTGTCGGGAGTACTTCTGAACACAATACACATGAAGAGAAGAGCCTGGAGAAGTATGGAGGCGCTTGGAGCTGCTGGAACACACCCGGGAGAGACTGGAGCTTAAAAAGGTCTAGATCTGAGCAAAAACGCCGAAAAACAATAAAAAAACTGCTCGAATCGCCTTCGAACAAGTCGTACGGGCTCGAAATCAGGTTCTGAGAAGTCGTACGGACTCATGGCACTGTCTCACAACTGTACGGACAGATCCGTACAGACTGTATGGATGGGGAGGGGAAAAAGCCAAAAAAAAATCGCCTAAAATGGTGCAGGACAGGCTTGTTTGTATGCGAGCAGCTTCGAAATTTCAAAAAACATCGAAATCGGACCGCAAAAGGTCAAAAATTAGCCATTGGACTATTGGAGCTACATCAAGCAAAAGCTGGAGAGCTGAATGTGAGAACCAAGAACGCGGATTGGAGCACCAAGCTTGTGGGTGTCTGGAAGCAAGCGCGGGAATGGGCTCTAGAGATGGAGGCGCTCTGATACTAAATGTAGAAACAAAGTGGAGACAGGTTGTAAACACAAGTGAGCAAGAGTGCACACACAAGAAAGCTCCAATAGAAATGTTCAAATGAAACAATACAAGTACTTGGTATATATAGTACCCAAGTACTACCGGTCAACCATAAGGTTGACTTTATGCCTACAACACCATATCTTTGTAATCTCTTACAGGTGGGCCTGTGATTGTTGTCTCTGGTGAATTGTTGCCTACTATAGTTGGATTGCGAAGAAAAATTCAGCAAATATGTCTCTTACGAGTGATGATTGGGATCTGGAAGAGGAGTCCTCTCAAGATGAGCAGGATGCACAACAAATGAATGAGGGAACTTCTCAAGATGCTCAAAATGCTGATGGGCACTGAAGTTGTAAATGCTCTTGGTGTGAATGAAATGCAGGGTGGGGGTCTAATGATGCTCAGGATGTAGAGGAGGCTGATGCATTGTTTAACGCACATAGCTGTTAAGTGTAGTGGGAGCACTTGCTCATCTGATGCGGGACCCAAGGTTTGCTGAGTTTAGGCAAACTCCTTTTAAGTCTACAGAGAAAAATGGTCATTCACATCCATGGGAAACTAGTGGGGCTCAGAAGCAGCCCGATGGTTCCATGCCATTCAATGGACATCCTTCAATAATGCCAAATGTGTAGGGTGCTCCACTGCAAGAGTCTATTTATGGTCCTATTGTGGGAGTTGCATCGCTCAAGGGAATAATTTTTAGAATGCAAATAGGGACAGCAAGCTTTCCCCCAATACTTGACACATTTAGGGTGTTTTGATGGTGGTTCAGTGTTCCAGGCTATGGCTCGTCAAGCTATAGATATTCCTGGAATGCCTGAAAATTATCCAATGGGTTCTCAGCCTGGTATGCAGGGTATGCAAGGGAATATGTCTGGGGGTATGCAGCCTGGAATGCATAATATAATGTATGGCAATATTGGCATGCAGCTAGGAATGCCAGGTAATTTTGGAGCTCCCACGGGTATGCTTGGAATGCTTGGTGCTGGTTTGGCAGACCCTCCAACAGGTAGTGGCCGTGCAAGACAGGCTGGAGGTAATGCTATGCATCCTCCATTTTTTCAGCCGCCTGGCAGTAATCTGGAACTTCCTGGCATTACTTACCATAAAGTCAAAGAAGGGAAGATATTTTGAGTGATTGTCTGCTACAATCTACTCTTAGTCACCTGGATCCTAGTTTAAAAACTTTATGAGGAGAACCCCAATAGGCCAAAGCCTCCAAGTACCAAGAGGAATATGCTCTAGACAAGGATTTACATACTAACCAAAAGAACAATGACACAGCCCACAACTTTGACTTGCTCTAAATGCACATCAAAACCCACATATGAATTCTAGTTGCATCTATGGGAGGTTGTTTTCAACTTCATAGGTCTTAGATTGATTGATGTTGTTTGATTCACTAAGAAGTACCTGCATGCCAACAAGGGTACAATCTTCTTATAGCTATAACCAATGATATTGGCTGAAGCTATAGTTAAGGAAGTCATCGCAGATTCTGTCCTCCACGTTGGGCCCCTCGGAGTCAATACACCATATCCATCGCAAGAAATTTCATAACAAAGAAAATGCCACTCACAACTACATTCACTCCCATGACTACATCTAGTGATCTTACTAGACGACGGTCTACCAATCTGAAAGAAAAGAAAGGCAATAAATGGAAGTTTGCATCTTGAGTCTTGTAACCTAAGGAAGTATATTTACTCCCAAGCCTACATCAACTATGTGTACATTGATCATCACACAATCTAAGTACAGTATCCACTTTGGGGCTTTGTTTTCTATCAGGCTTGAACTTGGAGACATTACTTGTGGCAGTGGTGGGAGAAGCAGAAGATCAAGCGACAGAAGATGATGATCAGGAAATTAAGTATTCCGCCCTAGACCACTTTGACCAAATCAACAACGTACAAATGGTTCCAGTGCTGAGAACACAATAATTGTTTTCATGCAGACCTTTTAAGAAGTGCTTCTAAGACAATGGAGGGAGTTGGGATGAAAAGGAACCTGACATGGCAGAAATCCCTTCTTAGAATCAATGACAATAGAGTGGATACATTGGTGAAGGAAGACAACCCTAGCCTTGCAAAACAGGATGTCATGCTCCTCTATTACAAACCAAGCTCATCGTTATTCCTTCAATCGCAGCCTTGCAACTGGATGTTCTGCTCCTCTATTACAAACCGAGCTCATAGGTAGATCCTTCTCAGACCTCCCATCTCTTTTTATCTCACACATAGTGTATAACACTTTGTCTATGCTTCGTTACAGTGGGGAATTGCCTACATATTCCAGTCCTTTGCTGTTGGTCAAGCCCTCTCCTGACACAAAGCTGGCTTTTTGGACAATGTTCAAGCAGACCCTAATTCCATGGGCTCTACTTCTCGTGTGAGATTATGCAAGCTTTAAAATGACACACAAGTTGGGACATGCTGCACACGAGGCGCTTCCATAAGCAATAGTGTAATTTAGAAGACACACAAAAACGTTACTGTAAAAATGGAGATGTAATAGCTCCTGGAATGCAGAGAGAATAATTTCGTAGTATTTGTTTTTTTCTTCATATGATGTCTAGGTATTGTTTAGAAATATATTTCAACGTCCTTGATTCTCCTGTAAAATTATGTCCATTTGAAAATTAAATAAAATGATTTTACCTTATCAACTTCTCTGTAGATTGTAGAGTGGTCTCATCAAAATTCCCTTTGACAACTGTCAGATGTCCTTGAGCATATCCAGACTGCGTTTTTTTGAGTATCAGAAAGGTGTTGTATACTCTCTTGAGGATTTTTTGGAGATGCAACGAGTAAAGCGCGCATGCATTATGGAAAAGTTGTTTCAGGTAGTATGGGAAATTCGAAAGGTTATCTCACTTCTATTTTAACCGCCTATTAATACTCCTATACATGCACATGTCCTGTTATGCCATACACACATGCCATAGTTACAAATGTGAACATCTGCATAGACCAGTACAGTGAGCACAAGATTTCCTTTCATTCCCTTTTTATTCCTCTCTTCTCATGACTTCAAGTAAACTTTGTGGATTATAATTAAATTTCATTTTACTCTAAAGGTGCTTGCTCTTAAAGCTTTATGCTTAAAGTTTTCTTTGCCTTCCCATAGTATCTTGCATCCACGTAATTTGGATCCTTAACTGGACACATAGACCAAAGGTAACCTTTTTAGTTCAAGATATCAATGATTGAGAAATTTTCTAATTTATTAGAAGGGTTATTCTAATGCCTTGGAAGAATATACAGTTCATCGCTGTTGTGTTATGTCTCGGATAAAATTGTTAGAAGTCATGAACTTGTTATGATTTCATGTCTAGATGCACACCTTCAACTCATATTCTAGATTTTTTAATAATAATGTTGGCTTTGCAGTTGTCAGAAGACGTTGTTGTAGATGTCAGAGGTGCTTGCACTGCAGTGCTTGCCAAGATTGAAGAGGATCTTCTTGGTCAGCAAATCGAAGATATAGATTTTTCCTCAGGGATCAGTAATAACATCCATACATCCCATTCTAAGGTAACTGGATCAAAGCTTGCTAGTGTCGCTGCAAAATGGAAACAGGAAAAAGAAAAAGCAGCAGAGGAAAGGGAAAACCAGGAAAGGTTTACCTTTGCCATTGCTGCTGCGAAAAGAAATGAGAGACAAAGACTCCTGAAGTTTCTCAGACTTGGTGACTATGTAATTGCTGATTGCATTCATCAGATTTTAATCAGGTCGTTTGTGGAAGTACTTCAGAATGTTTGTCATCATTCACTTCAAGAGATGTACCATTTCCTGGATGATTCCAGTACTTTTGAAATTTTGGTAAGAAAGGAACCTTCTAACCAAGCAGAGGGCATGGGCTCTCTCGAGCAAGCTGTTATCCAAATTGGAACAGAAGTTCCAATTTTTGAAGTCAAAATTGTTTTAGAAGGTGTTGATCTGCGACTACAACCAAATTGTACGGATTTCTTGAGAACTGTAAGATTCCAGCATCTCGAAGGCTAGATATACTTGATGTTATACTTGATGTTATTCTTATACTTTGGGTTTTACCGTGTTTTGCACTTGTATATCAAAATCTCTTGCTCATGGCAGTTTGAAGAGTTCTCAAAACGTATTCCTGATGGACTGAAGACAATACAAAGGCTTGTTTCCCATTGTGGTTTAAATGGAGTGGTGGAAAGAATGAGCCTCAACAATGAAACCACTTCTTCATACATGGATTTGATAGGTGAAAAGCAACTCGGAGAAGTATTGTCTATGATTCGGACTTCTTTTCAATTATCCTTCCAAGTGAGGATTGACGAGTTTTCCCTACTGTTTGAAATTCCTTTCCATTTCCTGAAAAGGGAATTTACTATTTTTGAACAAATAAATAAAGAAGGAAAAGGAAAGCTCAGTTCATAACACCTTTTCCATCAGCCTATAAGATGTTAATGAAAGGTTTAGTGGAGTTGGAGTGATAATTAATACTTGGATTATGAGCACTTTGTATGCTGAATGGTTTCAAAGACATTGTTGTAAGGTTTGGAGGTACAAATGCTCAAAGTACTCTGGCTTGTTTTAACAATCTTTTGTTCACCTTCTCTGTCAACCTAGAGGGGTGTCGATGAAGTGTTTAGTGGAGTTTGAGTGATAATAAGTACTTGAATTTCAATCATTTATATGCTGAGTGATTTCAAAGACATTGTCACAAGGTTTGGAGGTATGGCTTGTTTTGATAATATCGTCGTTGTTAAAGCACGATCTAACCATAGCTGTTGTTCAACAGGACGCAGAAGATGTAAAAGCACAGTTTCAACCCTTTTTAGACATTTACATACAAAATCAGAGTATCTCTGTTGAATGGATGCAAAAAGAGGTAAGGTTTTGAACATCACGTAAACTCTTGCTGAGTTTTGGCAGCTACTTACATGTTAACTGTTAAAATGAGCTTCTTCTAATCAGCAAGCTGTTTTAGTACAGGTTGATGAAGGCCGATGGGACATTGGAAAATTTCGTATAGAGTTGGATTCGTTTCTCCAACAAATTAAAGACATAAACTCGCTACTAGATAGTAAAGATGTGGTATGGATCTCAATTCTATGGGCATTATTTTCCATAAAAAACTTTTAAAATCAGTCAAACTTGCATGATGGTGTTCTCTTACTAAGGTCATAAGAGACAGTAATTGTTGAGATATTGGTCATTTGAGCAGCCAGTATCTTCAACCGTTGCACCCTCATGACTTCTGCGCACCCTACTCTATTGCTTTTCTTCATGTCGAGCCTCTACATCTATAGCTGTGCAAAATCAGCATCATCTTCCATATGAATCTGTCCGTGCAGATTTGTATGCAAGTTTTTTATTGCAGAATTCATTATTTTCCAGGTGATATACAATCGTTGAGGAGGATGTATTACTACTTGAGTTGGGACCTTTAAGGCGTGGAGTTATGAGGAGGATGAGGCCCTTCATTTCAGCTATCCGGCTCAGCTAGACAGGGGTTCCCCCTTGCTCCATATTTTTTCATTTTCGTAGTTGAGGCTATGGGCTACTACTTGCAGGCTACCAACAGTTATGGGACATTGAAGCTATCTCTTTCGATTAGGCAGAAATCTGCAATTTCTCCCAATGACGAGCTCTGGCATTCCTAACCGCGTATGGAAAGAAGGGGAGGCTCTTCTCTCGGTGCCCTGCATCAATCCATTCTCACTCCCCGGGATCCCATTGCAAATACTTTATGGGAACACCTCCATAAAGCCAAAGTCTCCATGAGCCCAAGAGAATATGATGAGGTTTAGGGTCCAAGTACCATCCTCCAAAAAGGACCTACAGGCTACAACTTTGACAGGCTGAAATGAAATATGCATAAGAATCCCATCCACCGATCTAGATAACTTGTCCCCATAGTGAACATTCTAGGAACAAAGTGGAGACAGGTTATGAACACAAGTG
This sequence comes from Dipteris shenzhenensis, assembly GCF_047967505.1. NCBI lineage: Eukaryota > Viridiplantae > Streptophyta > Polypodiopsida > Gleicheniales > Dipteridaceae > Dipteris > Dipteris shenzhenensis. The sequence goes on from NC_141604.1 coordinate 40,308,978, forward strand.
ACCAAGAGTGCACACACAAGAAAGCCCCAATAGAAATGTTCAAATGAAACAATACAAGTATATAGTACCCAAGTACTACTGGTCAACCATAGGGTTGACTTTATGCCTACAATACCATATCTTTGTAATTTCTTACAAACCCCCCCTCAAAGATATGGTTGAGAGTGCCCTGAAAAGGTCTCAGGTGTACCCTGCAGTACCTAAAGTACCATGGTTGTACAAATTCGTCCAGATGGATATGCAACCTATGGGAGTACATGAAAACAATGTCATTGTGAATCACTTCACAACCCCCCTTGACATTGTGAGAATGTCTCTGATCCCCAAGCCATGTCGATGTCGTAAGAAAAGATCTGCTGACAGGGCTTTGGTGAACATATCCGCCACATTGTCCTTAGATGGACAATAGATTAGATTAATGAAGCCATCAGAAATACAATCCCGTACTTAATGATAATGATTTTCAATGTGTTTCATGCGAGCATAAAAGAAAGGATTGTTGGCTATGGTAATGCAACTCTGGCTATCACAGAAGATAGAGTTTGCTTCGTCATCCTGTGCATGATGCAAGTCATGCAAAAGCTTCCTTAACCACATTAACTCCGTAGTGGCTGAATTTGCAGTTTTGTACTCTGCTTCATTGGAGAAAAGAGAGACTCGCTCTTGCTTCTTACTGAGCCATGAGATATAGGCTGAACCCAATGAGAAGCAATAGCCAGTAGTGGACCGTCTGTCGTCAATGTCCCCTGACCAATCTGAGTCGGTGAAACCGCTCTCAGCTTTAGATCACAATCTGAAGCATAATGCAAGCCAAGAGAGAGAGTGCCATGGACATATCTGAGAACCCTCTTTGCTGCATTCCAATGTGTGATCGTGGGACAATGCATGAACTGGCTCAAAAGCCCTGTGGCGTAGGCAATATCAAGCCTTGTGGAGCATAGATATATCAAACTGCCAACCAACTGCCTGTACAAAGTGCCATCAAACTTTTCAGCAGCATCATGCTTACTCAGCTTGAGTCCCTTTTCCAATGGAGTAGCCACAGGCTTAGAGTTCTCCATTTTAAATTTACCCCTTCGAATACTTTGTTTGTGACATAGAAATCCCATCATGGGTCTGCCAAAACTCAATGCCAAGACAATAATGCAATAGGCCCAATCTGCCATATCAAAGTTGTGACATAAAGCGGACTGCACTGTTGTAATTTGCTGCAAATCACTGCCAGTGAGTATGATGTCATCCACATATAGTATTGTGACGCCAAAAATTGATATTTCTTATTTGGCATTGGTATTTTTTTTCTCTATGTTTGATAAGAGTTTGAGTGTCAAGTGATAGCCTAGCGGCTCTTACTTATTTCTATTTTCTAAGATATTGTATGGGATTGAGAGAATGAGTGGAATGGATCATTGTAAAGACCATGTGTATGAATGATAAACACCTTGGTATGGGGTGAGAGTTATTTGTGTATGGGATATTATGGGGTTTTTTAAAAATAGGAAGAGTGAGTCATATAAAGAGGTGGGCTCATGCCCATGTGTTCCAATAATATAAGAGAGGCCACATGATAAGCGTGTGGAAGGCATGTGGAGGAGTGTGGAGTCAAGAGGAATCCTTTTAGAATTTCTATGTGGAATAAGGAGGATGTGGACATATGGAAAAGAGAGGGTCCCTATGGGCTCCATGTGGGGAGACTCTTGACTTTCTCAATATTTTAAGAGTCTTGAGTATCTTTTGATGGGACACATGGCAAGAGTAGTAAAAAAGGACATGGATGGTGACATACAGGCTTATGTGATTGATGGGGAAAGGAATCTACATGTAGCAATTCTAAATGGGTGAAGGAGGGTGACAAAATCTCTATAAAAGGAGCCCTCCTCTCCCTTGTTCATCATCTCTTCCACCATTAGGCCTCATGTTGTTGTAGCTCTAGTCTCCTCAAGCCTCTTCCATGAGCCTTCTCTCCCTATTGTAGAACTTATCTAGACTCTTGAGTCCATCTCTCTCTAGTTCATTCTCTCTCTATGAGTAGTCTTGGAGCTTCCGGTCCCTCTCATACGTATGAAACCTCTTCTTCTCCCTTGTGTTTAAAGTATTTTGAGTTACATTGGAGTGGAGTCTCACTCTATTGGTAATGAAGGTCACTTTAGGTTCTCTCTCTTGAGTGTCTCTTCTCTTTTTCCGTCGTTTTCTCTTCCAAAGTGCTGCTCCTTCCTCCCTCAGCCCGTCTCTCTCCCCCCTCAGCCTGTCCCTAGCCCCTCCCTGCTGCTCCCCCCCCTCCCCCCCTGCTGCTCCGCCCCCTCCCCCTGCCTGTCCCTCGCTCCCTCCCTCTGTTCCCTGCTTCCGCCCCCTCCCCCCTGCTGTCCCGCCCCCTCTCCCTGCCTCCGTCCCCTCCCCCCTGCTGCTCCGCCCCCTCTCCCTGCCTCCGCCCCTCCCCCCTGCTGCTCCCCCCTGCCCCCTGCTGTCCCGCCCCCTCTCCCTGCCTCCGTCCCCTCCCCCCTGCTGCTCCGCCCCCTCTCCCTGCCTCCGCCCCCTCCCCTCTGCTGCTCCCCCTCTCCCCCTGCCTCCGCCCCTTCCCCCCTGCTGCTCCGCTCCCTCTCCCTGCCTCCGCCCCCTCCCCCTTGCTGTCCCGCCCCCTCCCCTGCTGTCCCGCCCCCTCCCTGCTTGCTCTCCTGCCCCCTCTCTTCCTCTCACTCCTCCCTTTCTTCTCCTCTCCTTTCCCCTCCCTCCCTCTCAGCTTGCCCCTCTCCCCTCTCAGCCCCAGCCCCTCTCCTCCTTCCCTCCCCTTCCCCCCTGCTTCCTCCTAGCCTCCTTTCCCCTCCCTTGCCCCTCGCAGCTTTTTTGGAACGGAAGGAGCTTTTTTTTTTCTGTTCGAGTCGGCCTCCTCACCTTGATTGGCGATGGATTCCCCGTCAGCCAATCCTACTCCATCTCCACCGGCCGCGAAAACTATCACTTTCTCTAAAGACGAGTTGCAGCAGCTCAAGAAGGATGTAGAGATTGAGTGCTCTACCACTTTGCTAGCACGCATCTTCGGGTCTCACCCTTCCAGATCCCAAGCCAGAGACTGGATGCTTGCGGCTCTCCCCCCAGACCTCGCTCCTCGATTGGTAGATGTTCGCCTTCTGGGACGAGGTTTTTTCCAGGTTGTTTTTGACACTCCAGAGGCTGCGAGCACTGTGCTCAAGGCCGAGTTTTTACACCTGGGACACAGGAAGATCTTCTTTGAAGCCTTTCACCTTGGTTTCGACCCAGTTGAGGCAGATAAGAAATTCTTCTCGCTCTTCATCAGGTTCCCCGGGCTTCCCCAGGTTTACCATCGACTTCTTTCTGTTATTGGGGAGCATTTTGGCGCAGTTGCTGAGATCCCACCCCTCCCTGGGTTGCCATTGACTGCAGCAGAGGCAACCAAGGCTGATGGGGTTCCTAGAGTTAGGGTCCTTTGCAAGGATCCTAACCTCGAGATGGACCACGTCATGATACAGCGCCCGGATGGTTCCTTTTTTCGCCAGAGAGTGGAGATTTCAGGCAGGCAGGACCAGTGCAGGATTTGCAGGACCTCGGGACACTTTGCCAGGGATTGTCCCAGGAAGAAGAAAAGGCCTAAGAAGGCCTCTGGTACAGCTACCGCCTCAGGGCATCGACAGGGGGGACAGGGGGGGGATTAGACCCGGCACTTGCCCCTCGACCTCGACAGAGGGGTGGTACAGGTCCAGCTCCTGCTCCTCATTCTTCACGTGGCGGTCCTGCTCAGTCAGGTGGTGGTACAGGTCCAGTACCTATTCCTCGGCCTCATCAAGGGGGTGGTACAGGTCCTGCTCCTCGACCCCCACCTCCCTCAGGCACACGCGACGCTTTACAGTGGGTTCCAGTACGTGTGCAGGTCCTTCCTTCAGTTCACGAGGGTACCTTAGTAGACTCTGCTTCACCTCGAGCTGTCCTTCCTGTCTCACCTTGCACAGTCCGAGACGCTGAAGCTTCGACCTCCTCCCCAGTTGCAGCTTCTTCCTTAGATCCAGCACTGCCAGATGTTCCTCTTGAGGATGGAGAGATTTCCGCGGCTGGGCAGACACCGGGTAGAGAGCCTTCCTCACTCCCTCCCTTGGACAGGGGGAAGGGGATAGCTTACACTGTTGATCCTCTTCCCTCACAAGGGATCCTTCGTACTCCGGTGTCTGGATTGCTCCACAGGAACTCGTTTTCAGCCTTGGCAGAGAGTTCAGATTTCCCAGAGGAGGAGTTTGTGCCCGCTACTTTTGGGGAGCCAGTGGTTGGATTTCCTATTGACAGGGCTTCTTCTTCAGGTGCCAGGATTCTTTCCCCTATTGACTTTCCTCCACTGGGTTCCTTCCCTCCTTCCAGGAGGTCTTCCCCTGTTGAGGGGTTTGTTTCCGCCACTAGGTCGGGTAAGGTGTTCCACTCTACATCCTCCCGTTGATGAGGATTATCAGTTGGAACATACAGGGCCTAGGTGGCGTCCCACATCGCCGCCGCAGACAGCTGATCCGGGTCAGCTTCATCCAGGTGTTACTGGGGGTCCCATTGATATATTATTTATTCAAGAGCACAAGCTGGATTATAGAGATTGTGCCAAGTCAGGCAAGTTGCTTTCAGCACATACTTTTTGGTCGCCTGCATTGGGCACTAGGGGAGGCACTTCTATTTCAGTTTGGCAGTCGGTTCTCCCCTTAGTTGTTGGGCACGGAGTCATTATCCCCTCTAGAGCTCAGTGGATTATTCTCTCGATTGGAGGGCGTAAGGTTGGCTTCCTCAACCTATATGCCTCCAACATTAGAGGGGAACGTGTCCTTATGTGGAAGACTTTGCTCTCCTGGGCCCCCATTGTGGATTCTTGGGTGATTGGAGGTGACTTTAACATGGTCGAGTTACCTTCAGACAAAAAAGGGGGTAGAGAAGGCGGACTTCACTCTTTGGAGAGAGCAGCTTGGGATGCCTTCCTTTTCCATTTCTATGGCAGAGATACTTGGTGTGATGATGCCTTTCTTATTCAGCCACAGTCCCTCCTGTTCTCTTGGTCGAACAGGAGGCAACAGATGCCTATTCATGCACGCATTGACAGATTTTATGTAGATGACTGGGCACTAGACAGAGGTGGATCGGTATGCATTGCTGCGGGGGTTTCCACCTCAGACCATTTCCCTGTTGTTCTGGCTATCTCAGAGCCTCACTTGAGAGGCCGATCTGCCAGCATCAGGATCCCAGATGCCTTTTACACAGAGGAGGACCTTACAGAGGCAGCCCTACGGGTATGGTTTGCTCATGTCCAGGGAGGGCAGCCACATCCTTCACATTTAGCCGCTGCCGTCTCTGGTATTAGCGACTTTTACTGCTCAGTTGCTTCTACCAGGAGACGAGATATTCTCAGACGTGAGATTGGTGTTCGCCAGCAGTTAGCAGCTTTGCAGAGGGAAGAGCAGAAACGGCCTTCAGATGCTTGGATTCAGGAGCGCCTTGCTGCAGCGAGGGCTCATCTGCAGTTATTGCTTGATCAGAGAGCAGAGTATGCCTTTCATGCACGGGAGTCCTTCTGGATTCAGATGGGTGGTAGAGTCAATAAACACTTCTTCTCTACTCTTGGCCCTAGACATAGTAGAGAGAGTGTATCTCAGCTTATTGACTCACATGGGGTTTTACAGATAGAGCCAGATGACGTCTTACGCATAGCTTCAGATTTCTATGCCACCCTCCTTACTGCTGATCCTGAGACACACGATATAGAGGATGCTAGACAGGCTATTTGGCAGAGTATCCCAGTGTTGGTGAATCCGGATATGCATGTTCTACTTGACGCACCTTTCACCAACACAGAGTTCAGGACTGCACTTTCAGCCCTTCACAAGGGCAAGTGCCCAGGTTTAGATGGCCTCACCCCGTCTTTTTTCATTGCATTTTGGGATATGATTGGAGACTATATTACTTCAGCCATGCAGGCCATTTGGGACTCTGGCGAGATGCCTGAATCGCTTACAGAGGGCCTCATCCACCTTATCCCAAAAGGAGGTAGCAGAAATTTGTTGTCCCAGTGGAGGCCTATCACACTTCTGGGGACTTGTTACAAGATTCTGGCCAAGGCTATCAGCCTCCGATTGCAGCCACTTCTCCCTGATCTTATCCATGACACTCAGACGGGATTTGTGCATGGCAGAAGTATTTTTGATAACATTTTTTCTTTCTGGGAAGCTTCAGAGTGGGCCATGCAGAGTGGCCAGAATCTTGCCATTCTACTGTTGGATTTTGAAAAAGCTTATGACAGAGTAGATTGGAGTTTTTTGGAGGGCACCCTTCTACGCTTTGGATTCACTGATGTTTGGATCAGAGGTGTTTCCTCTTTGTACAGATCAGCCCATAGCCAGGCACTTATTGGTGGGGTAAGGGGTGAGAGATTTCAGATTTCGAGATCAGTCCGTCAGGGATGCCCCCTTGCTCCTTTCCTTTTTTTATTCGTGGCCGAAGCTATGAGCATCTATGTTAGATCTCAAGCTGACATCTTTGGGCTGAGACTTCCTATCAGAAGAGAAGAGGAGCTGCTTGACAGTGAGTTGGCTGATGACACAGCGATTTATTTGGATGCCTCTCCACAGACATTGACTTCTTTCAGGACAGCATTGGATTTATTTTGCTTGGCGGCAGGGGCGCAGATAAATTGGCATAAATCCAATGGCTTTTGGATCAGTGATGAGGACACTCCAGTTTGGGGACTTGACATAGGGTTCACTTGGGTTCAGAGGGGTGTGCCTATCAGGTATTTGGGCTGCCAGGTCGGCTTGGGTATTTCTACCACGCAGCAGTTTGCTCCCGTGTTGGAGAGCATCAGAAGGAAGCTTCTCTTTTGGAGCTCAGCCAAGCTGGATCTTGCCTCTAGAGTTGTGGTGGTCAACCAGGTCCTCTTGGCCACGGCCTGGTTTATTTGTTCATGTTGGTGCCGTTCTAGGGACTGCATCATTCAGCTCAGAAGACGCCGATCAGGAACTTTCTCTGGAGTGGGCTTGATGGCACAGCAGATGCCTTAGCCAGAGTGGCTTGGGAGACCCTCATCCTCCCTACACAGGATGGGGGTCTCAATATTATTGATCCAGATTTACAGTGCAGAGCCTTACTTTGCAAGATAGTGGTGCGAGGACTTATGCCAGGACAGGAACCGTGGAAGGACTTTCTTATCAGCAGCATACAGAGGTGCACACCTTCCTCAGGAGGAGACTGGATGAGCAGTGTTAGATGGATTTTCACCTCAGCACACCTCAGATCACCTTCATCCCCTCTCATGGTTGCCATTCTGAAAGCTTGGGCTAGTTTCAGAAGCTCTCTTCGGAGGATTCCTCCTTCCTCCCGGGAAGAGATTGATAGGCAGCCCATCATGTGGAACGACAGTATTTTAGATGATCGTGGCAGACCACTGGGTGCCTCACTCTACATGCAGTGGGCCAGGTGGGAGAGGGGACCTGCTTCTTCTTTGGGATCTTGGAAAGCCTTCCGTAGGCTTCCAGAGGAAACCAAGTCAAGGTTGACAGGACATCTCAGAGGGAGTGCAAGGAGGATCTTGCAGATTGAGTCAGCCCTTCCAGAGGCTTGGATAGACACAGATGATATGCCTCTCACTACCTCCACTTGGGCAGGTACTTTCTCGAGAGGCGGGGTTCCACTTCAGGTCTTAGCCTTCCGAGGTGCACAGGAGGATGCTTTGGTTTTCAGTGTCCAAGATGGTGGCAGATTGCTCAGATCTACAGATGATATATTGCTTGAGTCTGCTTTTCAGCCTATCAGGGTCGTAGGCCTTTTGATGCAGGGATCAGATTCAGAGTGGTTCTTAGACCCTGACCCCCAGTTACTCTCCACCGGGTCTTGGAGACTTTGGCTCTATGGAGGAGTTCCCATCAGGTATTTACAATGGGACCCCGGAGAGTGGGAGTGGATTGACGCGGGGCATCGAGAGAAGACCATCCCCTTCTTTCGTTACACGGTCAGTAATGCCAGGAGATTTCAGCTCAGTAGTAGAGGCTGGAGACCCTCCAGAGTTCCTCATTGGGAGACTTTTGGTATTACTGCGGATCAGCAGAGGTACTTCTGGAGGAGGCTCTGGAATTCCCACAGGAATAGAAAGATCACTATCTTCTTTTGGCTTTCTATTCATGGAGGGATTGCAGTGAACCTTTGGAGGTCCAGATTCGGAGCCGACCCTACTTGCCCTCGTTGCCTTTCTGCTTCGGAGTCTATTCAGCATTGCTTATGGGATTGCAGATAGGCGAGATTGATTTGGATGGGGATAGCCAGGATCTTCAGTCACTTTGCCCATTCCCCACTCTTTATGACTTGGGGCTCGGTGGCTTGGCTTTCTCTTACAGGACCTCAGGTTTTCTATGAGGGACTTGACTCCTCCCGGGCCATTTCGGTTCGACATCATTGGGTTGAGCTTTGCTCGTTGGATGTGGTTCCACACCGTCCTTTTACAGCTGTACATGCCTCTGTGGATACTTCTTGGGAGATTATAGCGAGCATAGCAGCCTGGCATATCTGGAGATCCAGATGCACAGAGGCTATGGAGGGTACTCAGGTTCATCCCTCGCACACATTGGCTAGTATCTGGACAGACATCGTACACACTCTGATGGCCGTATGGACGGGTATGCAGGGGACTCCCGTGCAGCCTCAGCTAGGAGGGCTTCTTTCTTCAGGGAATGGAAGGATTCTCCTTTCTTCTCTGAATCTACTACAGGGTTGAGATGGCACTTTCAGCCTCAGCCTTGGTTTCTTTCCACCTCACTCTAAGGGGGTTTTTTATTATCCTCATGATTTCATGATGTATTCCGCTTTGAGCTTGCTCTCGCGGGTTTTTGTTCTTACTTAATAGAAGTCTTTTTCATGAAAAAAAAAAAGTGCTCAAAAGTGTTGTCTATTCGGTCGCTCATTACACATACATGGTTTATCTATTTGCCAAGCCACAAAGGGAGCTCTTCCTTCCCTCGTAGAAGATCTCTATGGGACTTGGATCATTGATGAAGTCTAAGCATGGAGGTAGTATTATCCCAAGTTGGCACCGGTAGGAGGAGTAGGTGTTTTTCATGACATGACAGTTTGACCCCTTGTTAGTATTTTGCTCATAGCTTTTTGCTCCATCGTCCGATTTGGACGAAACTTATATCAGCGCAAAGCTCTCTTCAAGGAGCATCATCTTATGTCTTCTAGATGTCAAACCAAAAATCTACGACTCTCTGTGTGTGATTGTTTCTTTTTCAGACAGTTTTTACCCTCGCCGAGTAAACTGCCCATATCTTTCCGGTCGCTTCTCTGTTTCTTACGAAACTTATATCAGAGCGAAGGGTGGAGGGGCTGAGGCAAGGGTAGAAGAGGCGGGGGGGGGGGGGGGGGGGGGGAGAGGAGGCGGGGAGGAGGGTAGAGGAGGTGGGGGGTAGGGAGGATTGAGAAGCGGGTAGAGGAGGCAGGGGGGGGGAGGGTAGAGGAGGCGGGAGAAGGGCTGAGGCGGGGGGAGGGAGGGAAGAGGTAGGGGTAGAGGAGGCGGGGGGAGGGCTGAGGCAGGGGGTAGGGAGTGGGGCTGAGAGGGAGGAGAGGTAGGGGAGCGGCTGAGAGGGAGGAGGCGGGGTAGGGAGGGAAGAAAAAAGAAAGAAAGTTTATTAATGTCCACTGGAGACCTAAAAAGGTCTATGGAACAAAAGAGACCTGCTTATACATCAGTACAGAGAGGGCCATAGGCAACCTCCCTGGGAGTATCATCAGATTCCTCCAAAAAAACAAAACACATAGAACATAAAACATAAAAGGAACTAAGTACTAGGCTATGGAGTGGCCATTACATTAGTTTAAGACTGAGGGTCTTTAGATTTTGTCTTAAATTCTCTAATCACTACAAGACCGTCACGATATACTGCCCATTTTCCTGCTTCCTTGGCTGCCCGTGCCTTAGCAAGCTCGGTAGCTTTGTTCTTCAGTTGGGTTCTTGTAAGCTCCTCAGCAATCCATATCTTTGTCCCCTTCAGCTTATAGGATTGTCGTAGAATCCTCTTCCTGAGTGTCTTCGAGTTGAAGGTGATGACAACGTGTCCATTCCTAGGCGATAAATAAACTGGGGAAGACTCCTCTTCATCATCATTCTTGTCATCAGTTGGGCTTGTTGACCAATCAATGGCCAGGACTGCTGCCTTGATTCTGTCGATTGCCTCCTCGAAAGTGTCATCCTTGTGTTGCCAATCGGGTATTCCCCCTATTCGAATCTTCATAGCATTCTCTTTCCGAAGGTGATGTTCTTGGATCTCTGTTTGGATGTCAACCTTGGGTTCAGCTGTCACTTTCACCTGGATGAGCTCTTTAACCATGGAAATCAGCTGTGATGTTGGGGGCTCAGCTTTACATGTTTGTACGGCTGCTGCAATAATCTCCTGCTTCCCTGGGCCTTCCAAAGTTGCAATACGAGCTAGGGCTTGGGTGAGCTGGGACCTCAGGTCTCGCACTTCTTGCTGGAGATGGTAAATCTGCTCTTGCGGCTTGGTCGGCATAGGGGGAGGTTGAATCTTATACCTAGAGTACGTCCTGTCGAAGGGAGCAGGGGTTGTGGCTACCATGGCGAAGTAAAGCTTGGGGGGATGAGGGGAGGATGGGCTGGCCATATTGACTATTCCCCTTTTGGCTGGACTAACCCCTTGGCTGGGCCTGGGGTACAGCCCAGCCAAGAGTGGGGAGAGGAAGTGGGGAAGTGAAGAGCGGTGGGCTGGGCAACGACGAGCTGAGCGACGAGGGGAGCGACGGGGCTGAGCGACGGGGGGAGCGACGGGGGCAGAGCGACGAGGGCGAGCGACGAGGGACGGATGGGAGGAGCGACGAGGGACGGACGAAGGAAGCGACGAGGGACGGACGGGGGGAGCGACGAGGGATGGACGGGGGGGAGCGACGCGGGACAGACGGAAGGGCTGAGGTGGGGGGTAGAGGAGGCGGGGTAGGGAGTGGTTGGGAGGGAGGCAGTTGGGGGAGAGGGAGGGGTGGTAGGGAGGGAGACGGGCGGAGAGGGAGGGGCTGAGAGGGAGGGGCAGTAAGGGAGGAGGAGGGGGTTGAGAGAGAGGAGAGGCTGGAGGGGCAGTCGTGCGGGGAGGAGCAGCACTCCCATCAATATAATTTGTCCCCTTTCCTTGTCCACATGCTCGTCATACTTGGAAATTGGAACTTTTCCCCTCCCATTAATATAATTTGTCCCCTTTCCTTGTCCACATGCTCGTCATACTTGGGAGTTGTCTCTATGCGTAATAGTATGGCAAGGTATCGATGGTACACCTAAGGAAGGTGGGGTAGTTGGATAAAGAGAGAGGTGACCCGACTGCCTTCCCTCAATAGAATCAAAACCCAAAGGGAAAGGTGACATAAAAATCCTCCTAGAGGCTAGCACCAAGGGTTAGCCTTGAGCACCGAAGCCGTGGCCTTAGGAGAATCGAAAACCACCTGAAAGAAGCCTCATCCTAGTAAGTGTGCATCTAAAAGGTGAGGAGCAAGGTCTTTGGGTAAGGCCACAAGCATCCAATCCCTGGCTTGCGATTTAGAAGGATGGGACCCATGGATGTGGGCGAAGAGCGAGGTAGAACTTTCTATCTCTACATCGTTTTTGAGCTGTTGCAACTCGTCCTTTGAGAAAATAATTGTTTTTCGCGGTCCGTAGAAGTGGTTGAGGAGAACGTGTATCCATTCATCAATCAAGGCGAAAAGGCCGACTCAAACACGATGAAACTCTATTCGACAATTCCTTGCTATGGGAGGGGCTGGAAACCAGAGAGTTAGAAGCAAAGGAAGGGGCTGAAGCTGAAGGGTGAGAGGAGGGACGGTTGAGGGGAAGGGCAAGGGCTGAGAGGAGGGAAGGCTGAGGGGGGAGGATGTGAGAGTGAGGGGGGAGGAGAGAGAGGATAGGAGTGGGGCAGGACAGCTAGGGAGGGGGAATGAGAGGCTAGGGAGGGGGGAGGGAGAGCTAGCAGGGGGGTGTGAGGAAGCTAGGGAGGGGGGCGGAGCAGCTAGGGAGGGGGCGGAGCAGAAAAGGAGGGGGATGGCTAGGGAGGGGGGAAGAACAGCCACAGGGGGGGGTCTGTAGCAATCAGCCGAGGGAGGGAGAGTGCAAGGAAGGGGGGCGGGGCAGCAGGTAGAGTCTAGAGAGGGGGGCAATAGAAGGCCAAGAGGAGGGAAAGGGGTAGAGAGGGGGCAGGACAGCAGAGCAGAGGCAAAGAGAGGGGACAGAAAGGGGTAGAGAAGGGGCGGGACAGCAGAGTAGGGGCAAAGAGAGGGGACAAAAAGGGAGGGAGGCAGGGAGGAGCAGCCATGTACATCGTTTCGAATGCAAGAATCATTTTCAGTGTCATTTGGCCATCAATTCCCTTAAGGATGTGATCTATTTTCTTTTCCACATCACTTGGGGGCTACTGTTACTTTGTTACTTTTATAGATGAATTCACCAGGTTTCACTTGGATATATCCCATGAAGCTGAATTCAGATGTGTCTCTTTCTTTAAGCATTGGATTGCCTTGGAAGAGAATGAAAGTGGGGAGAAACGCTTGACCTTCCGCACTGACAGGGGGAGTAAGTACATGACCCGGGAATTTTCTGATTTTTTAGCAGCCCGGGGTATCATTCATTAGTGCACAGTGGCCTACAGTCCGCAACAAAATGGACTTACAAAGCGCAAGAATAGAACAGAAATGGAAATGGGCAAGTGCATGCTTAAGGGAAAGTCTTTGCCCAATAAACTTTGGTTGGATGCAACAACTTCTATGATACATGGTTCTAAGACCTCACTCCTTGGTGCACTGTTCCTTTTGTATTGAAAAAGAATCTAGTAAAGTGTCATATTGCAAACGTTGGGCCTGGAAGGGTCTCTCTTGTTTATCTTTTGTCTATATTTTGGTTCTTTCCTATATATCCTTTGATAATATGGTGTGCTCTCTCTTGTTATGTAGGGGGTTTTGCACATCAATAACAAACTATTAAAGGAGAGCCTTCTACCATCACCTCAGAGATGTTTGCAAGCAATTTTTACCTTGATTCCACAGCTTGTCTCACGTTACTATCAGGTAAGACACCTTAACAAAATATTAAAGTTCAAATTCCCCTTTTTAAAGTCACAGTTTTAATTATATCAATGGTGTAAGATATGAAATACTATATTGCAATGATAAATGAGCGTGCATAGAAAGCTCCCTGAAGACATTATATTTGTTCTATTGAAGTGGAATTTCAGGTCTTTATTACTGAAATCCATACGTCAACAAAAAAGCTACTCATAAAGCCATCAAACGTGGAGGAGTTTGTGGAGCTTGCTAATTTTCTTCAGGTAAAAGTTATAGTACTCAAAGAATTGACGCTTCTAGATTTAACAAGGATCATTGTTTTCATCTTCGATACGGAAAAAAGTGGTAGGACCCAATGAAGTTATGTGTAATAATTTTAATTAGGCTTGATCTAGGTGAGGATTGTTCATTGGAACATACAAGGCATTGGTGGCATCCCTCATCGCACCGCTGCAGACAACTGCAGCTTCATCCAAGTGTTACGGGTGGCTTTATTGATGTCTTATTCATTCAAACCCAGAAAATCGATTCTAGAGATTGCGCAAAGTCCGGCAAATTACTTTCAAGTCACGCCTTTTGGTGACCTGCTTTAGGTTCTAGGGGAGGTACATGCATCTAAGTTTCAGACTCTTTTTTTTCCCTTGGTTGTTGAGCGATCCTTCCCTCCAGAGCCTAGTGAATTCTTCTTTTGATCGGGGGATGTAAGATTGGATTCCTCAACCTCTATGCCCCCAATAATAGAGGGTCTACGAAAGCAGTAGGAAAGAGCCAACATTTGGCACCACTGCCGGGGAGACTAGCGTCTCAAGTAATGAGTAACCATACTCAAGTATGTTCCCCTTGCTCATGGCTGCAGCTCGTTGCAGTTTTCTTTTCCCCCTACTCATTGTTGCTAATCAGCCTAGCTTTGCACAAGCTCTTGCTATCTTCCAATCTGTGCTCGGCTGAAGCAAAGCTTGCCGTGCCTTGCTGCATTTTCTTTTGCTTGGGGCTAGGATAATGGCTGTTAACTGCCCACCTCCTTCCCCTTACCCTTTCGTTTTTCTTCCTTCCAAGCTGTCTTTGACAGCCCGCGAAGGCCTTCTTGGGGTGTCTGCTTTTGCAAACCCCCCCGGCCCCCCCGGCCCATCCTCTCTCTCTCTCTCTCTCTCTCTCAATCGGTGGACTGCTGCACGGACACTCTCTGGTGTGAAGAGACTAGATGAAGCTGGCCTAGGGGTATGGGATAAATCGATGGCTAGCTGATCTGGAACATCGTATAGAGCTGAAGTATATGCAGACCAGACACGTGGATCTGTGAGGGGGCTCTGAGACTTCAAGCGGTTGGTTAGGCGCAAGAAACGCCAATTTCTAGCCCGGAATGAGGAGGAGCTGAGAAGCTTGCTTTTCAGCTGTGACTCCAAGGAATTCTGGAGAAAATTCCTCCGCTTGAAGTCTCAGAGCCCCCTCACAGATCCACGTGTCTGGTCTGCATATACTTCAGCTCTATACGATGTTCCAGATCAGCCAACCATAGATTTATCCCATACCCCTAGGCCAGCTTCATCTAGTCTCTTCACACCAGAGAGTGTCCGTGCAGCAGTCCACCGATTGAAGAACGGGAGAGCTAAGGATCATGATGGATTGCAAGCGGAGTATGTAATCCATGGGATTGATGCCTTAGATTTTGTTCTTTCCCGTCTCTTCAATGAGTCTGTTTATATAGGCCTACCACAGTCCTGTTTAGGCAATACCATAGTACCTATCCACAAGTCAGGGGACCCTATGGAGCCGTCAAATTACAGGACCATCATGATTGGCCACGTTATGGCTAAGATCTATGCATCAGTTTTGGAAAGCCGTATAAATGACCATGCCGAGACGACAGGACTCAGAGCCAGAGGGCAGGCTGGATTTCGCAGGGATCATTCGACACTTGACCACATCCTCACACTCAGGGCACTGGTAGAGGAGGCGAAGTCACGAAGGCAACGGCTTTATTGTTGCTTCGTGGACTTCAGGAAGGCATTTGACACAGTTCCGCGATTCAGATTGTTTCAGAGGATTCGTCAGATGGGCTTCAGTGGAGAGATACAGTGGGCTATCATGGCTTTGTATGAGAGGGTCACTGGTCGGGTTCGGACACGTGAGGGGCTCTCAGAGGAGGTATGCAGCACGATTGGGGTGAAGCAGGGTTGCCCGCTCTCTCCTACTCTCTTTGGATTATATATTGATGAACTAGAGATGTTTGTACAGATGACAGGCGGTGTGGGCTCTACTCTCTCAGGATCCTCCATTCCTATCCTCCTGTATGCGGACGATGTGGTTCTCATTTCCTCTACTGCTCAGGGCCTCCAGGCACATATTGAGGCACTCCACAGGTTTTGCCAGGACAGGGGGTTGACCGTAAACCTTGGCAAGACCAAGGTTATGGTTTTCAACACCTCTGATCGTATTTACAGCACGGATGAGTTTTGCTTCACTTATGACGGACAGCCCATTGAGCTTGTTAGAGAGTACACTTATTTGGGGGCAGTTTTCAGGGGACCGGTTTTCACCATGACATATGCAGCACGAGATAGGATTAGTAAAGGGTATGCTTCGTTGGCTCATCTTGAGCCTCAATGTTTTCAGTCCCACTTTCAGCATCCCGATACGAAATCCTTGCTTTTTGATACATTGGTGAGACCAGCTGCGATGTATGCAGCTCCTTTCTGGGCAGAAGACCTCGGCGCTGCAGATTGGAGACGAGTAGAGAGGTTACAGATCATCATGTTCTCTCGGCTCATTAGGGCCAAGGCTACAGTTCCGCACAAGATCATGCTAGCAGAGTTTGGAGCTACTCCCCTTGCATTGGATGCAGCGTTTTAGTTGGTCATGTATTTGCACATGGTTAGGGAGTTTGGAGACTCAGCAGCAGGCAGAGCTCGGTTGCCATGGTTAGCACTTGCATCTTCTATGGAGTTGGCACGATCTGGGGCCCGATACTGCTGGTACTTCAGACTCACTAGGTGGCTCACATCTCTTGGACTAGACATGGATAGACTGCCTCCCTTCCGATACAGCATTGATGCCCCTCATCTCGAGTTGACTCGCCACGAGCTTAGCCAAGTCACGAGAGCAAACTTGCTGCAGCTTCATACGTATCGCACTTGGATTTATCCCACGTAGCTTCCGACGAAGATGGCCACATATCGTGACCACTTCCTTTGGATCTCAGAGGACGGGTTTGTCATTCCACCAGGCTATACAGGTATCCACATGTCCCACTCACTGAGGATTTGGCCAGCTTAGAGTCTCTTCGCATCAGCTCGAGATAGAGGCTGGTAGGATGCGACGCATGGAGGATGGACGGCGACCAGGCCGAGAGACCAGGATCTGCCCTTGTTGCACCATGGGAGAGGTGGAGTCAGAGGAGCACTTCATTTGCAGATGCCCGCTATATTATGAGCTCAGAGGTAGATTCCACTGTCTCTTCACGGATGACTTTGGACCTCTCTCACGAGTGATGGACTACGAGGATCAGCATTGCCTAGCTCTTTATGTCAGGGAGGCCACTATGCTTCGACGAGACTACCTCAGAGACCATCAGCACAGACCGGAGCGTGATAGAGCCCAGCCTGATAGAGCTCAGGCACACGCTATACCAGAGGACAGAGACCAAGAGGAGCATGAGGAGGTCAGAGCTCACACAGGACACATGCCTCCACCCTGTGGATGTACATATGAGATGGTTTGTAGACGCCGTAGGATCTTGTTACATAGGGGACGTACTCGCCGCTTCATCTCCAGACGATCCAGGATGATGGCAGCTTTTTGGAGGAGACTTACTCATGGAGATCTCGCCCCACCAGCCGCTCACCTCACCTTTGCTCAGATTTGTACTCTCATAGCAGGAGGCAGAGTCGATGGACAGGATTTCCAGTATTATTTTGGTTCTCATACTCCGTGACACCTGGACTTGTATCTTTGCATTGGCATATTGTACTCATCCCCCCATTTTGCACCCAGGGGCGGTTTTCTTGCATCTAGTTTACTTTGTATTTAGGCTCAGATTTGACATTATGTACTTTCACTTGCATTGTATTGCGTAGCACTTAGATGATATTCGACGATGCCTCTTCTTTGTGGCACGTTGATTTTGTGCTATCTTGTATGCAGAGTTCTTGATGTCCCATGGGCCCATTTTGGCCTTTAGTGGACAATAATACACTTTCTTTCTTTCTTTCTTTCTCTCTCTCTCTCTCTCTCTCTCTCTCTCTCTCTCCGGCCTTCCAACAATGTACTCTCTCTCTCTCTCTCTCTCTCTCTCTCTCTCTCTCTCTCTCTCTCTCTCTCTCCGGCTGTCCCCAACAGTGTAGTCGGTTGGAACGTTCAAGGCCTCGGAGGTGTATCTCACCGCCACTGTAGGTAGCTGATTCGTAACCAACCTCATCCAGGTGTTACGGGAGGCCCATTGATATTCTCATGATTTAGGAACACAAACTCGATGTCAAGGATTGTGCCAAGTCAGGTAAGCTATACTTTTTGGTCACCCGCCTTGGGCACCAGGGGAGGTACTTGCATTTATGTTTCTTCTTCAATGCTCCCCTTGGTGATTGGACATGGGATCATAGTTCCCTCTATAGCTCAGTGGATCATTCTTTTGATTGGTGGGTGTCCCTCCCTCTACCCCGCTCCCTACCCCCTGCCTCTACACCCCTCCCCTCTACCCGCTTCCTTCCCCCCGCCTGTACCTCCCTCCCCTCTTCTCCCCTCTCCTCTACCCTGCTCCCTCCCCCCCGCTTCAGCCCTCTCCTCTACCCCCTCTCCTCTCCCCCGCTCCCTATTCCCCGGCCTTAGACCTCTCCTCTACCCCCTTCCTCTTCTTCCTGTCTCCCCCCTCTTCCTTGTCCCGCAGCGTTTTTGGAGCGGACGGAGCCTCAAAAGTGTCCGAGTCAGCCTCCTCACCTCGATTAGCGATGGATATTCCTTCAGCCAATCCTAGTCCACCTCCACCGGCCGCGCGAAAAATATTACTTTTTCTAAAGACGAGTTGCAGCAGCTCAAGAAGGACGTAGAGATTGAATGCGCTACCACATTGCTCGCACACATCTTCGGGTCTCACCCTTCCAGATCCCAAGCCAAAGACTGGATGCTTGCGGCTCTCCCCCAAGACCTCACTCCACGATTGTTAGATGTTCGTCTTCTGGGGCAAGGTTTTTTCCAGGTTATTTTTGACACTCCAGAGGCTGCAAGCACAGTGCTCAAAGCTGAGTTTTGACACCTGGGACACAGGAAGATCTTCGACGCCTTTGATATTGGTTTCGACCCAATGGAGGCAGGTAAGGAAATCTTTTCGCTCTTCATAAGATTTCCCGAGCTTCCCCAGGTTTACCATCGACTTCTTTTTGTTATTAGGGAGCATTTCGGCGCGGTTGCTAAGATTACACCCCTCCTTGGGTTGCCATTGACTGTAGCAAAGGCAACCAAGGCTAATGGGGTACCTAGAGTTAGGGTCCTCTGTAAGGATCCGAACCTCACGATGGACCATGTTATGATCCATCGCTCGGATGGTTCCTTTTTTCGCCAGAGAGTAGAGATTACAGGTAGGCAGGACCAGTGCAGGATATGCAGGACCATTGGACACTTTGCCAGGGATTACAGCTACCGCCCCACGGCCTCGACATGGGGGTGGTACAGGTCGAGCACCTGCTCCTCAACCTCAACAGGTTCAGCTTCGACCTCCTCCCCGGTTGCAGCTTCGACCTCCTCGAACTAGCGGTGCTAGACCTTCTCCTTGAGGCAGTAGAGGTCTCCACGGTTGTGCAGACACAGGATCGAGAGCAGACCTCACTTCCTACCTTGGATAGGGGAAGGAAATGGTTTACACTATTGATACTCTTTCCTCAAAAGGAATCCTTCGCACTCTGGTGTCTGGCCTGATTCACAGAAACTCATTTTTAGCTCTGGCAGATGCTTCAGATTTCCCAAAGGAGTTGTTTGTGCCCTCTACTTTTGGTGAGCCAGTGATTGGGTTTTCTGTTGACAGGGCTTCTTCCCCTATTGATTTTTTGCCACTTGGTTCCATTTCTCATTCCTCAAGCAGGAGGTCTTCCCCTGTCGAGGGGTTTGTTTCCACTACTAGGTCGGGTAAGGTGTTCCACTCTACCTCCTCCCGTCGATGAGGATTGTTAGCTGCAACATACAGGGCCTAGGTGGCGTCCCACATTGCCGCCGCAAACAGTTGATCCGGGATTAGCTTCATCCAGGTGTTACTAGGGGTTCCATTGATATCTTATTTATTCAGGAGCATAAACTGGATTCTAGAGATTGTGCCAAGTCAGGCAAGTTGCTTTCTGGCCATACATTTTGGTCGCCTACCTTGGGCACTAGGGGAGGCACTTCTATTTCACTTTCGCAGTTGGTTCTCCCCTTAGTTGTTGGACATGGAGTCATTATTCCCTCTAGGACTCAGTGGATTATTCTCTTGATTGGAGGGCGTAAGGTTGGTTTCCTTAACCTGTATGCCTCCAACATTAGGGGAACGTGTCATTATGTGGAAGGATTTGCTCTCCTAGGCCCCCATTGCGGATTCATGGGTGATTGGAGGTGACTTTAACATGGTCAAGTTACCGTCAGACAAAAAAGGGGGTAGAGAAGGAGGACTTCACTCTTTGGAGAGAGCAGCTTGGGATGCCTTCCTTTTTCACTACCGTGGTAGAGATACTTGGTTGGACGATGCCTTTCTTATTCAGCCACAGTCTCTCCTGTTCTCTTGGTCGAACAGGAGGCAGCAGATGCCTATTCATGCACGCATTGACAGATTCTATGTAGATGATTGGGCACTAGATAGAGGTGGATCGGTATGCATTGCTACTGGAGTTTCCACTTGAGACCACTTTCCTATTGTGCTGGCTATCTCAGAGCCTCACTTGAGAGGCCGGTCTACTAGCATCAGGATTCTAGATGCCTTGTACACAAAGGAGGACCTTACAGAGGTAGCCCTGCAGATATGGGTTTCTCATGTCCAAGGTGGGAGCCATATCCATCACATGTAGCTGCTGCCCTTTCTGGTATTAGTGACTTCTACCACTCAGTTGCTTGTACCAGGAGACGAGATATTCTCAGACGTGAGATTGGTGTTTGCCAGCAGTTGGCAGCTTTGCAGAGGGAAGAGCAGAAACGGCCTTCAGATGCTTGGATTCAGGAGCGCCTTACTACGGCAAGGGTTCATCAGCAGACATTGCTTGATCAGAGAGTAGAGTGTCGCCTTTCATGCAGGGGAGTCCTTCTGGATTCAGATGGGTGGCAGAGTCAATAAACACTTTTGCTCTACTCTTGGCCCTAGACATAGTAGAGAGAGTGTATCCCAGCTTATTGACTCACACGGGGTTTTACAAACAGATCCAGATGATGAGATGACATCATGCGCATAGCTTTAGATTTCTATGCCGCCCTTCTTACCGGCAGATCCTGACACGCATGATAGAGAGGATGCTAGACAGGTTATTTGGCAAAGCATCCCTATGTTGGTGAAACCGGACATGCATGCTTTGCTTGATGCACCTTTCACCAACACAGAGTTCAGGACTGCACTTTCAGCCCTTCACAAGGGCAAGTGCCCAGGTTCGGATGGCCTCACCCCTTCTTTCTTCATTGCATTTTGGGATATGATTGGAGACTACATTACATCAGCCCTGCAGGGCATTTGGGACTCTAGCGAGATGCCCAGGTCGCTCACAGAGGGTCTCATCCACCTTATCCCGAAAGGGGGTTGCAGAAATTTAGTGTCCCAATGGAGGCCTATCACACTTTTGGGGGCATGTTACAAGATTCTGGCCAAGGCAATCAGCCTCTGATTGCAGCCCCTTCTCCTAGATCTTATTCTTGACACTCAGATGGGATTTGTGGATGGCAGAAGCATTTTTTATAACATTTTCTCCTTTTGGGAAGCTTCAGAGTGGGCCATGCAGAGCGGCCAGAATCTAGCCATTCTACTCTTAGATTTTGAGAAAGCTTATGACAGAGTAGATTGGGGTTTTTTGGAGGGCACCCTTCTACGCTTTGGCTTTACAGATGCTTGGATCAGAGGTGTTTCCTATTTGTACAGATCAGCCCACAGCCAGGTACTTATTGGTGGGGTAAGGGGTGAGATATTTCAGATTTCCAGATCAGTCCGTCAGGGATGCCCCCTTGCTCCTTTTCTTTTTTTGTTCATGGCTGAAGCTATGAGTATCTATGTTAGATGTCAAGCTGACATCTTTGGGATGAGACTTCCCATGAAAAGGAAAGAGGAGCTACTTGACAGTAAGTTGGCAGATGACACAACAGTTTATTTGGATGCTACACCACAGACGCTCACTTCTTTCAGGACAGCATTGGATTTATTTTGCTTGGCGGCGGGGGCGCAGATAAATTGGCATAAATCCAATGGCTTTTGGATTAGTGATGAGGACACTCTAGTTTGGGGGCTTGACATAGGATTCACTTGGGATCAGAGGGGTGTGCCAGTCAGGTATTTGGGCTGCCAGGTTGGCTTGGATATTTCTTCCATGCAGCAATTTGCTCCCATGTTGAAGAGCATCAAGAGGAACCTCCTTTTTTGGAGCTCAGCCAAAAGCTGTATCTTGCCTCTAGAGTTGTGGTGGTCAACCAGGTTCTCTTGGCCATGGCCTGGTTTGTTTGTTCATGCTAGTGCCATTCTAGGGACTGCATCACTCAGCTCAAGAGACTGATCAGAAATTTTCTTTGGAGTGGGCTTGATGGCACAGCAGATGCGTTGGCTAGGGTGGCTTAGGAGACCCTCATCCTCCCTACACAGGAAGTGTTATGCTCTAGCCGAGATAGCATGACCTTGGAAAGATCAGTGGGTATTTTCTCTTAGATGATCGACTTTTTTAATATTTCATGTGCGTAAATTAAATGGTCAAGGGAAGTAACTGCCAAGGTCCTAGGTGAGGGTGTAATGGCATCGACTAGGTGGTTCTGAGTGCTAAGGCCTAGGTGCACCTAAATGTGTAAAAATGCCAAGGGGCAAATGGTTTAATTGTGGCCCAAGAGAGGGGTAAATGGTGTACCAAGTAAAAGGTCTAAAATGATGACATGTGGCAGAGGGAACCATCTAGGGAGTTGTGGGCTTGTGGATAGGCATGAGGAATGAATTACGTATCTGTTGTAACATGCGATCCATGAGATAGGCTGGGAGGATATTCGTAATGCCTACGCCTGTGAATCTTAGAACGTGAATCGATAGATAGGCTGAGAGATTAGTCAGTGTTCGTTTCAGGAAGGGGGTCTCAATATTATCGATCCAGATTTACAGTGCAAAGCTTTACTCTGCAAGATGGTGGTACGGGGACTTATGGCAGGGCAGGAGCCGTGGAAGGTCTTTTTTATTAGCAGCATACAAACGTGCACACCTTCTTCAAGAGGAGACTGGATGAGCAGTATTAGGTGGATTTTCACCACAGCACACCTCATATCACCTTCATCCGGGAGTGGATTGACGCAGGGCATCGAGAGAAGAGCATCCCCTTCTTTCATTACACGGTCAGTAATGCCAGGAGATATCAGCTCAGTAGTAGAGGTTGGAGACCTTTCAGAGTTCCTCATTGGGAGGCTTTTGATATCACTGCGGATCTGCAGAGGTGCTTCTAGAGGAGACTCTAGAAATCCCACTGGAATAGCACTATCTTCTTTTGGCTTTTTATCCATGGTGGGATTGCAGTGAACCTTTGGAGGTCCAGGTTCGGAGCCGACCCTACTTGCCCTCGATGCCTTTCTGCTTCGGAGACTATTCAGCATTGCTTATGGGATTGCAGACAGGCGAGGATGATTTGGATGGGGGTAGCCAGGATTTTCAGTCACTTTGCCCACTCCCCATTTTTTATGACATGGGGCTCAGTGGCTTGACTTTCTATTACAGGACCTCAGGTTTTCTATGAGAGAGTTGACTCCTCTCGGGCCATTTCGGTTCGATGTCATCGGACTGAGTCCTGTTCGTTGGATGTGGTACCACACCTTCCTTTTACAGCTGTACATGCCTCTATGGATACTTCTTGGGAGATTCTAGCGAGCATAGCATCCTGGCATATGTGGAGAGCCAGATGCACAGAGGCTTTGGAGGGTACTCAGGTTCATCCCTCGCACACATTGGCTAGTATCTGGACAGACACCGTACATACTTTGATGGCCGTATGGACGGGTATGCAGGGAGACTCCCGTGCAGCCTCAGCTAGGAGGGCTTCTTTCTTCAGGGAATGGAAGGATTCTCCTTTCTTCTCTGAGACTACTACAAGGTTGAGGTGGCACTTTCAGCCTCAGCCTTGGTTGTTTTCCACCTCACTCTGAGGGGGTTTTTTAATTTATCCTTATGATTTCATGATGTATTCCGCTTTGAGCTTGCTCTCGCAGGTTTTTTTTCTTACTTAATAGAAGTCTTTTTCTTGGAAAAAAAAGATCATCTTCATCCCCTCTCATGATTGCCATACTAAAAGCATGGGCCAATTTCAGGAGGACTCTTCGGAGGATTCCTCCCTCCTCTTGTGAAGAGATTGATAGGCAACCGATCATGTGGAATGACAGTATATTGGATGATCATGGTAGACTACTTGGTGCCTCACTCTACATGCAGTGGTCCAGGTGGGAGAGGGGACTCGTCGCCTCATCATTGGGGTCATGGAAAGCTTTCCGCAGGCTTCTAGAGGAGACCAAATCTCAGTTGACAGGACATCTCAGAGGGAGTGCAAGGAGGATCTTGCAGATTGAGGCAGCCCTTCCAGCGGAATGGGTAGACACATATGATATGCCACTCACTTGCTCCACTTGGGCAGGTACTTTTACGAGAGGCGGTGTTCCTCTTCAGGTTTTGGCCTTTCGAGATGCACATGAGGATGCTTTGGTTTTTAGTCTGCATGATGGTGGCACCTACCCCTCCTTCTATTGCAGTGGAAGTTGAGGGAGTGCAATTGGGAAAAAAGTATTTTGAATTGAAATGGGGTGTGTTTGCAGGAGCTTGTTTTGCCTGCCACAAGTTTGGGCATCTAGCCTCTGAATGCCCAATGGTTCTGCATCAACCCCCTCCCAATGCCTTGCCGCCCCGGACACGGGAAAAGAATGAGAATTTGCAAGCTAAGACAGCAAATAGAAATGGAGCAAAGAATGCCAAACCAATTAATAGGTGCAATCACTTGCTGGAAAAGGAAAAGATAAAGAAAAAGAGAAGATGAAGGAATCTGCGGGAACTGATCGGGATGGTTTTCAACAGCCTAAGAAGGTGGTTGTATTGAAGCAATGCCCCTTTCAATCTCGTCAATGGGATGCTTCTTCTCCCTCACAAGGGCAGGCTTCTACTTCAGCTCCTGTCCTTCAAAATTGGGTGGGGGTTTTGAAGAAGGGCATCCCCATATGTGATTCTGAAGAAGGGGAGAATGCTATTTCTTTCATGGATCACGAGGGAACGCAGCCCATGCAGGCAGAGGCTTTGCCTCTCTGACATCTTGTTCTATACTTATACTTTATTGTATATACCTCTTCCATGCATCAAACACTTAAGTGCTTTACATACAATGTACAGAGCCTCTGCAATGTCTCAAAGTGGAGGCTTTTATGGAATTATGTACATAAAATGCAGCCAGATATTGTTTGTTTGCAAGAGCATAATCAACACTCTAAGGTTGGTCATCATGATTATTTTGGCAGTTATGACATATACTATGCTGGTACCACTACCTACTCAGGTGTATGCATAATGGTTAGACATGAGCTGGAGCCTCAGTTAGCCTTCAATGACAGCAGTGGCAGATGGATGGTCATACAATGTAATGTCAATAGTGATATTCTTGAGTTTGCATCAGTCTATGCCTCCCAGACCTCTGCCATGAGGGCTTCTTTATGGGATTCTTTAAGCAAATATCCATGGAGATCTAATGCATTCATCTGTGGAGATTTTAATAATTCCCCTCTGCCAAGAGATAACACCACTTCAAGATCTCATATGCTATCATTGGAAAGGCAGAAATGGGATAGCATGCTTCTTTCGGTGCAGGCTGAAGATTTATGGCTGCTTCTCCAAGGGTCAGTGCCTGGATATACTTTTCATCATAATGCACTTACTACATACTGGGCAAGGCTTGACAGATGGTATTTGTTTTACCCACAACAATATGCAGATTTTAGCCCTCATCTCCTCGTAGATTTCTCATTGGGCTTGTCAGATCATGCCCCATTATGGATGAATTTGCACCTTGGTATGCCACTGGATGATTTGCCACCCCTTTCTAGTAGATTATTGCATGTTAATCAGGCTTATTTCCGACATCGCTATTTCCAGCAAATGATCAAACTTGCAATTCATCCCTTGCCTTTGCATGCCCAGGAGGACATGGATTATGCTTGGGACAGCTTTGTCTCTCGTATACAGAATGTCATTAGGGAGTATGGAAACTGGCATATGACTAAATGGAGGAATGAGGTTAAATGGGCAAAAAGGACAGCACAACAATTGACTGAATTTTCACATTTAAGGCCTCTCTCTAAATCAGAAAATGATTCCCTTTCACATGCTCAAATTAAACTGACTGCTAATGATCATAGGAAATTGCACAAATGGCAGATTAGAGCAAGAATGAAGCCCCTCATGGATAAGGGCTGCTCATCAAAAGCCTTTTTCCAGGGCCTGCATGCTACTCGAAATAAAAACTCATGTCTAAGGGTAAGGAAGCTAGATGGCTCTTGGACACACTCTTTCTCTGATCTCCAAGATGAATGCCAAAATTATTTCCAGAAATTGTTCTTTGCTCCTGGTTCCCCATCAAATCAAATGACTGATGCGAGGACTGAATTCCTCCAATATGTTTCTGAAATAGTGGAAATGGATGATGCTCTTACCTTGGAGAGACCTTTTACTGATACAGAACTTGATAATGCATTGTTCCACCTCAGCAAATACAAGTCCCCTGGCTGGGATGGCCTTACGGTGGAATTTTCTATTTCTTTTTGGGATGATTTGAAAGATGTCCTCTTGCAAATGATCAATGTTGCCTGGCAAGAAAATCAGTTACCGCACTCTTGGAAGCATGGCATTGTCAAACTTGTGCCCAAAAAACATCTGTGTGACCATATGTCAGATTGGAGGCCTATTACTTTGATGCCTGTAGTTTACAAACTCATAGCCAAAATGATTGTGTATAGGCTTCATGGAATACTGAATGCGGGCCTTCATCCTCATCAGTATGGGTTTGTGCCGCGAAGACAAATCCATGACAATATCTCCAATGCATTGACTGCAATTGAATATGCTAAGTACTCGCATCAAGATGTGCTCATATTGCAGGTAGATATTGCTAAGGCATTTGACACTGTTCAATGGGATTTTATCTCAAATCATGACAAAGTTGGGCTTTGGTCCAAAGATAGCAAATGCAGTTTACTGGCTTTATTCTGGCTCTACTTCTCAGTGCATTCTTGGGGGTCATCTATCTCGGTCATGGACATTGGGTAGATCAGTTAGACAGGGCTGCCCTCTTAGTGCTCTCTTCTATGCCATTGCGACCCATCCCCTCTTAATGTATCTTGATCATCTTACAAACACAGGACAGATGACTGGTCTTAAAATCCCTGGGGCTGCATCTTTTTTGGCACAAGCATATGCTGATGATTCCTTCTTCATGCCATAGAATTCTCCCCGGGAAGTTCACATGCTTATGACCACTCTATCATTGTATGGATTGGTAGCGGGATCGCATGTCGATTTTGGCAAATCTAAATTGCTTCCCCTGAAACAATGTGATTGGCATTCTATTCTTTGGCCAGGTTAGGTGGTGAATTCCAAAGATGTAGTTAAACATTTGGGATATCCTATAAGATGGCATATCACCAGGAAGCAGTAGTTAAAATGGATCTTCCAAAGACTTCAACATAAACTGGAATACTGGAAAATTTCTACTTGGCCACTTCATGTCAGGCTCAGAATAGTACAGTCCATTGTAATGTCCTATGTCCAGTTCTTTTTGCCTTTGCTGCATTGGTCCTCCAGAGATATTTCAGCCTTTATGTCTCAAGCTATGGAGCTGTTATGGAGGACAAAAACTGCTGTGAAAGCATTGAGACTGATGAAGATGGAAATGGTGTGCTCTCCTAGGATGCATGGTGGACTTAATATCCTCAATATAAGATATCATGTACTTGCAAGGAAGGCGACTATGCTCCATACTTTTTTCTGCCAACAACAGCCATGGACTTGTATGATAGCATCCATGTGTGTCAACATGAGGACTTCTGCTTATGGTCATTGGACTACAGATCATTGGGAGGTTGTCATTGGGAGACTTGTAGGGAAGATACCTGGCTGTCCTTTCTCTACTGCTCTGATACTTGACTGGAAACAAGTACTTTCTAAGGTCAAATGGGCTCCTAACAATTGCTCGGGGACAAACTCAATGAGGAAAGAAAGTATTCATTGGAGTGCCATCTTTGACATTCCACTCGCTTTACAGGAACCTGTTCGGGCATACAATCTCATGAAATTGGGAATAAGATATATACATGATGTGGTAGATAATCAGGGCTATGTCTTATCTTTTCCTCAGGCCACTACTTCCTATGCATTGGGAATGCACCATAGGTCGATATGGAAGAAAATTGCTGATTTGTTACATCCTTTTCTACTTGTTCCCCCTGTGGCTGACACAGATAGGCTTATGGATTGGCAATTGCAACCCTCTGCTACATGCTCTCATCCTGTTCCTCTGCCTGCCTTGACCTCCATCAAAGCCTACAGGCTTCTTCAGCCTGCTCCATGGATTCAGCAATATGCTAATACTCTGTGGCATATCAGGAAGTCCCTCTCATGGTGGCAGAAGAATCTCCGGATATTATGGAAGTGTAAAATGCCTTTGAAACAAAGACTTTTTCTTTGGAGATGCATGACAGGCACATTGTCAGTGGGAGTCACACTTGCCAAACGTCGCATTGCACCATCCACATGTTTAAGATGTCAGGCTCCTTCAGAGACTGTCCCTCATTTGCTTTGGCACTGCCCGTGTTCTAGGAACCTCCTAGGGAGAATTTCAGATCATCTTCGGCTCCGTTTCCCGAGTCACAAATTTGGGAAACATTTTTGGCTATTTGGCAGATTTATGAGGTCTTTGTCTCAATACTCACTATTTCTCTCTTGGGTGAGATATTGGGCTCTTTGGACAATCTGGAGTGAGCATAATTTAGCATACTTGGGTCGGCAGATTCACAAGTCATATGAATCTTTCCGAGCCTCATTGCCGCAATCCTTATATGATGCCTGCCATGAGGGTGATATAGATGCTTCTTGCATAGAGCTTTTCTTTTTATGTTTCTGATCTTTAGGATACTCTCCATTTTGGAGACTTCCCATCTTGTAAATTTATGAGCATATAAATACAGCACTGGATATTACTAAAAAAAGTGCATGATGGTGGCAGATTGCTCAAGTCCACAGAGGATATCTTGCTTGAGTCTGCTTTTCAGCCTATCAGGGTTGTAGGTCTTTTGGTGCAGGGATTAGATTCAGAGTGGTTCCTCGGCCCAGACCCCCGGCTTCTCTCCACCGGATCTTGGAGGCTTTGGCTCTACGGGGGAGTTCCCATTAGGTATTCGCAGCGGGACCCTGGAGAGTGGGAGTGGATTGACGCAGGGAATCGAGAGAAGAGCATCCCCTTCTTTTGTTACACGGTCAGGAGATTCCAGCTCAGTAGTAGAGGTTGGAGACCTTCCAGAGTTCCTCATTGGGAGACATTTGATATCACTGCGGATTTGCAGAGGTGCTTTTGGAAGAGACTCTGGAAATCCCACTGGAATAGAAAGATCACTCTTTTCTTTTGGCTTCCTATCCATTTTGGGATTGCAGTGAACCTTTGGAGATCCAGGTTTGGTGCCGACCCTACTTGCCCTCGTTGCCTCTCTGCTTTGGAGACTATTTAGCATTGCTTATGGGATTGCAGATAGGCGAGGATGATTTGGATGTAAGTAGCCAGGATTTTCAGTCACTTTGCCCACTCCCCATTCTTTATGACATGGGGCTCAGTGGCTTGGCTTTCTCTTATAGGGCCTCAGGTATTCTATGAGAGACTTGACTCCTCTCGGGCCATTTCGATTCGACGTCAACAGGTTGAGTCCTGTTTTTTGGATGTAATACCATACCTTCCTTTTGTAGCTATACATGCCTCTTTGGATACCTCTTGGGAGATTCTAGCGAGCATAGCAGCCTAGCATATCTGGAGAGCTAGATGCACAGAGGCATTGGAGGAACTCAGGTTCATCCCTTGCACACATTGGCTAGTATCTGGACAAACATTATACATACCTTGATGGCCGTATGGACGAATATGCAGGGAGACTCCCGTGCAGCCTCAGCTAGGAGGGCTTCTTTCTTCAGGGAATGAAAGGATTCTCCTTTCTTCTCTGAGACTCCTACAGGGTTGAGGTGGCACTTTCAGCCTCGGCCTTGGTTGTTTTCCACCTCACTTTGAGGGGCTTTATTTAACCTCATGATTTCATGATGTATTTGAAGAGACATGGTACCTAGCTAGGAACGCGGAATGGAAATATGGAAAGCATCATGAAAGAAAAAATGGAAAGGAAGGAAAGTACAAGTGCAAGGCAATAACCAAAATACTCACAATGTATTGATAGCTTGATGTTGACTGATATCTTAAGACTCAAGATAAGTACATCACTATATAGTGTGATACTAGACTCTAGAAAGCCATAGTATATATGGAATAACTCTCAATATGACACATGGCATGTCTAGGACTCACTAGACTATAAAACACCCCCTAGACACCTAGTACACTCTTTTTTTTTTTTTTTTCCCCATGAAAAAGACTTCTATTAAGTAAGAACAAAAACCCGCGAGAGCAAGCTCAAAGCGGAATACATCATGAAATCATGAGGATAATAAAAAAACCCCCTCAGAGTGAGGTGGAAAGAAACCAAGGCTGAGGCTGAAAGTGCCATCTCAACCCTGTAGTAGATTCAGAGAAGAAAGGAGAATCCTTCCATTCCCTGAAGAAAGAAGCCCTCCTAGCTGAGGCTGCACGGGAGTCCCCCTGCATACCCGTCCATACGGCCATCAGAGTGTGTACGATGTCTGTCCAGATACTAGCCAATGTGTGCGAGGGATGAACCTGAGTACCCTCCATAGCCTCTGTGCATCTGGCTCTCCAGATATGCCAGGCTGCTATGCTCGCTATAATCTCCCAAGAAGTATCCACAGAGGCATGTACAGCTGTAAAAGGACGGTGTGGAACCACATCCAACGAGCAGAATAACTCAACCCGATGACGTCGAACCGAAATGGCCCGAGAGGAGTCAAGTCCCTCATAGAAAACCTGAGGTCCTGTAAGAGAAAGCCAAGCCACCGAGCCCCAAGTCATAAAGAGTGGGGAATGGGCAAAGTGACTGAAGATCCTGGCTATCCCCATCCAAATCAATCTCGCCTGTCTGCAATCCCATAAGCAATGCTGAATAGACTCCGAAGCAGAAAGGCAACGAGGGCAAGTAGGGTCGGCTCCGAATCTGGACCTCCAAAGGTTCACTGCAATCCCTCCATGAATAGAAAGCCAAAAGAAGATAGTGATCTTTCTATTCCTGTGGGATTTCCAGAGCCTCCTCCAGAAGTACCTCTGCTGATCCGCAGTAATACCAAAAGTCTCCCAATGAGGAACTCTGGAGGGTCTCCAACCTCTACTACTGAGCTGAAATCTCCTGGCATTACTGACCGTGTAACGAAAGAAGGGGATGGTCTTCTCTCGATGCCCCGCGTCAATCCACTCCCACTCTCC
The DNA here is from genome assembly GCF_047967505.1 of Dipteris shenzhenensis. Lineage (NCBI taxonomy): Eukaryota > Viridiplantae > Streptophyta > Polypodiopsida > Gleicheniales > Dipteridaceae > Dipteris > Dipteris shenzhenensis. Next base: position 40,339,826 of record NC_141604.1, read on the forward strand.
GGGGTCCCACTGTAAATACCTGATGGGAACTCCTCCATAGAGCCAAGTCTCCAAGACCCGGTGGAGAGTAACTGGGGGTCAGGGTCTAAGAACCACTCTCAATCTGATCCCTGCATCAAAAGGCCTACAACCCTGATAGGCTGAAAAGCAGACTCAAGCAAGATATCATCTGTAGATCTGAGCAATCTGCCACCATCCTGGACACTGAAAACCAAAGCATCCTCCTGTGCATCTCGGAAGGCTAAGACCTGAAGTGGAACCCCGCCTCTCGAGAAAGTACCTGCCCAAGTGGAGGAAGTGAGAGGCATATCATCTGTGTCTATCCAAGCCTCCGGAAGGGCTGTCTCAATCTGCAAGATCCTCCCTGCACTCCCTCTGAGATGTCCTGTCAACCTTGACTTGGTTTCCTCTGGAAGCCTACGGAAAGCTTTCCAAGATCCCAAAGAAGAAGCAGGTCCCCTCTCCCACCTGGCCCACTGCATGTAGAGTGAGGCACCCAATGGTCTGCCACGATCATCTAAAATACTGTCGTTCCACATGATGGGCTGCCTATCAATCTCTTCCCGGGAGGAAGGAGGAATCCTCTGAAGAGAGCTTCTGAAACTAGCCCAAGCTTTCAGAATGGCAACCATGAGAGGGGATGAAGGTGATCTGAGGTGTGCTGAGGTGAAGATCCATCTAACACTGCTCATCCAGTCTCCTCCTGAGGAAGGTGTGCACCTCTGTATGCTGCTGATAAGAAAGTCCTTCCACGGTTCCTGTCTTGGCATAAGTCCTCGCACCACTATCTTGCAAAGTAAAGCTCTGCACTGTAAATCTGGATCAATAATATTGAGACCCCCATCCTGTGTAGGGAGGATGAGGGTCTCCCAAGCCACTCTGGCTAAGGCATCTGCTGTGCCATCAAGCCCACTCCAGAGAAAGCTCCTGATCGGTCTTCTGAGCTGAATGATGCAGTCCCTAGAACGGCACCAACATGAACAAATAAACCAGGCAGTGGCCAAGAGGACCTGGTTGACCACCACAACTCTAGAGGCAAGATCCAGCTTGGCTGAGCTCCAAAAGAGAAGCTTCCTTCTGATGCTCTCCAACACGGGAGCAAACTGCTGCGTGGTAGAAATACCCAAGCCGACCTGGCAGCCCAAATACCTAATAGGCACACCCCTCTAAACCCAAGTGAACCCTATGTCAAGCCCCCAAACTGGAGTGTCCTCATCACTGATCCAAAAGCCATTGGATTTATGCCAATTTATCTGCGCCCCTGCCGCCAAGCAAAATAAATCCAATGCTGTCCTGAAAGAAGTCAATGTCTGTGGAGAGGCATCCAAATAAATCGCTGTGTCATCAGCCAACTCACTGTCAAGCAGCTCCTCTTCTCTTCTGATGGGAAGTCTCAGCCCAAAGATGTCAGCTTGAGATCTAACATAGATGCTCATAGCTTCGGCCACGAATAAAAAAAGGAAAGGAGCAAGGGGGCATCCCTGACGGACTGATCTCGAAATCTGAAATCTCTCACCCCTTACCCCACCAATAAGTACCTGGCTATGGGCTGATCTGTACAAAGAGGAAACACCTCTGATCCAAACATCAGTGAATCCAAAGCGTAGAAGGGTGCCCTCCAAAAAACTCCAATCTACTCTGTCATAAGCTTTTTCAAAATCCAACAGTAGAATGGCAAGATTCTGGCCACTCTGCATGGCCCACTCTGAAGCTTCCCAGAAAGAAAAAATGTTATCAAAAATACTTCTGCCATGCACAAATCCCGTCTGAGTGTCATGAATAAGATCAGGGAGAAGTGGCTGCAATCGGAGGCTGATAGCCTTGGCCAGAATCTTGTAACAAGTCCCTAGTACACTCATTTTTGACTCACTTTAGATTCATATTCCAACACCCCCACATGAAGGCAACGTGAGAGACTACTGAAATGGAGCCATGAAATGGAACCAAGAACAGAACATGACAATGATGGTCTAAGGTGAGGGACTATTGGAATGGAACCAAGAACAGAACATGACAATGATGGTCATCAAACTGTGCACCCTATGTAACTTAGAGGCTAAAGTCTAAGCGTGTTTAGAGGCTGATCCAAGCACTCTCATGGCTTGAGACTCAACATGCTTAGAGGCTCATGTTATAGCATAGCTACATGACCAGCTCATAGGTTTAGGAATACACCAACATCCTGGAACTCGGCCAGGCTTGATATAACGAGACCTATCAAAGCCAATACATGGCTCCCACAATACATCTTCCTCTAAACCTATTAAAGCCAATACATGGCTCTCACAGTACATCCCCCCTAGTTCATAACAAGACATGTTAGGAAGCCACACACCAAGATAGAAAAACCAATACATCTTTTTAGGAGGACTATCCAAGGCAGAGGACCTTTAGACTCAATGAAAACCAAACACTCAATACATATCATTTTAGGAGGATTACCCAGGGCAGAGGACCCCAAAATACATCAAGTGTGTAGTAATAAATAAAAATATCTCTTTGGGAAAGAGATGTACTCCAAGTAGCCAATGCACATGAGTGCACATCCTTGTGAGTCGATGACGATGTCGATGAAGTGCTAGGCAGGAACGCCCAAAAAATATGTATCGGCGGCGGTAAAGTCCATGGGTAGCTACATGGAGCAGTTACATGATGACTCTCAAAATGCAGGAAGGAGAATCACCAATGTCGAAGTAAAAGCCTCAGGTACCACGACCAATCGGAAAGTCAATCAATGCGAAGTACCTCAGGCACCATTCGAATAAGCAATGTTGAAGAAGTTACTTGTTGATGTAGAGTGCTCTACATCAAGCTTGATGTAATGCACTAATTAGAGAGATCACTGTAGTTGAGTGTGTCGGAGTAGTATCATAGAACTCACATTTAGCTCGGGAAGTCTTCACCAAAGTGTGGAGTAGTCACATGAAGGAGTCACTGCAATGTAATGTCAAGAGCTCACAGCTGCGTGGGCAGCAAAGCTACGTGGAGCAGAATGGCGGGCACCAACTACAGGCAGCAACTCCAAGAGAATGTCGGACAGAAGGAGCAAACGGCGGGCTGGAGCGAGGTCAACGATGAAGAGAATGGACAGCTCCACGTTGACTTGGCTGCATCATGCTTGGGCTATCAAATCATTGAGCTCCAGAATAAAAATCCGCGCGTAGAAACAAATTTCGTCACTTTTTGCAAGGGCTGTAACTTTTCACAGAATACTCGGATTGCAATGATGTACGAACGAAATTTGTAGTACTCAAGGTCCTCTACAACTTTGTTGAATACACAAAGCCGTGATTCTGCTTCTAGATCTATATAGAAGTATCACATTGTCCGCAGGTCACAGAAAGATGTAGCTGAAGGAAGGAGAAGAGAGGTAGCAGATCATGGCGTGGAGAAAAGAGCTCAAGTTGGAGAAGACAACGTTGGAGGAAAATAACAATGTTGATGAAGCCTTCAATGGAGAGGAGTACGGAAGGGGAGCTCTTCCAAGAGAAGAGACGGCAGCTTCTCTTTTCGGCCACCCTCTACCTCATGGAGAAGCAAGGAGGAAGAGAATGACTAGGAAGGAAGGCTCTGATACCATATGAAGAGACATGGTAGCTAGCTAGGAATGGAATGGAAATATGAAAAGCATAATGAAAGGAAAAATGAAAAGGAAGGAAAATACAAGTGCAAGGCAATAACCAAAATACTCACAATGCATTGATAGCTTGATGTTGACTGATATCTTAAGACTCAAGACAAGTACAACACTATATAGTATGACACTAGACTCTAGAAATCCATAGTGTATATGGGATAACTACTCACTAGACTATAAAACACCCCCTAGACACCTAGTACCCTCATTTTTGACTCACTTTGGATTCATATTCCTACAGTATTCCGCTTTGAGCTTGCTCTCGCGGGTTTTTTCTCTTACTTAATAGAAGTCTCTTCATTAAGTATGAATGAAAACCGCAAGAGCAAGCTCAAATGCGGGAGCACATCATGCCATGCATGAGAAAAATAATCCAGCTCAAAACGAGCTAACAAAAATCCAAGGTGGAGGCTGAAATTGCCAACTCAACCCTGAAGGAGACTCAGAGAAGAAAGGAGATCCTCTCCAAACTCTGAAAAAAGTATGTCTCCTAGCAGTAACTTCTCTAGAGGATCCCTGCATGCTCTCCCAGATGGCCACCAATGTGTGTATAGTATCCGTCTATATACTAGCCATAGACTAGGAGGGGTGAACCTGGGAACCCTCCATTGCCTCCATACATCTGGCCCTCCAAATATGCCAAGCTGCAATGCTAGCCAGAATCTCCCATGATGTGTCCACCGAGGCATAAGTAGCTCTGAAAGGAGTGAAGGGCACATCCTGGAGAGAACAAGACTCCACAGAGTATCATCTTATAATGAAGGCTGAGTCTGAGCCATGTCCCTCGAAAAACACCTGAGGGCTAGTAAGAGATAACCATGCCACTGATCCCCAAGTCATGAAGAAGGGTGCTTTATGAAATATGCTAAAAATCCTAGCAACACCCTTCCAGATCGTCCTCTCCTGTGTGCACTCCCAGAGGCAATGTTGCACTGACTCAACTACTGCGTGGCATGAAGGACAAGTAGGGTCAGCCCCGAACCTGATCTCTACAAGCTCACTGCAATCCTTCCATGCATAGAAAGCCAAAAGAAGAGAGTGATCTTTCTATTCCTGAGGGATTTCCAGAGCCTCCCCCAAAAGTTTTTATGCACCTCTGCAAAAATCTGAAAACTATCCCATTAAGGAGATCTGGACGGCCTCCAAACTCTACTGCTAAGCTGAAATCTCATGGAATTTCTGATTGGGTAACAAAAAATCGGCAAAGTTGGATAATTCTGATGGCCCTTCTTCTTCCCAGCTGGATCTTCTTCGCCAATTGTGCTCTGCCTCTGTTACAGAAGTTCCTTCATCGAGTTTCCCGCTTGTTTGTTCCTTGGATTCTGCCCTTTTGGTCTCTGATCTTCAATAGGCTCAGAAATTTTGAGTCTGCCTCTACTTCATGGGCAGGGTTTTATCTTCAGCTCAGCTCCGTCATTGGGCTGATGTTGCAGTGGGTCTGGATTGTATTTCTTCCTTTGTCTTTCTAGGCAAAGGATTTAACTATGCCTAATGCACTTCGACTGAGGTGGTAGAGCGCCTTGTCAATGATGCTAGCGTTCCTAGAGCGGGTTTCTTCGCCTATGTTATGCCCTGGGATCTGCTTTTCGATCCTTCTGCAACACTTCTGACTCACTGTCCGGTTTGGATTACTCTCAAAGCACTGCATGTGCCTCTTTTTCAGCATCTTCCAACTCTTGCAGCTTTTTTGGGAAGGCCTCTCCATATTCTGAGACAGGAGTTCTTGCAAGCCTCCGGTGATGTTCGTCTTTGCATCTTGTGGGATATGACGCAGCCCGTGCCATCTACTTTGGATCTTGATTTGGAATTTGCTCATCCGATGCACATCAAGCTCCATTTTGCATCTTTCCCCACTGCATGTTATCGGTGCCAACAGGTTGGTCATTTTGCACGTGCTTGCCCTTCTATATCCAGGCCCATACCACCTGCTCCTTCTTCAGCTGTCAAGGTTACTCCCCCTTCTCCTCTGGTTTCTGCTATGGCTTCTTTGGCGAAGCCCTCCACTGCTCCGAAGCACTACTGGAGAAAGGTTGATAAATCACAGGCAAATCTTCCTCTTGCTGAAGAAGCTCAGGATTGCACCCTTGTTGAGCACCATCAGTTTTCTTCTACTCAGGATATGGATGTACCCCTTGCAGAGGGCAATTTACAGGATGACATGCATGCTCTCTCTCAGGATACTACCCCTGCTCTTACTCAGATTGATCCTCCGAATGAAGCTCAAATGCTGAACCCTGCTTCATCAGATGCAGTTTTTTCATCAAAAGATACGGATGTTGATTTAGCTTCTCTGCCTTTGATGCCTGTGCCAGAGTCTTCTACTGTCAGGGATGCAGAAGTACCTTTTTTACTGGAATCTTTTCATCCCATGTTACAACAGGTTTTTGACCCTTTGATTCAAAAATTTCGGGTACCAGCCTATATCAAGAAGAATCACAAGGGCAAAAAACAGCTTGTTTTTATTGATGGTGTGGTTTCATCACTGCATCAATTTTTACAGCAGAACGATTTGAAGCTGGAGGATGTTGTGTTTGACTCTCCTCTAGCTTGATATGTAACTTTTTACTTGGCTACCTCATGACTTTTGCTCCGAGGTTTTACTTGTAAAAACTTTTTTCTTGTACTTATTGGTGGGTTTTTACCTCTTTTGAGGTTTCCCACACAGAAATATAAAGATTTCACTAAAAAAAAAAAAAAGCGTGTGTCCACTCTATGTGAGTGTTGTACTTTCACTTGTCACATCAATCAACTCAAGTGGATTTTTTGGGTCATGTAAGTGATGTCCTTTGTTTCTTGCATTTCTTTCCATTTCCATTCCCTTTCATCTCTATTTCAAATTATGCTTCCTTCCTTCCCTTTCCTTCATGTGGTATTGGAGACATGTTGCCTTCCCTTTCCTTCATGTGGTATTAGAGCCATGTCCCCTTTCTAGCTTTCCCTTCCTCGAGCAAATCTTAGAGGTGAGGTAGCCCAAAAATGGAAGCTATCTTCTTCAAAGGGCAGCCCTTCCCTCAATCTCTTCCCTAGCCCTATCATGAAGATCGAGATGCCGACTTGGAGGAGCCTCTCATCATCAACTTGATGCTAGCTGCCCGTGCAACAGCTTGTCTACCTTAGTCTCTCCTTTTCCTACCCACGTCGCCTCCTCTTCTGCCTGTGCTCCTCTTCTTCTTGCCCGTTGCCTCTTCTCCCTGCCCATGCATATTCCATCCATGCTGCCCCTCGCTTGATCCCTGCTGCCCACGCATATTCCAGCTCACACTCCTGCTTCCCACTGTCTGAGGGGGAGGTCCGCTCACTTCTGGAGGTGTTACCGGAGGCCTAAGGCCACTAATGTGAGGAGCATGAAGTGGGTGATACGTAGACCTGACACAACTCTACCTCAGTTGCACTACACTGTGTGATGCGTGAACCTATGACACAACACTAGTTGAAGATGCTATGGATTGCTGAGTACTGCGGAGTACTAGAACAGAAAGAACAAACCCAGAAAGGAGATAAGAAGGAACAACGCTAATAACAGATAACGCAGAAAGCGGTAGACAAGAACACAACACGAACAAGTGCGTATGATAGAAGGAAGAGATCCTCATACACTAGCCTCTCTGAATAGAGATCAGAGATCACTCATCCACAACAATGCAACAATAGCAATACACCATAACAATGCAACATGCGAGCTCGTAGCTCTAGCCTCTCTCCTTCTCACTCTCAATCCCCGTACAATGTTGAATCAATCCCCATACCCCTCATCTCCCCTCTTCACCCTCGCCCTCCGGATGGAAAATCCCCTCCCTCTCTCCTATTGGTTGTCACCTCCTTAGCCATTTTGCCGCTGAGCCTCTTCATGTCTCCAATGGCAAGCTTGCGTCGAGTCGGTGCTTTGTAACTATTCCATGTGCATCGTTGCAGCCACCCTGTATCTGACAGGGCACAGCCAGATGAACGTCTATGCCACCAATGAGTCAGGTCTGCAGAGGTTGGCAGAGCATGACTGCGCAACATGAAGACCCTTGATGCATGACCATGTGCTTGGGTGATATGTCCTCTTGATGACTATGTCCCCATGTGACTATGCCATCCTGATGACTATGTCCTCATGTGACTATGCCATCCTAGTGACCATGTACTTGTGTCATCTTGCAACCATGTCATCGTTGACTTGTGTCATCTTTGTGACCATGTCATCCCCTGACTTGTGTCATCCTTGTGACCATGTCATCCCCTGACTTGTGTCATCCCCTCACGAAGTGCTGGACATAGCTAGTCCTGCATGATGTCGGTATAACAGTTCCCCTGCCACACTCATTCACCGTCCCGGTGAATAAGTGATGCTGAAAGATGTGTAGGGAGAGTGCCTTTTGCTAAATACAGGAATTGAAAACATATCAGAGTCATTCACTTCCAAATGTATCACTAATGCAGAGGATGGTGGGAGCTCCAACTCATAAGCCACTTCCCCAACTTTCCTCAAAACCTTGTAAGGTCCATAATACCTATGAGCAAGTTTAACATTGGTATTACCTTTCAAAGAAGCATGCCTAGACTTATGTAATCTGAGAAATACATAATTCCCTTCTTCAAAATGAAGATCTCTCCTATGTTCATCAGCATAATCCTTCATCCTTGCTTGGGCCCTTACCATATTATCTTTACATTTCTGTAATAGAGCAGTCATGTGAGCCAAATCATCCTTGGCTTGTTGGATTGTCAATGCTTGATCAATAATGGTTGATGGGACATGAGCTTTACAGCCAAACATGGCTTCAAAAGGGCTCATACCAATTGAAGTATGCTTGGTGGTATTATAACAAAATTCAGCTAGATGCAACCATTGATCCCACGATGCTTGGGTCTCAAAGCAAAAATGCCTTAGATACTCTTCCAACCAGCGGTTAACCCTCTCTGTTTACCCATCAGTTTGAGGGTGATCTCCTGTACTTGGGGTAAGAAGTGTTCCCATGGAACTGAAAAGCTCTTGCAAAAAATGCCCCATGAACTTAGCATCACGATCACTCACAATCTCCTGAGGAAGTCCATGTAATTTAAACACATTCTCCATGAATTGCTTAGCCACCTTGGAAGCTGTAAATTGGATCTTAGTAGGAATGAAGTGGGCAGCTTTAGTAAGTCTATCAACAACCACAAAGATATTGTTCCAACCCTTAGAGGTCATTGGTAGACCTGTAATAAAGTCCATGCTGATATGTGTCCATTTACCTTGAGGTATAGGTAGAGGTTGTAGTAGACCAGCTGGCCTCAAATTCAACTCCCTGTTTTGTTGACAGGGTTTACAGCTTTGAACATAAGCAAGAACATCCTTCCAAAGCCCCTTCCAGTAAAAACTCTGTTTTACCTTATCATACGTCTTGTTGAGGCCTATATGCCCAGCCATAGGAGATGAGTGAAATTCCTGCAAGATTAGCAGCTTATAGGAGGAATTTTCAGTAAGAAATATTCTATCATTATACCACAAGAGCCCATTGTGCAACTTGAAATTGGGATATTGCTGACAGTCAAGATCTTGCAAGTCTTGGAACATAGCAGCTGCTTGAGGATCATTGAGATACTCTTCTTGAATGCCATGGATCCAATCTTTATAAACCTCAGTAATAGATGATAAAGTACAAGCCCATATCCTGGAAAGAGAATCTGCCACAATATTTTCTTTGCCCATCTTGTAATCTATGTCAAAGTCATAGTTTTGCACAATGGATAGCCATATCCTTTGCTTGGGTGATAGAGAAGACTCAGATAGAAAATATCTGAGAGTCTTATGATCAGTCTTGACCTTGAAATGGCTGCCATAAATGTAGTGGTGCCACTTTTTTATTGCATGAAGTATTGCCAACATATCTTGGTTATAAATGTGGAAACTTGACTCCTTGTCATCCAATTTCCGACTTTCAAAGGCAATAACTCCATGACTCTTCTTTAGGACAGCTCCAATGCCCCTTCCACTAGGATTAGCCTCAATTATAAAAGGTTGAGAGAAATCAGGACATACCAAGATAGGCGCTGAAGTTAATGCCTCCTTTAATGCTTCAAAGCTCATATTGGCACTGTCAGACCATTGGAAAGCATTCTTTTTTAGAAGATCAGCGAAAGGAGCTGCCAATTTGGCAAAATGCCTTATAAACCTTCTATAAAATGATGCTAGACCAAGGAACCCTCTCAGCTGGGTGATATTCTGAGGTATAGGCCAATCCTTTACACACTTTACCTTGCTGGGATCCACCTTAATGCCACTACTGCTGACAATATGGCCCAAATATTCCACTTCTTCAGCCATGAAAGTGCATTTACTTGATTTGGCATACAACTGGTGTATTCTCAATACTTCCAATACTTGTTGGACATGCAATAAATGCTCTTCTTTCATTTTGATGTAGATCAATATATCATAAAAGAATACCAACGCAAATTTATAGAGGAAAGGCTACAATACCTTGTTCATTAGGGCCTGGAATGTTGCAAGTGCTTTGGTTAGGCCAAATGCCATCACTTTGAATTGATAAAGCCCACGTTCTGTCTTGAAGGCAGTTTTATGTTCATCTCCCTCCTTCATCCTTATTTGATGATAGCCTGACCTTAAGTCAATCTTTGTGAAGTACTTTGCCCCTCTAAGCTCATCCAGTAGATCATCAATTCGAGGGATAGGAAACCTATTCTTAACTGTCATTTTGTTCAAATCCATGTAATCAATACACATTCTAAATGAGCCATCCTTCTTAACCAATAACACAGGAGAGGCAAAGGGTGACTGATTGTGTGTAATAAATTCCTCGTCAAGGATTTCTTTATTTTCCTTGCCACCTCTTCCCTTTCAGCTCTAGAAAGTCTGTATGGAGCTTTGTTGATTGACTTAGATCCTGGCTCCAACACAATTGCATGATCCACATCTCTCATGGGAGGGAGATGGTTGGGAAGATCAGCAAATACATAAGAGTATTGCTGTAGTAGGGACTGCATGTCTTTATCCTCCACCAACAACCCATTACCGTCTTGAGACTTGGTCAATTGAATAGCATAGACTCCACAAACACTTTTGAGGTCTCTGGCCATTCTTCTTGTAGAAATTAAGGACAATTTAGGATATTGGTGACCCATCAAAGTGATGTGCTTACCTTCATGCATAAACTTCATATACAGTCTGTTAAGGTCCATAGAGAATTCTCCCAAGGTTCTCAACCATTCACAACCTAGGACAATGTCAATAGGTCCCATTTCCAAGACAAATAGATCTCCATGAAAAGTATAGTCTTGAGAAAGTTGCACTTGAGGAGCCTAACAATATTGCTTACTGTGGGAATGCTAACCATTAGCCACCTCAACTTTGATCCCATGATCCAAAGTGGATGGGCATAACCTCACTGTTTGAAGTGTCTTTGCATTAATGAAGTTATGAGTGCTCCCACTGTCAACCAAAATGTGGACTGGTCTGTTATTAATTGTTCCTTTTAACCTAAGGGTTTGAGAGCCCTTGCAGCCCATAAAAACATCAGGAGATATGCTGTACATAACTGATTGTGTATCCCAATACACTTCATCATCATCAACAGCATCATTTCCATGAGAATTTTGGATCTCATTTTCATAACCTCAACAACTTCAATGTGCCATTGTCTAGATCTATTCTAGCACCTTGGTAAACTATCATCCATAAGCATGGTGTCAAACATGGATAACCCACCTGGATCAAAGGGAAAGGTGGTCCCCTTTTTGGAACTATGATCCTCATCATCATCAAGGCCTTCATTCACACAGTCCTGATATTCATGAAATTCAGATTCTGGTGCATAAGTATTAGGAGATAAATCCTTATCAATCTCTAGAATTAAGCTCAACTTTGCTCCTGTTTTTACTTTGCACACATTCCTATGTTCAGGGGTCCACTTCTCACCACAAAGGTAGCACAAATTTTTCTTCTTCTTGTCATCATTAATTGCTTGAGATAACTGCTTAACCAACTTGTTTCTTTTATCACTCAGATCATCCTTTGGATTGGGTTTAAAGGATGACTTTACATTTGTAGCCTTGTAAGCCTTAGGTTGTCCCATGCCACTGCCACACAGTGTGGGGAACCTAGAAATAGAAGAAGTTGTAGCAAGTGCAGGAAGTTTGCTTTCATCATTGGAAACCCCTTTGACCATAGGCTTGGTTCCAAAGTGACCAATACCCAAAGTCTTCTCCTTCCCATTGTATTTGGGTTCATAAAGCTCTGCCAACTGCATGGCCTCTTTACGAGAATTGGGCTTTTGAGCTGCAACATCTGAAGCAATACTAGTGTGCAACATCTGAAGCAATACTAGGGTGCAGAACTTGAGCATTCTAACTCTTTCATCAATACCATGAACAAATAGAGCCAATTTTCAAAACTGTTTGATATAAATTTTCATTGATCCTTGCTGAGTAAGATCATACCACTTACAAATATATTGATCCCTAGTGTAAGGAGATATAGAAGTTTTAAGCATTTCAGCCAAATTCATTCCAAGCATAAAAAGTTAACCCTTCTTGCTGTAGATGCCTCCACAAAGAGAGGGCATAATCTTCCAGACGAAGAATAGCAAATCTGATTTTACCTTGATCACCCTTTGGATATAGAAGGAAATAGTCATCCATCTTGCTGAGCCATTCCTCCAATTCCTCAGAATAGGTAGAATCACCTTTGAACTTAGGAAGTATAATCTTGTCTTTCATATCTTTGTCTTGATGAACCCTTTTGGTTCAATAGATTTATCTGTTTGTATATATTGTTGGAGTGTCATTGCTGCCCTAAGGTCTGCTGGTAGCAACTTATATTCATGGAATTTTTTACACAACTCTTCAGCTGCTGCTGAACTATTATTATTAGGAGTCTTACCATGTGCTGAATCCTTATCCATATGAGCCGTAACTCCACTAGAGTGGTAGGTCCTTCGGGCAGAAGCCATAAAACCAACCGGTTCAGTTACATGTATATGATCATCATTATCATCATCTGAACCTGAGTCTCCATCAATTTGGGGATCCACAGGTCTCTTCCCATTATAAATTTGGCTTCTCTTGAACTAGTCAAACCTTTTATTTAAAGTGGCAGACATGTTCTGCATCCTTTGGTCAATCTTCTGATTATTGGTCTTGATCTCATTGGTTAACTCCTTGAATACCTGTAGCATTGGGTCCATACAACTCCTTATAATCTGCTCCTAGTTAAGGGATGTTTGTACTTGAGGAGTTGCTGCCAAATCCCCTTGAATATTGCCAACATGAAGATCATTGGGCTCAGAAACTTCAGCCTGATTATCAATTGCTTCCTTCTTTGAGATAGAATCAAGGATACTCATTGGCTGCTTACTAGCTTGACTAGTAGACCTCTTTACAGGCATCTTTAATGACTTAAATCTAGAGTAAATGCACTGTCTTAAGCCCTGATCAAAAACCAGTACTAAAAGCCCCAAATGCTAGTTTTGCCCTAATTTCGCAGGTCAAATTTCTAAGAGAAAACTTGAAATTTCCCACTTGTTTAGGCGACCCTTATGCTAAGACTGAACCAAAGGGGCCAATTAGGAGTAGAATTTCATAACATTACACCTAGATGGCTAGAAATTGCTAGAACCTTTGGCAAATAGCAATTTTGCGCTAGCTGTTGCACTAAATTTTTGAAATTCTCAGTAACTAAAAATCAGATTACTATCAAACTTTATCAGTTGCATCCATGGAGCTGAGCGACCATATGCACTAAAGCTGACCCAAAATGGAGTTATAAATCTGAATTTCCGCAGCATTTCTTCTATTCTTGCTAGTCGAATTTGCTCATAACTTCTAACAGTTTCGAATCACCACCAGACTTAGGGAGAAGCCTTATGTGATTAGTGCAAACAGATCAAGCCAAGAACGACTTAGTTTGGTGCAGGCAAACAGCAGATCGTCACTTACATCAATTTCTTGTGCCAAAGAGAAGATCACTCCAATGTTGATGAAATACTCCACCATTTTAGGATTCTCATGAGTAGATGCTCCAAATTTCAAAGTGATTGGACAAAGAATTTCCCACAAATTCCCACGAAAAGTGCTCTGATACCAATGCAACAAGACTGCTCCTAACTGACAGTAAATACCCCTAAATTTGGTAGAATGTGCAGGAAAGTTGAGTAGTGAAGTACCTTAGGTTTTAGGAAAAAGGTAGGAGTGGAAGGTCATGGGCTGGACCTACAACAGAGACTTGTGAGGGGCTGCACAAGGACAGGAGGAAGTCAATCCTTTTTAGAATTCAGCTGAGTATTGAACTCTTGCTGTAATTTCTATTTCAGTAATGAAGTACAAGTCATAAATGCCTTGCCAAGTACAACTAGAGCCCTTATATAGGTATGGCCCAGGGTAGTACAAAGCAGTATTGCTTATGGGATTACCTCCTAGGATGCCACGTGGCAACTTATGGTATCCCCAAAAAAAGGAAGAAAACACTTACAAGCCAAAAAAGGCCTTTCTACTAACTTTTAGCCTAAGTTTAAAGTAACCCTCTGTTACACTGTTTTTATGAAGAGCAGTCCTAAATTCCAAATTGGTGAAAGGTGTATGAAGTAGAGCCCTCATTTGGTTTCACCAATTCTGGAATGACATACCAAGCTCTCTGCCTAGCAACATCTTTGGTAGGTGTTAGGATCCTGATGATGCCGTCATGCATATTACTATGGCGACTTATTTATGAAAAATGGGACAGCTCGTCCCAGAATAGCACATTGAGGAAGACAATGTATAACAGTGTATCTACGTTTCCTTTGGCTTGATTGCAGTTTTACTCAGCATTCTATCCTATCAACCTTTGTAGGGTCCTTATATTTGAATTAGATGCTTCTAATTGGCCTTTATCTTGAAAATTTGAAAGGCTTGCCAATGATATGTTACAGACCTTTGATGTAATTTGCATACTCTTGAAATTTGTGAAAGGCTGGCCAATGACATGTTACAGAGCTTTGATCTAATTTGCATACTCCTATTCCCCTTGATTGTGTAGCAATCACTATAGGGGATTCTCTCTAGCATCACCCACACTAGCAATGTACATGAGATCTGGAGCAATATAAATGGTGGGGAAGAATGCATGCGATGCATACAATATGGTCACATAGGATTGCAAATCATACACGCTTCTTGCACCTAGGGGTTAGGTGCAGGGGCACTTCTAAACCTAGTAATGGAAATTAGTATTTCCTTGGGTTGTGGTTTGTGATATTTTCATCTTCTTATGCACAAGCTTTGAGGTGGGATTGTAAGCCACTTAGGCTGTTCCCTATGGATTTCCTTAGGGAAAGAAATGGCATTTGGCTAGCCCCAATTGTGACGTTGACCAGCATCTTGTCCATACATATTACCATGTATCAGGTTTGAACATGTAAAGTGAATATAAAGAGAAATTCACCTCGATTAAACTTTCCTTTATCTATAGGACTTCCAGAGTTGGATTTAATAATAGAAAATGATTCTCTAATATGTTTGCTTGTATGGATTTGTATATGATATCTTTAAGCATCAAAGTTTGAATTTTCAAGCTTTACTCAGCATGGTCGTGTGTATAAAATCAAATCCTTTGAGTCGTTATACAACCAATTTAGAGTTTGTTTATAGATGTTAAGTTGATGAATATGTTTTGTTCAACCCATTTTATTGGTATTTGTGTTCGTTTTGAGGCCTGAGTTCAAACATACATGTCCACAGGCTATCCAAGAAAGAATTAATTCACTTGAAGAACAGTTCCTTGGAATAAAAGACTACATCAGTTTGATGCAAGAATACCAGATTCCAATACCTGAAATCGAATATACATCTTATCAAATGATGGGTTCTGATTTCAATGCCTGTAAAGATGCAATGGTTACTGCTGAGGAAAGTAAGGTGGAGAATGTCAAGCTGTTCAGTGCTGACTTAATGAAGCAAATGGACCAAGTAAAGAATGAGGTTGCTTTGATAAGGCAACGAGCACATCATGACATGATTCTCGATGAAAGTAGGTGATTCTTTTTTGCTTATTAGGCAACAAGAAAAGAAAGCATCTTCATAAACTGACTTTTTGTGTACTGGAAATACCATAGAGTCAGATATGCAAGAGGTCCTCACCTATGTGCAGAAACTCTCTAAAGATATGGAATTCCAAAAGAAACAATTTCAGCGCATTCAACAATACCAGTTGGTTTTCCAGGTGAAACTGCATGGTTTTGGGGATAAGTTCTTTTGAAATTGAATGGATAAAAAACAATAAATATAATAATTGGCTGTAAAGAACCCGTTTTTATCTGTCCTGAATTGGTGTTTTACTAAGTGTATGGTTTAATTGTTGAGAAAGCAATGTCACTGACAATGAAGAGAAGAATCAGCATAGCAGCGACATGCTGCTGACACAAGTAAATTGGTGCTTGAAGGATTAAGACTGATCATCGTACAAGCAGGCGAATCATAGAGCAGTGCATGGATTGGAGGACTAGGTAGAGCATCAATGAAAGAACTCGTGTAGCCTGCATGGTGATCAGTGTGAATGACTAGTCTATTACCGATGGTCTTCCTGTTTTTTATGCATCCATCGATGACTATTGTGAAGCCTGAATGGTGATCAGTGTGAATGAACAGTCTATTGCCGATGGTCTTCCTGTTTTTGATACATCCATTGATGACAATCAGCCCAACGAGGATCAAAGTTTGAGCAATAAATGTGTCATTTGATTGGCCATGGTCGTGCCACTGTGTGCAATCCAGTGGTTAATGGAACAATCAGCAGTCAAAGCATTGCTGACTTATTTTGAGGCAAATTGAGAAGTTTTTCTCAAGGGACATCTCAATTGTGAAGACAACTCTAGTTTATAATTGCCTTTTTTGGGCCAAAGCAATTCAAAGGCATTTGCAAACAAGGTATCTGAAGCAAAGCAGAGGTTGGTGCAGCCAGCCTTTTAGAAGGATATCATTTACAGGTCCTTTACAAAAGCAGTAGCCTTGATGAAGATCACCTAGAAGGATTTTGCACTCTACAAATACCTGTATCTATGCACAAGCAAAAAGCAGTGAAGGAGCATCCAAAGATGCGAGAATCCACTTGAAATTGGCCTTCCCCTTCAGATTGGTGAATGACTTCTCATTCAGCTGATCCCTCCTCTGCTTCTTTGGTGATGAGAACATGCTTTTTTTCTAAAGGCAATTTGTAAGCAGCTCAAGAAGGATGTTAGAGTTGAGAGTGCAACCACTCTTTTCCACACATCCATGGCTCTCATCCTTCTAGAACTCAAGCTCAAGATTGGATGTTGGCAGCCTTCCCCATATCTTTACACACATGTTCAAAATGTTTGACTCTCAAGGAGGGTTTTCTTCCAAGTGGTCATTGATTAATTTCAGACCTTCTCCTCTATTTTGGCGGCTAGTCCCTGTTGGAATATGAAGCCAAAGTGAGTCAAAAATGAGTGTACTAGGTGTCTAGGGGGTGTTTTATAGTCTAGTGAGTCCTATGGATGCCACATGTCATATTGGGAGTTATCCCATATGCATAGGTGTTCATATGTGTGTGTGTGCTCTTATATAAGAGCTGTACTTGTCTAGTGTCAAATCAATCAAGTATCAAGCTACAAGCTCGTTGGTCTACATGTGAGTACTCCCATTTTAGTTCTTTGCTCTAGTCATTTCATTGTCTCCTTTTGAGTATCACTTCCTCTCTCCCTAGCCTACCCTCTCTCTCTCCCTCTTTCCACCATGTTCCTTCAGTCCCCTAGCCCTTAGCTTTAGAAAAAATTTTCTCACTCCCTCCTCTCTGGATTTTGGTTTGGTTAAGGAAGAAAGTAATGTCTTTTTTAATCGGATACATGAATTCCTCCGATATGCTTTTTTATCGACTTCCTGGTTTGCCCTCTTCAGCAGTAGCAAATGCAGTCAAGATAGATGAGGGGCCTCGTGTTACAGTCCTTGTGTCTGAACCTTTTATCGTTGAGGACCACATTTTGCATCCAAATGACTCCCTTTTTAGCCAGAGGATTGAGATTGTGGGATAGCAAGACCATGCCATGGTTGTAGACTCTTTTGGCCACTTTGCTACAGATTTCTTAAAGAAGAAAAAGAGGCCTAAAATGAAAAATAGAAACACTAAACTCCACAAAAAAGCCTTGGATACACCACAGGAGGTGAAGAGAGGACTAAATTGTTGGAGGAGCTCCTGTCTGCAGCTGCCCGTCGCCATCACCCAGCCCCGTGGTAGCGCCTTGCTCCCTTGGCCGCACCCAGCTCCCTTGGCCGCGCCCTGCTGCCTTGGCTGCGCAAGCTCCCTTGGCAGTGCCCTGCTCAGGTCGCCCCCCCTTCAGCCCGTCTGGCCACGCGTCGCGCCCCCCCCTTCAGCCTGTTGTCTGGCCGCGCCCTGTTGGTCGCGCTCCTTTGCCCTTCAGGTCGCCCCTTCAGGCCGCCATCTAGGCCGTCTTTCAGGCCCCTCCCTTGCTGCTGCCCATCCCTCCCTTGCGTTTCAGGCTGGGCTGCTTCAGGGCCCTCTCCGGGGCTGTTCTGCTCGTGTTCCGGGGAGCTGAGTTCCTGGGCTGTTTCCAGGCATTGGCGGAGCTTTCTGCTTCAGCATTGAGCAGCCTGTTTTTCATCCCACGCAGGCTGAAGTTCGGGGCATTCATTATACAAGTTTTTGGGGGTTTACTTGTGGTTGGTTGCGAGTTCTTGGTGGGTATTTTCAGCAAAGGTAGCTCCTCCCCTCAGGACAACGCAAGCTGAGACAATGGAGGACACTAATGCCACTCCCGTCGCCGAACCTGAGGAGATTGAAGTCACAGTTTCTTTTCCTCCCGACATTGTGCAGATGATTGAGGTAGCAGAGGAGGGTTTTCGTTTGACGCACATCATTGGCTTTCTACCCGGTAGAGGCCAACAGTTATGTGATTGGGTGTACATCAGCATGGCCTCATTGGGTGTCTCAGTTACGGTTTTCCGATTGCTTGGCAGAGGGTACTTTTCTTTTGGCCTTCAGTCTGCACAGCAGGCTCAAAGAGTACTTATGAGCTCACCGATTCAGTTTCAGAGCAGAGTCATCCATTTGTGGCCTTGGCGGAAGCACTTCAGTTCTACTTCCCCGAGACTACGCCAAGTTTCTTTTTGGATGCTTTTCCTTGGACTTCCTGATGAGGTCAGCTCTTGTCGCAGAGCTGTGGAGCATATGGCTAGTGTGGCAGGTACAGTCATCCCATCAGGTGCTAGACTTTCCTATGCTCAGTCACTTGCTGGTACAGGTGTTACAAGGGTCAGACTCACTTCAGAGTTCCCCCCTCCTCGACCTTTGCCTACTTTGATTTCGTACTTCATGGGAGATGGGGTCCAGATGCAACAGAGGGCTTTGTATGAGGGTCTTCCTGATCAGTGTCTTTTCTGTCGGAAGAGAGGTCACTTTATTAGGGATTGCCCCGGTCGTCGGCCTCAATCAGAGACTCCGGATCCACCTCATCCTACGAGTGACCTAGAACCTACAGCTTAGCCTCTAGGGGTCTCTGAGCCTGCTTCGACTCATTCAGCAGAGCGAGAGGAGACTCCTCCGGGGGAGCCTCTAGTGGACTCAGAGGACTTGGAGGTGCCTCCAGCGGAACAGCTTTCACGGAGAGCTCGGAGGAGACGGAGACAGAGGGAGAGTCAGCAGTACGAGCTCACAGATGGCAGAGAGTTGAGACACATGTGCAGGAGACCCCGGAAAGGGGAGATGCAGAGGACAGGTCTTGACACTATGCAGGAGATGGTAGCTCAGGGAGTCGAGACACACGTGCAGGAGACCCCAGAAAGGGGAGATGCGGAGGACCATCCGCAGGCAGGTCTTCACACTGTGCAGGAGACAGTAGCTCATGATTTGATGACTCTTGACACTACTACCCCGGAGGTTCAGATTTTGGTTACTGAGACAGTTATCCAGTAGGAAACTGCTCAGGCTGCAGTTACGGTGACGGATGCCTCTTCCCAACAATCCATTGAGAGAGTGGTATTTCACGACACAGGAGCCCGTCCCAGGATCTCATGCACCTATATGAGGTCCCCTCAAGACCTCTTTCTCTTCCCCGTCACATAGTACCTTCTTTTGTTGCTATGCGGAGTGTCCTTTTAGACACCCCTCCCAGTACAGCCTCGTCCTCGCAGCTTTTCACTCCTGGTTTATCCAGATCTTTTGCGAGTGCGGTCACAGATTTTGCTCAGTACCCAAATAGGCATGAGGGTTGGGAGATCCTAGCAGATGAGATTGAGCGAGATTATCAGTCACCCATGCTTACAGGCACCTCGTTGCAGATTCTTCCTCTCCCTCTCACCTATTCCAGGAGCAGAGTTAGGACGGCTCAGCCCTTTTCAGCTCTTCTGACTCCTAGACCTGACCCCAGGATGGTTGACGGAGATTTGCCCGTTGAGTTTTGGCCCTTTTTGGCTCGAGGGGTTTCCACAGACTCCCTCACTCGATTGGAACTTCTCCTGGTATTTTTTTGACGGTCAGAGGAGGTAGAGGAGTACTTGGGATCTGTTACTCTCTCCAGAGAGGGGCACATTCTTTGTTTCTCCACAGGCAGCTTTCGATCTCGGGGGAGCAAAAGCTGGTCAGCTGAGCTACTTGACAGCGAGATTGCTAGACAGCTCATGAGCATGACTCAGTTTTCTTCGATTCACCGTATTGTCGGCTCGCAGATTCATTCTTGCCCTAGGACTCTTCGACCTGGCTTCGGTGGCAGGGCCTTTTTGTTTCTGTTCTTTGATGTTCAGGGAGACTTTGATTTGCCCAGGAGTGCTGGTTGGTTTGACTTTCAGCTCCTCAGTTCGCGCCAGAGTACTATTCCCTTGGATAGAGCCATTTTACATGAGTTGGGGCAGATTTGGAGTTTGATCAGAGACCGACTTTGGATTGCGCCGTCAGAGAGAGTGATTTGTGCCGCTGCCACTGGCACCCCCTCACTTCCATCCGATGTCTAGGTTGTCCATCATTTCTTGGAATGTGAGAGGACTGAACGGCCGCAGATTTACCTTAGATGCAGATGGTTGTAGATCGGGAGTTCCTAGATTGCAGTTGCTTAGGGACTCCCTTCAGTTTATTTCCTCAGGGTCCCCTCTAGACATTGTGCTTATCCAGGAGCATAAGCTCTCCCAAGACAGGATTGACAAATGCAGATGCTTACTCAGAGGACAAAGCCGGACATATTGGAGCCCAGCGGATGGCACGAGGGGGGGAGTTTGCATTTCAGTTTCAGCCAGGGGGCCTCAGAGATCACCCAAGAGGGTACACTAGTGGAGAGCAGGGCATGCTATGTTATTCTTCAGATTGAGAGCACAACAGTTGGTTTTCTCAATGTGTATGCTCCCACAGATCCAGCCCACAGACGGGCTTTTTGGAGACAGCTCAGAGAGTCCCTTCCTCAGGTAGACACCTGGATTGTTGGAGGAGATTTCAACATGGTTGAATTCTCTGAAGACAAGTCGGGCCAGACAGAGGGTGGCCTTTTTGATAGGGAGAGAGTGGAGTGGGATAGTTTTGTTTTGCATGTTGGACTTTATGATACAGCTCGATTGGACGACTTTCGTCACTTGGCTGACAGAGTCTTCAGTTCTCTTGGTCCGGGGTTTGCCATGGCTCTCTTTCTTTGGTCAGACTTGACAGGTTTTATATTGGCCAATGGGGCCAGGCCAGAGGAGGACAAATTGGGATATCCGCCCGGGTTATGTTTTATCTGACCATGCTCCCGTCCTATTACAGATTCTCCCTACCTCTCGATTGGAGAGCACAGGCTGTGTGAGAGTTCCGGACTGTGTTTTTCAAGACACAGAGTTCGTGGAACGGTTGAGAGAGGCTTGGTTGTCAGAGGACACTCCTGTGGATCAGGGCTGGTTGATGTGGGTAGAGGGGGCTTTGGCTAGAGTCAGTATGGCCTGCTAGTTGAGGGCAAAAGAGGAGAAGGAAAAGCTCAGAATCAGAGCTCGGAAGGCAAGGGCGGAGGTATCCAGACTTCAGAGATTGATTCAGAGTTTTCCTCATTCTCTTTTCATCAGAGGGCAACTTTCGGAGTCTAAGGAGAGACTAGAGGAGATTCAAGGCAGGAGGGTCCAGTTCAGGTTTTACTCCCATCAGACTTTCTGGATCCAAAAGGGGGATAGATGCTCTAGAGAGTTCTTCAGGGCAGTGGGTCAGAGATACTCTTCGGACAGTCTTCGTAGACTTGTGGATGAGGCCGGGTCTCTTCAGACGGACCCTCACCGTCTTGTTGAGATCACTTCTGATTTCTATTCCACTCTTTACACCGCTGAGCCAGTCACCGAGGAGATGATCAGAGCCAGAGAGGAGATTTGGAGTCATGTCCCCCAGATGGTCTCAGACAGGATGAGTCATGTTTTGGATAGCACACTATCACTCTTGGAGATCATGGATGCGTTACATGAGCTGCCCAGAGACAGATGCTCGGGGGAGGACGGTTTGTCGCCACTTCTTTTTAGAGCTCTTTGGAATATGATTGGGCCTCATCTACTTTCTGCCTTTTCAGAGGCTCTCGATACAGGATCTTTGGGCGATGGATTATGCACAGATATGATTTGTCTCATCCCGAAAGGGGGAGACAAGAAAATCCTACGTAATTGGAGACCCATTACACTTCTAGGGACAGCCTACAAGATCCTAGCGAAGACCTTGGCTCTTCGCTTAAAGCCTATGCTGCCAGATATCATCAGAGCTACTCAGACAGGATTTGTCCAAGATCGGAGTATCTTGGATAATATATTCACTTTTTGGGAGGCCACTCACTGGGCGAAGGAGAGTCAGCAAGAGATTGCAGTTCTCCTTCTCGATTTTGAGAAGGCTTATGACAGGGTGGACTGGGGTTTCTTGGAGGGCACTATGAGGAGGTTAGGCTTCAGTGATAGATGGATTTTATGGGTCTCCTCACTTTACTCTCACTCCTCTAGCAGGATGGTGGTCTTTGGAGGCAGAGGACCGGCTTTTCAGCTATCCAGATCAGTACGACAGGGATGCCCGCTTGCACCTTACCTTTTCCTTTTCGTAGTAGAGGCTATGGGATACTTTATGCAGGCTACCAGTCATGGCACTTTGGGCCTTCATCTGCCTATCCGGCAGGAGCAGGAGCTTCTAGACACTGAGTTTGCTGATGACACGGCACTGACAGTCAGAGGAGATGCATATAGTCTTGCTACTGCTGCGGATTCAATTGACAAGTTCTACCTAGCCTCAAGGGGACTTGTCAATTGGAACAAATCAAAAGGCAGCTGCAGCAGGATACCCCAGCATGGGGAGGAGACAGAGGCTTTGTATGGATACCCAGAGGCACCTCCATGAGATATCTAGGCTTCCAGGTTGGCATTGAGGTGTCCCCGACGCAACAGTTTGCCCCAGTTCTTGAGAGTATCCGGAGAAAGCTAGCCTACTAGAGTACGGCTAGACTTTCTTTGGCCGGAAGAGCGCTGGTACTCAACCAGGTTCTACTAGCGACTATGTGGTACGTTGTGTCATGTTGGTGCTTTCATGCTGACTCGATCCGTCAGGTGAGGAGATTGCTTCGGAACTTTCTGTGGAGTGGTGGTGATGGTTCTGAGGACACTAGGGCCAGAGTTTCATGGGATACTATCACTTTACCCTTCTCGCAGGGAGGACTTGGGGTTCTTGATCCAGAGATGCAGAGCAGAGCCCTTTTAGTCAAACTTCTTGTTAGAGGTTTGACTCCAGGAGATCAGCCGTGGAAGCAGTTCCTACTGCATGGGATTCACTAGTGCACCCCCAGAGCAGCAGGTTAGTGGGCAGGTAGAGTCAGTTGGATCTTCCTGACGGACCAGCATTCTCAGCCTTCCTCACCACTTGTGAAAAGGCTTATTCAGATATGGGATCATTTTTGACAGCACCTCATTAGAGCAGTTCCCCCCTCCAGAGAGGAATTTGCCAGGCAGCTACTTTATCATAACCCCCCGGTTCGGTACCAGGGATCTTCCCCTGGTACAGAACTTAGGACTCCCTTGGCCAGATGGCATGCTCAGGGGGTTGTGACAGTCGGAGATTGGTTCAGGGGAGGTGTGGAGATGTCAGAGGAGGTGATCAGAGATAGACATGGGCCACTTGGACATATTGTTGCCACCAGATTACTGATCATGAGATCTATTCCTCAGGAGTGGAGGGATATACTTACAGATCCAGCCTATGTTCATCCCATCTCTACTTGGTCAGGTTGTTTTAGTGAGGCTCGGCTATGCATTGGAGTTCGTTTAGGACCGGCACCGTTTATTTATTTTGAGACGGACTCCTCTCACAGATTGTATCCACTTAGCCCCTGGATTGACAGGAGCTCCTTTGGCAGAGAGTCAGGGTCATTGGTTGCCTAGGTAAGGAATGGGCCACAGATCCTTCCATGTTGACCATTGCAGAGGATACTAGATGGAGACTTTGGATTTTTCAGGGTCGACCTCTTGCGGAGCTTGACTGGGACCCAGGTGAGTGGGCATGGCCTGCTCCGGTGGCAGGCGTTCGTCCTCTTTCATTTTTCCAGTACTCGATGAGGGCAGGTTATAGGCTTCAATAGAGAGACTCTCATCACCTACCATTTGCTTCCCAGCATTGGCACGCACAGGGACTTACTGCAGAGCTCTTATAGAGCTACTGGACCCACTTTTGGGGCATCAGTAGAGCCAGGAAAGTCTCCTAATTTCTTTAGCTCACTGTACATAGGGGCATACTTGTGGGTACTTGGCTTCAGCAGATGGGTAGACCCTCCTTGTGTATGCATTGTCAGCTTGCAGAGGAATCTAGCAAGCATTGTTTATGGAGTTGCACCAACTCTAGAGTGGTATGGACATCTTCAGGTTGTTCTCATATGTTACATCTGAGTCCTTTCTGATGACTTGGGGCGCTACCCTTTGGGGGAGAGGATCTGGAGCCTTTACTCTCTTTGAGTCAGAGCCAGGAGACCACGGTTTCTTCATGCAGCATCACCAGAGACGGGGTCCCACAGAGGCCAGCATCATGGAGCCGCAGGATTTACTTTTGGTACCGGTACCAGCTCAGGATTCCATGCCTACTTCAACTGCAGGGTCAGCCTGGGAGGTGATTTCCAGCATTACCCCATGGCGGATATGGTGTTCTCGATGTTCTTTTGTCCTTGGGGGCCATTTATGCACGGAGGCTGACACTCTCGCTTCCATTTGGGCGGAGATTATCTTCACTCTCAGGAGTCAGTGGGAGCGGTGTGCAGGCACCTCTTTGTCAGCTCGTGGGGGACTTATATCCTTCATGAGGACATGGGACTGCTCATTATTTTTTCATTTGACCCCTTTTGGGATGTCGTGGCATTTTAGACCACCTCCATGGCTTTTTTGCCACATTGTTGAGGCTAGGGATAGAGTACTTTCTCTCCCACCTGTTGTATGATTTGTTTTGAATGGAATATATCACTCTTTTCTAAAAAAATAGAAACACTTCTTCATCTCCTGTTTCTGCTCGTGCACACCCATGGCAGAGGTAGGTTGTGGAGTGGGATGGCAAGTTTGCAGCCACACCAGAATTCCCTTGGTTCTAGCTATAGTTGCAGTCTTCCCAGGCCCATCACAGCCTCTTTCTCCCTAAACACACCAGGTGCTTCCTTCAGGTGGAGGACCTCCTTTTGCCTTCTACCTTTGAAAATAGACCTATCAATATTCCTACCAAGGCATAAAATTTTGCTTTATCTGACTTGACTGCCTCTCCCTCTCAAGCTTTGGCCTTCTTTGTGGGAGTGGTCCCTCCCTTTCAGCTCGTGTACCACTCCTCCCTTTCAGCTCGTGTAGCATAATGACTTCACTCCTTTCCTTCATTGTGGAAACATTAGAGGTTGTTCCCTCCTCGATTGCATCCCCTTGTTATTAGTTTTGGATGGCAGGTCTTCTTCTCCTTGTGCTGGATAGTAGGTTGTCTTTCTTTCTACAATAGATTCCCCCCCTTTGATTATGCCAAGAGATTAGGCACTCATGGGGCAGATGCTTCCACCACTAGGTCAAGGAAGCAGTTCCAGGCCACTTCCTTTCATCGGTGAGGATTGTTAGCTAGAACTTTCAGGGTCATGGTAGCATTCCTCATTGCCCGCTGCGTGCCAGAGACAACATGTCATAACAACTGATACATAATGATTCATCCCATTTTTTCAATGTCCTTCTCCAAGGGGTCAAATTGGATGAAAGGTATTGCACAAAGTTAGGTAAATAGCTCTCTAGCTGCACCTTTTGGTCTGTTGCACAAAGTTGGGTAAATCGCTCTCTAGGTGCACATTTTGGTTTGCACCAAAGGTGGAACATGAATTTCAGTTCCAACCACCATTCTCCCTCTTGTGGTTGGCCACATATTATTGTTCCATCAAGATTTCCCTTTTTAATATTTAAGTTTCATAGCCTGAAGTTGTTATCAGTGGAGTGGTCCATATTTGGGATTCTTATTTGTGGGATGGTGTGTGCTATCCTCTTGTGGCACTTCAATCACATAGGTCATAACAGACTACTCTGTTTAATTGTACACTGCCACTCTCGAGGCTAACACTAAATACATGCTCCTCGGATAGACAATACATGCTCAATCGGATAGACTTTCACAACAAGCATAACACATGGTTTCCTTCAATCAGCACAAGTAATGCCACAACACATTCCAACAATGGTGGCAACGCACATACGATTGGCTTATGTAAGGCGATCCTCACTTAGTGTCGACCCAATCTGCCAACTTGGCCTTCAACAAAATGCCTCTCAATGATGGGTCACACCCTCTTGATCCCCAATCTTGTTGAAGCAAAGAGAAGTAGGAAGAGGTGGTAGGATAGGAAGAGGAAGAGGAAAGCAAGGAATGCAACTATGGAAATGAAAATGAAGTGAAACTAAACCAATGAAAGAATTACATTGTGAAAGCTTGAAGTTAACTCCAATGATTGTGACACAAAATCACAAGTACAAAATTATATAATCTAGACACTAGACATAGAGTACCAACGTGCTAAACATACATAAGACTCACTCATCTTGACTCCATTTCCTAACACCCCCCCATGGAGGAAAGCTGAGGGACTACCGGAATGGAACCAAGAACAAAACTTGGTAATGATGGGATCTACTAATCTGTGCACCCCATGTGACTCAGAGGCTAAAGTCTGAGCATGTTCATAGATTGATCCAAGCACTCTCATGGCTTGAGACTCAACATAACTCAGAGGCTCATGTCTTAGCATGGCTACATGACCAGCTCAGAGGTCTAGGGGCTACACCAACATCCTGGAACTCGGCCAAGCCTAATAAAAGAACCCATCAAAGACCAATACAATGAGGCTCCCACAATACATACCTCTCCTGGCTCCAAAACAGGACTAATTAGTGACATGGTGCCACACATAACAAAGCAATACATCATTTTAGGAGGACTATCCAAGGCTAAGAACCTTTATTGACTCAAGGAGATAAACACTCATGAGATTAAATATCCAGGGCAGAGTATCCATGACTCATGGACAGATTTAGAAAACAAAATCATCATTCTCATATGCCTCTTAAGGAAGAGAGAGATGTTGGATTTCAGCAATAAGAGCTTGAGTTGGTGTCGGGATGTCTTCTTGTTCTTCTTCTTCACTAGTGGCAGCTTCAACCAAGTTAGCATGGTGGTCCTTGGATTGTTTCTTGGCAAGCTTATGAAAACAACGATCCTTTGTATGGCCAAGCTTTTTACACTACGTACACTTGAGAGGTTTGAATTTGTTTTTACTCTTAGAAAAAAATGCCACTTCCTCATGGTCATCCTTATGTCTTCTATCATGATCAATGAGCATCGCAACCATCTCATCAAATTTCATATCCCGTGCCACACGAAGTGCTGGAATAATGTCACGATATTTAGGAATATACCCAATGCTGGAAAGGAGGACAGCAACTTGATCATTTTTCCCAACAGGGGCCTTCAACGCAGCAAGTTGAATGATGAGAAATTCCACTGATTCAAATGTGAATTGAGAAAATCTTCATGCTTCATTTGAATCTTAAAAAATGTATGTTTAAGAAATACTTTGGAGTTGATAATTCTGTTACCAAACAAGTGTTCAAACTTTTCCCACAATTCATGTGCAGTGTAATCAAAATCTAAATGATGAATAACTTCGTCAAGACAAACCCAAACCAATAATAGCAAGAGCTTTGTCATTGAGATTTTTTCCATTGTAGTATTTTCTTCTCATCTATTACAGGATTTTTGTGCTTTCCACACACCTTCTTTTATAAGAATAAGCGTTAGGTTGGTTTGCCATGTGGGAAAGTTCTTGCCAAAAAATTTCTCAAGAGTAATAGCAGATTCAAAAGACTCCATTTCAGCAAGAAAGAAGAGAGATATTACATACCTTGGTGTGAAGTCAACTCAGCAAATAGATGGAATCAAATCAGTCCCAAAAAATGGATGACCAGAAGTTCTGCTCATAAATTGCAATCACCCGTTGCAATCACCCGAGCTTCTTCATGCCACGAGCAGCCTGTAAACAGCCTCCAATTGAAGCTTGTAGCTCCACGCAATACTCATCAACCGGCTCCTCCACGCAATAGACACGAACCAAGTCCATAGTGAATCCAAGAAATCCAATATGAAGGAACACGGTGGAGAGGGAGAGGGAGAGGGAGAGAGAGAGGGTAGGCTAGGGAGAGAGAAGATAATACTCAAATGGAAACATAATGAAAGTGAAAGGAAATGGAAATGAGCAATAGACCAAAATGGAAGGACTTAATTGATAAAGCTTGATGTAGACTCCTTAATGTGTGTTGATGTGACACACAAGTACAATCATATATAGGATAGGACACACACACTAGAATATCAAAGTGTATATGGAATATCTCCCAATATGACATGCGGCACTCACACATAAGAATCTACTAAAACTCCTAGTAAAACATACTAAAACACACTCAACTTGACTTCATGTTCTAACACCCCCACATGAAGGAAGGTAAGGGACTATTGGAATGGAACCAAGAACAGAACATGACAATGATGGACTACTATAATCTGTGCACCCATGTAACTCAGAGGCTAAAGTCTGAGCATGTTTAGAGGTTGATCCAAGCACTCTCATGGCTTGAGACTCAATATGACTCAGAGGCTCACGTCTCAACATGGCTACATGACCAGCTCATAGGTCTAGAAATACACCAACATCCTAGAACTCGGCCCTATCAAAGCCAATACATGGCACCCACAATACATCCCCCTCCTGGCTCCAAAACAGGGTGACATGGAGCCACACACCATAGATAGCAAACCATCATTTTAGGAGGACTATCCAAGGCTAAGAACGTTTATTGACTCAAAGAGATTATTACATTCAATTTTTTTTTTTGCAAAAAGAGACTTCTATGTATGTATGTATATAGCTTTCCAAAAGTGATCACTATGACATTATTTATATCAATTGAGAGACATTGTAAGCAATGTGGAAATTTAATTTTGCTGGCCATAGACTTTGTTGTGAAACATGATGGAATCTAGCTATATATATATATGATATATATATATATATACTATAATGTGTAGATGTAATAATATATTATATATAATCATAATGTAATATAATATTATATAATATATATCAAGTAATATATAATACTCTCTCTCTCTCTCTCTCTCTCTCTCTCTCTCTCTCTCTCTCTCTTTCATATTTTACATTTTGTATCTAGGCATTTTTGGTACTCTATTTCATTTCATTTTGTATCTAGGATTTTTGTAGCCATTTTTGGCATCTTAGCTGTATTACGATGAGGCCACCTAGCTGGCGCATCGTTGATGATGTATTTTCCTTTCGGACGATTTTGTGTCCCATAGGCCATGTATGGCCTTCCGTGGACCTTTAATAAAATTTCTTTCTTTCTTTCTCTCTCTCTCTCTCTCTCTCTCTCTCTCTCTCTCTCTCTCTCTCTCTCTCTCTACGCGCGGTCTGATGCACCATGTGGCATCTCTTTGTGTATTGCTGCGCGCCAATTGGATGCACTACGTGGCGTTTTGTTGTCTCGTTGCAGCGCCAATTGGATGCACCACGTTGCATTTCATTGTCTCGTGGCGTTTTGTTGTTTCGTTGTCTGGCATGCGCAATGCAGTCGCCTTTGACTCCCGCAGTGCAGCGTTGAGCAGTGCAGTGAAGTGAAGTATAGTGCAGTGAAGTGAAGTACAGTGCAGTGAAGTGAAGTGCAGTGCTGCGCAGTGAAGTGCCGTTCAATGCAATGCAACACGACGTGGCGCCCTCTCCTCAAACCTCGTGCGTTGCCTCTGACGTGCACGATGTGGCGCCCTCCCCTGAAACCTCGCACACTGCCCACCAAACAATCCTCGCACTATGTGGTGCCCTCTGGAGTCTGTGCCGTGCCTAGGATCTAAGCTCCAGCCGGAGCTCTAAATTCGCTTCCTCCGCCAAACCTCGCCCCCAAGCGCTCTGCCAAACCTCGCAGGTGGCTAATCCAACGTCTATCCTCCACCCGTTCTATCCTGAGCCTCCCGAATCCCTCCCTCAGCCTCGAAGCGCAGTGAAGCTCCGCCAACCTACCCCTAACCTCTGTGAGCATTAGGGGAGAATTGGGGTCTCCAAAGGGCCCCCAATTAGTGTTTCCTAATTTCAAGGGATTAGTGAGGTATTTGAGGTGTACCAATGGGAGTGCTCCTTTTTGTGGGGCAATGCCATGTTGAGGTGGAGGGTGGGTAGACCTGCAAACAGCCCCTATTGGTTACTCCTCTTACGCCGGGGACCACTCAAACCATCCCCCCCCCCCTCAACCCATGCTTGACCCTTCTCCCATATGCATCTCCCCTGAACAAATCTACAAGTCATTCAAGAGGCAGTGGACCCTTCTGGGCAAATTTTCCCCCCCTCTCAGCTTGTTACAGGCCTGCCCCCTCCTCTTCTTTAGTCCAGCTCCATTCTCCCTCCATTTTTCAAACGTGGGAACTCATTTGGCATCTTCTCTGCCCCCTCCTACTCTGGTCCACTATGTTTCTCCCTCTCCAGCACCTCCTGTAGCAGCTGCTCATTCTCTCTCCACTCCTAGCTACAGCA
Source organism: Dipteris shenzhenensis (assembly GCF_047967505.1). NCBI lineage: Eukaryota > Viridiplantae > Streptophyta > Polypodiopsida > Gleicheniales > Dipteridaceae > Dipteris > Dipteris shenzhenensis. The sequence goes on from NC_141604.1 coordinate 40,370,510, forward strand.
CCTCCTACAGCAGCAGTTGCTCATCCCCCTCTGCTCTTTCTTCCTCCATTCCTAGCTACAGTACCTCTTGTAGTGGCTGCTCATACCCCTCTGCTCTTTCTCCCTCCATTCCTAGCTGCAACACCTCCTGGAGCAGCTGCTCATCGCCCTCTACTCTTTCTCCCTCCATTCCTAGCTACATTCCCTCCATTCCTAGCGGATCGAGAGTGCCCAAGAAGAAGGCTCACCCTCATAAAATACGTGGGGCCCAGTAAGGGATAACCATGCGACCGAGCCCCAAGTCATGAAGAAAGGGGAAGTATGAAAAATGATGAGTATCGGAGCAACCCCTTTCCAAATAGTCCTCGCCTGACTGCAGTTCTCCGCCATGTACTCTACCCTAAACCTTGGATCCTCCTCTTAAACCTTGGAACCTTCTTCTAAACCTTAGAACCTCCTTTTAAAACCTGAACCTCCCTCTAACCCTTAAACTCCTCCTAAACCCTTCAACCCTCGATGAAGGCGAAAGCCCTGATTACCCCAATCATGATGATGCATGTTCCTTTCACACATGCTTGCACTATGTTTCCTTACCACAGTTAAGCCTACACCTCTCATTGGAAAATGACCCGAGGTCATAAGCTACACTTATACTACAAACGATGACGCCAATATATTTGTAGGTGACAAAAAGCCTTGGAACCTTGTATACTAAGAATATCCTACTCTTTCTGGCTACGGAGGCTATGGGAAAGAGACAACACACCACTAGGTGACTTATCCACAACTCAAAAAAGTCCACGAGTCAAGACAGAGACATGGTTGAACCCTCTAATGATAGAGCCTTAGTGGCTCTCATTGGTGGGTGCACGAGATACTATGGAGGAGAAGCTCTCGAGACTTTGTAATGTCATTGAACTCATTTTGAGGAGTTTGGGCGAGTGTAGCCTAAACATATTTAAAAACTATTTACCTTAATGGGAGTTAGTTGTGCAACCACTGATGAAGCACGTCTGCAAGTTAGCAAGCAACTACCATTCCGTCATGGCGTTAATTCAATATGTCACCACAGCGGAGGAGGCATGGACGGTCTTGAAAAATCAGTACGAGACCACGAATCTAGAGACTCAACTCGTGAACGAGAAATTGTCTGAGTCTGAAGCGGCAGAGAAGTTCATCACCAGGGTGAAGAATCTACGTGATTAGATGATTGCGATTGGCATCACCATCACCAGCGAGAATCTAGCACGAAGGTGCATACGGATTCTCCCACCAAAGTACGACGGTCTTGTTACGGCGCTGAATACGCAGAACAAAAATCCGCCCCTCAACTTTGAGGATCTTAGCGCGATGCTTCTGGAAGAGGAGATGCGTCAAAAGATGAGGACTGGAGAAGATTGGGCTTTCTGGACTGGATCAAAGAAAGGTAAGGGTAAGGACTCTGGTAACCCATCTTCTTCTGATGATAAAAAGAGAAAGAAGAAGATCAAGTGCTGTTATTGCAACAAGGCAGGGCACAAGAAGAATGAGTGCCGAAAGAAGATTGCAGATGAGAAGAATGGAGTAAAGAAAGAGTCCAGCAACAGCGCGCAGGCAGTACCAGTAGAGTTGTTCGTAGCAATTGAGGAGATTTGCACGGAGGCAGTTCATGTACCTACGGATGAACCTTGGATTATTGACAGTGGTGCATCGTGCCACATGACCAGTCGGAAGGATTGGTATACCTCTCTACAGCCGGTAGGGAATGACATCTTGGTAGCAGTCGGCAATGATGCAAAATGTCCAGCAAAAGGAAAAGGTACGATAGCTCTCAAGTCAAATGGAGTTGTAAAACAGTTGTCGGATGTTCTTTATGTGCCAGATATCAAGAGGAACTTGTTGTCCGTTTCTGCGATCATGGATCGGGACCTCAAAGTTCAATTCGATAAGAATGGCGCACAGATTTTGGATCTTCAAGGGAAGGTCGTTGGTAAAGGTACATGGCGCAACATCTACGAACTCTCAGCTTTCAGTGCTCAAGCGGATGTGAAGAACACTAAGCTATGGCATGAGAGGTTTGGTCATCTAAACCTTAGTTCTTTGAAGGAGATGCATAAAAGTGGAATGATTGTAGACCTACCAGAAATTATAGATCTGCCCGATGTATGTGAAGCTTGCATGATTGGCAAGCAGCATCGGCAACCCTTTCCTAAAGAGGCCAGCAGCGCAAAGGCTCCTCTAGAGCTCGTTCACACGGACCTCTACGGAAAGATGGAGACGGAAGCTTTGGGTGGTTCCTACTACTTCATGACGCTGATCGACGACTACAGTAGAAGGATATGGATATACTTCTTGAAGACTAAAGACGAGGCTTTTAGTAAGTTCAAGGAATGCCATGTAATGGTCGAGAAAGAAACGGGGAGGAAGGTGAAGAAATTTAGATCAGACAGAGGTGGAGAGTTCACATCAACTGAATTCGAAAGTTATTGCAAAAGTCATGGGATCAAGAGGCAGAAACCCCCGCCACATACATCACAGCAAAATGGAGTAGCAAAGCGCAAGATGCACTTCATCTGCGAAATGGGCAGGAGTATGATGAAAGGGAAAGATTTGCCAAAGACTTTTTGGGCTGAAGCATGTAACACGGCAGTTTACATTCTGAATCGTAGCTACATGAAGGCTGTGAACGGCATGACTCCACTGCAGGCCTTTTCTGGTAAGAAACCTTCAGCTGCACATTTCAGAGTTTTTGGATGTGACTATTTTGTGCATGTCCCTGATGCTAACAGAACCAAATGGGAACCGAAGAGCCAGAAGTGTATTTTCTTGGGCTACAGTGAAGAGGCGAAGGGTTACCGTCTCTATAACCCTGTTACCAAGAAGGTAATAGTAAGTCACGATGTGGTCTTCTCAGAACAGCTGCATCAATTGGAGGAGGATGCATCTTCCCAGACAACCAGGACCAGGATATCCATCCAGTACCACCACCAACAACAGACCGAACTCCCCCAATGGTGCTTGGGAGGATTCAAGATAAAGAAGATGAAGAAGAGCCTGCAGAACCACAATGGCAACGGCCATTTCCGAAGTGGGTAAAGCAACTTTTGGACGGCAGCTATGCAGTCGGGAGTATGGCTCCATAATGAAGAACAACACCTGGGACCTTGTGGATCGTCCACCAAAACGCAAGGTAATCGGCACCAAGTGGGTATACAAGACCAAGTACAAGTCCGACTGCACGTCGGATAAGTATAAGGCTCGGCTCATGGCAAAAGGATTCGCACAAGTACATGGTTTTGATTATCAGGATACTTTTGCTCCCATAGCTCGACTAACCACAATTCATAGTGTTTTGGCTTTAGCTGCCCAGGGAAGTTGGCCCGTGTTTCATATGGATGTAAAATCCGCCTTTCTGAATGGAGATCTCAAGGAGGAGGTATACGTGGAACAACCACCAGGTTTTGAGATCCCCGGTTCAGAAGGTAAAGTCTATAAACTAAAGAAGACACTTTACAGGCTGAAACAAGCCCCACGAACGTGGTACCAGCGGCCACGAATGTGGTACCAGCGGATTGATGCCTACTTTCTGCAAAACGGGTTCAGGAGGAGCCCATCTAATGCAAATTTGTATATCTTCAGAGAAGGAGGCAAGTGTATGATCGTGGTCCTTTATGTGGATGACCTTGTCATAACAGGGAACCATGAAGAGAAGATCTCGCAGACAAAGCATTTGCTAGGAAGAGAGTTTGAAATGACAGACCTCGGACTGATGCATTTCTGTTTGGGGATTGAAGTTTGGCAAGAGCCAAAACAGATCTTCATTTCACAGCTGAAGTATGCTGGAGAGATACTGAAGGCATTTGGCATGGCTGAGTGCAAGATAGTTGGCACCCCTATGGAGGTTGACGTGAAGCTCTCAAACGAGGATTCATCACCACTGGTGGACAAAGCAAAGTACAGAAGGCTTGTAGGCAGTTTGATTTACTTGTGCAACACACGGTTGGACATCAGTTTTGCGACTGGTGTACTAAGCAGGTTTTCCAATAAGCCTTGGGAGAACCATTGGAGGGCAGGGATGCAGGTGCTGAAATACATACACTTGATTATGGCATCACCTATACCAAGGGCAACATCTTGACCGGATTGTGTGACTCGGATTGGACAGGAGATGTGGACAGCAGGAGATCAGTGATAGGTTACTGTTTCTCACTTGGATCTGGAGCTGTGTCATGGGTCAGCAAGAAGCAACCCACAGTTGCTCTTTCTTCTACCGAGGCTGAGTACAAATCAACATACTTTGCTTCTTGTGAGGTAGTGTGGTTGAGGAGGATTTTAGGGGACATGGGTGCAGTGCAGAACAAGCCTACGCAGTTATCATGTGACAATCAGAGTTGCATGGCGATTGCAAAGAACCCTGTGTTCCACGCTCGTACAAAACACATTGAGATTCAATATCACTTTGTACGTGAGCTCATCATGGATGGAGAGGTCGACTTGGTGTACTGTCCGACTACAGAGAATACTGCCAACATCTTCACGAAGGCTCTTAGAAGAGACTTGCTAGAGAGACATCTTCATCGACTTGGCATTGGGCTGAAAAAGTAAGTTCACTTGCGGGTGGACATTGAGGGGGGGTGTTAGATATCAATGCTCCACTCTCGTGTAAGTACGCGGGAACCAGCTAACTCTACTTGTAAGCCCCCCATATGAGGAGAAGGCATTTGAGTAGCTCAGTTATCCAGTAGGTCCTGGTTTGAACACCAGATGGGGGCCATGTGTGGCCTGATGGCTGGACGGAGTTGGCACACTACCAACTAGGCTACATGCAAGTGCGGGAAGGCATCCCATGACTGACCGCATTGAGGGTAGACGGAGCATTTCCCGAGGCAACCCACTCTCGGGTTGCAGGGCCCGTTTGGAGCCCCAGATGATCCCGGATGGCTCTATTTTACGCCACGGTTCTATCGTGTGGTCGGTGGCCTATCTCGACCCCCAGTCGACCGTTTTGGGCGGACTGGGTCGGTCACCCAATTGGGTCCAACCAACTATGACTAGTGGCTATATAAGAGCAAGCCCGTGGAGCCCATTTCATCACTGGCTACAGCAACCCTGATTCCTTAGCATCCAGCCTCCATCCTCTACTGTTTCCAACTTGCCATCGAAGCTTCTTTCACAAGAGCGCACGACTGGGAGGCAGCGCCATCTATTGTATCAGTTCTACAGCAATCAAATTTTTGATTCTCCATACTATCTGCTTTTCTCTCTTGCGTACGAGATCCTGTTATCTGTTGAGCACAGACGACGTATTATTTTCTTACAACATGCTCATCAATGTATGTACAATGTCTGTCCAAATACTGGCCAAAGTATGGTAGGGGTGGACCTGGGAATGGTCTAGACCTCTGTGCATCTAGCTCTCCAGATATGTCATGCTGAGATGCTAGCTAGAATCTCCCAAGAGGAGTCCAGCAAAGCATGTACCACTCTGAAAGGTAGGGCTGGTACATCATTCAGAGGGCACGACTCTACTAAGTGTCATTCAATTGAAAAAGCCATAGAAGAGCCATGTCTCTCGTAAAATACCTATGGGTCTGAAAGGGAAAGCCAAGTAATTGAACCCAGGTCATGAAGAAGGGGTGACAAGAGAAGGTGCTGAAAATCCTAGCAATTTCCTTCCAAATGATCCTCGCATGTCTGCAATCCCATAAGCAATGCTGAATTGATTTCACCGCATAGTGGCAACGAGGACATGTAGAGTCCACTCCAAACCTAGATGTACACAGGTTAATTGCAATCCCACAATGAATCGAAAGCCAAAAGAATAGAGTGATCTATCTATTCCTGTGGTATTTCTAGAGTTTCCTCCCAAAAACTCTATGCAAATCAGTAAAAATCTGAAAATTCTCTCAATGAGTGATGAGCTCTGGAATGTCTCCAGCCTCTACAGAATTTCAATGCAGGCCCCTACTTTGTAACATAGTGGTTAGAGGATTGATTCCTAGACAGCAGCCTTGGAAGGAATTTTTCATACGCAGCATACAAACATGTACTCCCACCTCAGCAGTATAATGGATGGACAGCACTAGATGGGATTTTACTCTGGCTCCGCTCAGACCTCCCTCCTTTCCTCTTACCCTTCGCTCGCGAAGAAATTGATAGGCAGCCCGTTATGTGGAATGAAAGCATACTTGATGATTGCCATCAGACCACTAGGCACTTCGCACTATATGCAGTGGTCCAGGTGGGAGAGAGACCTTGCATCCACTGTGGGATCTTGGAAAGCTTTCAAAGGATTGGATAGTTTTATCAGTTGGTCATCTCAGAGGGAGTGCAGGGAGGATTCAGCAGCAGCAAATTGATGCAGCCATTCAGTGGAGTGGATGGATATAGATGATGTGCGCCTTACGGATTCAAATTGGTTGGGTGCTTTCACTGGGACAGGTATTCCTATTCAGGTTATTGCTTTATGGGAGGCACATGAGGATGCTGTGGTTTTTGATGTTCAGTCTGGAGGGAGGCTACATATGTCATATGATGATATCCTTCAGGGGGTTCCCTTCCGGCCAATTAGGATTGTGGGTTTTATGGAGCAAGGCACAGATTCATCATTCTCTTACGAGGCCTCGGGTCTTTTTTGAGGGACATGGCTCAGATGGGGCTCTTTTGGTTCATTGAAACTTAGTAGAGTCATGTTCCCAAAACAAGACGTTGCTTTTACCCCATTCAGAGCTGCACATGCTTCAGTAGACACTCATGGGAGATTCTAGCTAGTATTGCAGCTTGGCACATTTGAAGAGCCAGATATACAGAGGCATTTGATGGATCCCAGGTTCACCCCTCTCAAACATTGGCCAGTATTTGGGCGGATACTATACATACCTTGATGGCCATCTCGGCGAGCATGCAAGGGTCATTGAGAGTAGCCTCTGCTAGGAGGAACACTTTCTTCAGAGTTTGGAGGGGATCTCCTTTCTTCGCTAATTCTGTCTTAGGGTTGACTTGGCATTTTCAGCCTCATCCATGGTTATTTGCTAGCTCTTTTTGAGCTTTGATTTCTCTCATGTATTTATTGACATGATATACTTCCGCATTGAGCTTGCTTTGCGGTTTTCTTTCATACTTGATAGAAGTACTTTTTTGCATTTAAAAAAAAAACATTTATGACAAAATGACATCCAAAAGCATAAAAACATAGCAATTCATGATGTCCCTCACTTACTTTCTGACGTCTTCGTCCCCACGATCACCTTGATCTCTAGAACTTTCCAATGGACTTCACACTTGTTAGTGTTGTAACTAAACACAACTTTTAATCACCTTGGTATTAATCGCTTTCATGCAATGAGCTCCATCCAATACATACAATCTACAAAGTTCCATTTTGCATAGCAACAAACTCTACCACAGCGCGACATAAAACCCACATCACACTAACCCTTAGCAAAGTCCTCTGTTCAGCAGTGCTGAAACAATGCTCCTCCCACCAATCTGCAAAGCTCCTTCTATTGACCCGCATGTAGTTCTGGTACCAAAATGTTATAACAAAATTCAATTACAACAGTAGAGCACACACAGGTTTCTGAGACCTCATCTCCACCCAACCATCTGCACCCTCCATACACACTTGAATGAAGGCTAATCAGCTTGATCATATAACAGTACTTTGGTTATGTTTCTTCAACACAATGCAACGTGCACCCATGAACCCCTAGAAAGTTTCATGCTAATCCTAGCCACCTGATAGGTACTACTAATTCGCATGCATATTAACCTAATACCTTGTGGGTCTTCACATTAACGTCTAGTATCTATAAATGTGATGGATTATCCGTTTTTAAATTATGCACCCTTACATTTATTCATGATTGTGTGTATAGATGGAAGAGACAAGGTATGATGAGCTACAGGATGTATCAGAAGAGGTGGAGATGAAGAAAGCTCTTTGGTGCGCTTTGGAAGACCTAGGTCATAAACGACTTGCTTGGGTTGACACACACCTTGAAAAGCTGGAAATAGGGACTATAGAGGAAATAGTGCAAAGGTATCAAGTCCATTTGTGTTTTCTCTAGAATTATTGTTGTTTCTTACAAGGTGACTGTCTTGTTTCTACAAAAAAGTTTCCAAGGAGATGGAATTTTATTATTCTAAAGGAGTTTCAAGTATGATTTGTAGGAACACGAAGCAAGGGAGAGAGCTGGACAGCAGCATGAGCATACACAACAAACGCGACAACAAACGCGACAGAGGGAACCAACGTGAACTCTGGATAAGAAATGAACACAAAAACAATTCCACATACATCTGCTGACCACTGGGTATATATATGACCTAGAGTGTCACATAACAGAATAAGTCTAGACTAGCCTACATGTCCTTACTAGTGATATAAAATGTCCTACATACCCCCCCCTCAATGGTATCGATGTGATACTCCGGTGTCTCAAAAGCACCTAGGGTACCTGAAGTACCATGGTTGCACAAATTTATCCATGAAAGGATATAGCAACCTATGCGTTGTGTATACATGGTCACAATGTCATTTGACTACCCCCCTTGACATTGTGGAAATGTCCCTCATCCCTAGCTTCTCTCAAAAGCATATGAAAGGATATGTTGTGAGAGACTTGGTGAATAGATATGCCACATCATCCTCGGTGGGACAATACTAGAGAGCAATGTAACCGTTATCAATACAACCTAAAATGATAGTGGTTTTCGCGAGCATGAAACACTAGGTTGTGAGAAATGGCGATGCATGACTAACCATCACAAAATATAGATGTAGGAAAATCCTCCTATGAATGATGGTCATACATCAGTTTCCTCAACCACATGCATTTTGTAGTGGCTGCAACTTCTGCCTTGTACTCTGCTTCACTGGATGAGAGTGAGTTCCTAGGTTGTTTCTTCATAAAGAAACTATACCCAGATGTAGATCTTCTGTCATAGCAATCACCTACCTAATCTGAATCAATAAAACCATGGACATGTACATCATCACCTGTAGCATAATGCAAACCAAAGTGAACAGTCCCACATCTGTATCGATGGACCCCCTTGGCTGCATTCCAATGTGTGACAGTAGGAGATTGCATGAATTGAGATATCAAGCCCATGGCATATGAAAGATTGGGTCTAGTAGAGCACAAATAGATGAGCTTCCCAACCAGCTGCTTATATAGTGTGCCATCAAACTGCTCTATAGTATCATACTTGCTAAGTTTGAGTCCCTTCTCCATAGGAATAGACATGGGTTTCCTTTCTTTTATATTAAATTGCTGAATTATACTCAAGGCATATTTTGAATAACTGAAATGCCATGTGCCATTTTCCAGAACTCAAGTCCTAAACAATAATAGAATAGCCCAAGATTATTCATCCCCAACTCTGAGAATAGCATGGTCTTGATGGCTGTGTTATACAGAGATCATGCACAGCTATGTCCAATCACTTTGTCAAGCGATGACATGGTCACACAAGATGACAACTCTCATGGAGGTGACAAGGTCACAGGATGACACAAGTCATGGAGGTGACAGGTCACAAGATGACACAAGTCAAGGAGGACGTGGTCACACGATGACACAAATCATGGAGAGGACATGATCACTGGGATGACATAGTCACATGGGGACATGGTCATCAAGATGGCATAGTCACCGGGATGGCATATCACATGGGGACATGGTCATTAAGAGGACATATCACCCAAGCACTGAAGGCACATGGTGGGGAAGGAGAGAGAGAGGATAGGCTAGGGAGAGAGATAATGATACTTAAAGAAAGACATAATGAAATGGAAATGAAATGACTAAGCAATGAACAAACGAAAGTACTCACATGTAGACTAAAGATCTTGTAGCTTGATACTTGATTGATTTGACACTAGACAAGTACAGCTCTTAGATAGAGTACACACACACACATATGAACACCAATGAAATGGAATAACTCCCAATGTGACACGTGGCATCCATAGGACACACTAGACTAGAACTCACACCAGAACTCACTAGAACATACCAAACTGACTCAACTTGGCTTCATGTTCTAACACCCCCCCTCGAAGGCACTACAGTCTCAGTTCCAATTCCAGTCACTTTCAACTTCAGCTTCCACTTCAGCACTAGTTTCAGCTACAGCCTCTACATCCCTAGCTACAACTACAGCCACTATCAGTCTTATGCCCATGGTGTCGGTTGCTTCCTTCCCTTCCCCTCCTGTTATAGCTCTCACCTACTTCAGAGGTGTCATACACTGCTCCGCATTACGCGTCACTCTCCCCTCTCTCAGCCCACGCTCCCACATCCCATTGGGACTGCCTCATTCATTCCACTGTCATCTCCGTACCTCTTCACCCAATCACCGCCTAGCTTCCGGACTCATCCCCACACTTTCATGTCACAGCCATCACAGTTTCAGATAGGACACGGGTGGGATGATACACTAGAGGCCTGGGATACCCTACTCATGGAGGACACTATCTTGCTCATGGAGGTACATAGTGTATGTGAGCGCAAGATGGAGCTGACACGCTTTGCACAGGAGCAGGTCCGCTTCAACCAAGAGCAGAGCCACATCATACAGGAGCAGGCTCGGGCCATTCGAGAGCAGGCTGATCTCATTCAGGGACTCAAACATGATATCTTGCAGCTCCGGTTGGAGGTCACAGCCATACACACAGTCCGTGGCCAAACGGGAATCCACTAGGGTAAACGTTTCGGCTACCCTCATGGAGCAGCAGCAGAGAGCTAGTAAGGCTCTCAACATTAGAGTACGCGGGATTCCACGCACTGAGGCTACACCAATGGCAGATGCGACTGCTTTCGTGGGCTGCTACTCTAGTTGTGGATGAGCACAGAATAGAGAGGGCATGGCGGCTGGGGAGAGACCCCAACCGAGAGCAACCCCTAATCATACGTTTCCATGACACTCCGGCACGACTTTTTGCTCTACTACACAGGTCAGTCCTTCGAGATCAGCCAACGATCTCAATGGATGAGGACCTCACCCCTCTACAGGTTGAGGAGAGACGCGCTTTGCTGCAACATTGCTGCAACAGCGGGATGAGGTCCGGAAGGAGGGAAAGTGGGTAGTGGTATGAGAGGGACCGACTTCTGACAGGCCCCCATAGGGCACCAGTCCCCTCGTCCCCCACATAGGGAAGCAGGGCCTATGAGACTCAGATAACCGAGACCCTATCTTGCACCATTTGGAATTGTAATGATACCTTAAGGTCAGAACCAGGGAACTTCTGAAAATCCTATACAGGTCACGTTATAGTCTTTTATATAGAGACACATCAGAGTCCAGAGCGCCCACTTCCAGTAGTTAGCAGATAGAGATGGGAGGCTACCTACATAGATGAGACGAGGGATACAGGGGGGGCTCGGGGGTCAAGTGGAGTTGTAGTCCTTTTCAAATCCACACTTTTGGGGACCATTTCAGTAGAGCAGAGAGATGCGCATTGCAGGTTTCTTTAGATCTAGATTCGACACACGGACAGTCGGGATCTGTTTGTTGCAGTTTGCTACTTCCCCCCTGAGACCTCCCACTTTGCCAGAGATATCCGAGGTGAGGATGAGACATCTCCATTCGCTACTCTTTGTCAGTCCATTGTTGACTTCTCTAGCCGCCGGAGAAGTCCTCCTAGTGGGAAACTTCAACACGAGGATAGGCGCCCGTCAGGTATCACTGCTCAACTTCAAGGATGATTCCACTCTACTGTCAAACATTGACCTTGAGGAGGCAGGTATGCTACGGGTTTTGGTTGACAGACGAGGTCCATTCACATCTTATGGGTAGGCCATATTAGACCTCGGCAGGATGGATGATCTCATTATCTATAATGGTCTTAACAGATGGCCCACCTCAAGTGGTTTCACGTGCTTTCCACATGGGGGAGGCTCCAGCATTGTTGATTACATAATGGGATCCCATGCCTTCACATCTCACATCAATGACTTCACTGTAGCACCTCTCCCTCCAGGGGCTAATCATGATATACGCTTGACCACGATCACTCACCTACTTACTCTAGCCTTTTGTACATACTTCTCACTTATATTGACTTCATACCCCTTTTAGAGGATCGTGCTGCCCTGGTCACCTGCTCACTACACGAGGCTACCCTTCACGCTTTCCCCCACACCAACCGCTCCACCCGCCCACCCCCCATGGGACCGTACCCTGTAATAGATGGTACGATGATGAGTGTAAGGCTTTACGATCAACTCAAATTCGAAACAAAAAACAATCTTCCAAGAAAACCAAATATGTTACGCGAGTACCGTAGATTGCTAGTACGTAAAAAGAAACTAGACTTTGTTCGTCGGAACGAGGAGAAGCTAATAAACGTTTTAGTAACATTTCTAAGGACTTTTGGTGGGGATTTCTAGAAGGACGGTTTTCCTCACTACTCACTGACACTCAAGTCTGGTTTGATTATGCACGCGACAGTGCATCATATGAACTTGTTGACAAGAAAAGGAGTTTCTTTCCAATGGGGTGTGAAGCAACGGGAGTCTTTTCAGCAACTTAAGGAGGCCATGAGTAAGGGCCCAATATTGAAGCCCCCTTATTGGTCTCAAGACTTTTATGTAAATCCAAGTGTATCTTTGCATTCAGTTGGTGTTGTATTGAAAGGAGAGGCGGGTAGAATGCAACCCATCTATTATGCCAGGCAATAGTGTTCCAATAATATAACAGAGATCATATGCCAAGCGTGTGGAAGGCATGTGGAGGAGTGTGGAAGAATGTGGAGTTAAGAGGAATTCTTCTAGATTCCTCTGTTGAATAAGGAGGATGTGGACATATGAAAGAGATGGTTCCTATGGGCTCCATGTGGGGAGACTCTTGAATTTTAAGAGTCTTGAGCATCTTTTGATGGGACACCTGGCAAGAGTAGGCAAAAAGGACATGAATGGTGACATACAGGCTTATGTGATGGATTGAGAAGCCTTGGAGCTCCCACTCCCTCTTGTATGTATGAAACCTCTTCTTCTTTCTCATGTTTGTAGTATTTTGAGTTGTATTTGAGTGGAGTATCACTCTATAGGTAATGAAGGTCACTTCAGTTCTCTCTTTTGAGTGTCTCTTTCCTCCAAAGTGCTCAAAAGTGTTGTCTGTTCGGCAGCTCATTGCGCATACATGGTTTATCTATTTTCCAAGCCACAAAGGAAGCTCTTCCTTCCCTCCTAGGCAACCTATATGGGACTTGGATTATTGATAAGTCTAAGCATGGAGGGAGTATTCTCCCAAGTCGGCATCAGTAGAAGGAGTATGTTTTTCATGACAGTTTGACCCCCTGTCAGTATTTTTCTCATAGTTTTTCACTCGGTGGTTCGATTTGGGTGAAACTTATATCATCACAAAGATCTCTTCAAGGAGCATCATCTTATGTCTTCAAATATTATATCAAATGTAAGACTGAAAATCTATGGCTCTCTGTGTGTGACTATTTCTTTTTCAGACAATTTTTACTCCCTTCCAGTAAAATGCCCATAACTTTTCAACCGCTTCTCTGTTTCGTAACGCTTCTCTGTTTCTTACGAAACTTATATCATAGAGAAGCTCATTTCAAGGCGCATTCATGTGTGTGAATATTTGATATCATGTTTCTGCTAGAAGTTATTGGTCTATGTGTCTGATGACAGTTTGCAGTGTGCTTTGAGCTACCTATAGAGTTTTCTATGAAGGAGGTGCAATGTTTCCCCGGAACCGACCCATCCGACCCAATCAACCCCTTCAAACTTCTCAATATATATGAGTTCATGTCATGTTGAGCGGCGGCAATATCTTCTTTCAACAATGTATCGCTCTTCTCTTCGGCGCAAACCGGCTTGCTGAAATTATGGCCTCCGCTGTTGATCCTTTCCTTCTCCCTATGCTTGAGTACAACATCACTTGGGATGTTACTATCTTCATTCTCATCTAAGGGAGGAAAGTATGGTGTGGTCTCTTGGCATAAAAGATTCTTTTTAATGTCCATTTCCCAGTGATAAATATCTCTGTCACTCAGTTCAAAAGCAGTAGGAAGTGAAGAGGTATGTGAAGCTTATTACCCCCAACTTCATGTCACACCAGGAGATCATCTAGGCTGTCATGGCACTTTACGAGAGTTTCAAGCACCTAGCAGCAGGATCTGGGTGGACAGACGAGATCACGAGCACTATCGAGGTCAAAAAAGGGTGTCCATTATCGCCTACCTTGTTTGGCCTCTACATTGACAAGCTTGAGACAGGGATGCAAACACAGGGGAGATAGGTTTCTCTCTAGCAGGCATGCTGATCTTGATATCGCTTTATGCAGATGACATGGCTCTCTTGTCTTCCTCAGCAGAGGAAGACAAGAGACACCTTGATGCACTATAGCCTTTTGTGAGTCTCATGATTTAAAGGTCAACCTGGGTAAAACCAAGGTCATGATCTTTGATACATCTCGAGCCATCATGCGCTAGGAGCAATTTCTTGGGGTTGTCTTTTTCAGATCCATCTTCACTATGAGACCCGCAATGCAGGCACGCTTGAGTAGAGGATATGCTTTATTGGCCAGACTAGAGAGGCAGTGCTTCCGCTCGCACTTCCAAGATCCACGTACCAAGGGGTTGCTTTTTGACTCCTTGGTCCGCCTAGCGGGGATATATGACAGCCCATGTTGGAGGCCAGACTTGTCAGATACAGAGTGGGCCCATGCAGAGCGGCTAAAAGTTCTCATGTTATCACGGATGATCCGTGGTAAGCCATCCGTTCCTCACCAGATCATTCAGGTTGAGTTTGGGTCACCCCCTTTACAGCTAGATGCTACATTTCAGGTCATCACATATCTGTACCGAGTCAGGGAGTATGGGGATTACACCTCTGGGCGTAGCAGGCTACCATGGTTAGCTCTGTCCTCTTCTATGGCACTCGCAGCGAGTGGGGACCCGAGGTGCTGGTATGCATGCACAGAGATATGGTGTGAGCGACTGGGCTCCACATGGATAAACTACCTCTCTTCCAATACAGCATGGATGCTCCATTTTCTCCCCTCCTATCACACGTGGTCAACCATGTTATCTGTGAGGATCTATTTTTACAGCTACACATATTTCAAACTTGGTTGGAACCGAGTGAACTCCCTGTGAAGCTTAGCTTCTACAAAGATCACTTCTTACATATCACAGTGGAGGGTTTCATTGACCCACCAGGATACACGCACATCTACCTACCCCACTCACTGAGGATCTCCCTTGGTCAGCAGTTCCGGGTCTCTTCACACAGACTTCATATCGAAAGTGGCAGAGCAGAGCGACTACCGAAGGAGAGATGCATATGCACATTGTGTGACTTGCAGGAGGTTGAGACAGAGGAGCACTTCATCTTCCGATGTCCTAGTTACTATGAGATCCAAGGGCGTTTCTATTGCCTCTTTAGATATATTTTGGGGTTTTGGCCCGATTCCTCTCCTACCCAGACCAATGGTGTTTGGCAGGATTTATTCATGAGGTACTCAGACACCGCGAGAGGATACTCCGAGCACGAAGACAGGAGCAGACTCTTTCCTTGGCTGATCCCTCTCAGAGCTCTATCAAAGAGTTCTTTTAGCCAAATCACATGGACCCCCATGAGACATGAGACCTCCACGCAACCGTGACCCGCTTGAACTTGAGTGCAAGTTTACTATATCTTGACTGTGCTTGAACATTGTAACTTAGTCATTGAGTTCATGGATGTCATACTTGTTTGCATTTATGGGGATGA
The DNA here is from genome assembly GCF_047967505.1 of Dipteris shenzhenensis. Lineage (NCBI taxonomy): Eukaryota > Viridiplantae > Streptophyta > Polypodiopsida > Gleicheniales > Dipteridaceae > Dipteris > Dipteris shenzhenensis. Next base: position 40,386,208 of record NC_141604.1, read on the forward strand.
TATGATCATTGCATAAAGACACTTGAATGTGTTCATTGATTTGCATGATAAATGACTACCTCTTGTGAGTCATCTAATCATAAGTGTATCTTAGTGAAGAAGCCCATCAATAGGAATTCAAAGTTTGTCAATAGGAAGGTTGCCAAGATTCAAGCCAAACCTCAAGTTCCCTACTACTATCTGTGTGCAAAGAACCTTAGATTCTCAAATTTTATTGCTTGCAATATGCACTTATATGGTGATGGTACTTTCTAAGGATTTGTAAAAGCGATTAGACACTGCCATTATTGGTAAGACCTTTCCTAGACAAGTTTGAGGGTGAAGGATTTCACACATGGCAGACCAAAAAATCTAGTTTGTAACTCATGAAAAAGGAAATTTTGAACATTGCCAATGGTAAAGAGAAGAACTCTACCACTAGGGAAGGAGAAGGGTTGTGGTTAACTAAAGATGAAAAGGCATTGGCTATAATTGCAAGGCTAAAGTGATTCCTTCATTCATCACATTGATGGATGTGAAACTGCACATGCTGAATGGAAGCATCTTGAGGCTGCTGTCTTTGGAGCACAAGGGAAATGTTCCAAGTATAGTCTACTCGTTAATTTCTTTGACCTGAAGGGAGAGTCACTATCCTCTCACCTAAACTCCATGAAAAGTATATTGACTCAACTATCAAGCATCCAATTTAACCTTGATGATGATATTGTGATTGCCATATTGCTTAAAAGTCTATCTGATGAATATGGTACTATTGTAACTACTCTTATAAATCTACCAGAATCCAGTTTGGTAGAGATATAGAGGCGTCTCTCTTGGAAGAAGAAAGAAAGATCAAGCAAAGGAATGGCTACATCTATAAAGAAAGTGAGGCATATCTAGTCAAGAGCAACTTCAAAGGATCTACAAGCAAGAGCAAGATGAAGTGCAACTTCTATGGAAAGCCTGCCTAGTCTGCCCCCCCCCATCTGCTTGCTTTTCCGCCTCTCGTCCCCTCGGAGACCTCTCCACACCTCTCCCTCCCACGGCTAGCTTCCTACCCCCCCCCGGCTGGCTCCTCCGCCTTCTCCTTCCCCAGCTTCTTCTCCTTCATCTCCTCCTTCCTCCGCTTCTTCTCATCCCCGGCTTCCTTGTCCTCTTCCCCTCAGCCCTCCTTCCTTCTCATTCTTTCTCTTCTCTTCTTCTCCTCTTCCTTCCCTCCGCCTTCTCCCTTTCTTTTCAGCCCCCCCCTTCCTTCTTCCCTTCATCTGTTTAGTCTTTCCCTCCCTTTCCCTTACTCGCTCAGGTAGCATATAGAGTGGATGGAGCCTTATTGTATTTGAGTCGGCCTTCCCATCTCTTGGCGATAGCTCAGCCTTTAGCCAATCCTCGCCCACTTCCACCAGCCCGCAAAAACTGTTGCATTCTCAAAAGACGAGCTGCAGCAGCTCAGAAAAGATACAGAGCACAAGAGTTTGACATCACTCTTTGCTCGCATCCATGGGTCCCACCCCTCCAGGTTACAGGCCAGGGACTGGATGCTATCCACTTTACCTGGAGACCTCGCAGGGCACCTCACAGATGTTCATCTGCTTGGTCGAGGTTTCTCCAGGTTGTTTTTAACTCCTTTTATGCATCAGTTATAGTGCTTCAGGCTAGTCTCTTAGCATTGAGCTTCATGAGGTTTTTCTTAATGCCCTTCTCGTTGGGCTTCAACCCTATTGAGGAGGATAGTCGGACGATTTCACTCTTCCTTAGATTCCCCGGCCTCCCTTAGGTGTACCATCAACTCTTGTCTTTCATTGGAGCCGCTTTTGAGATGGTCATCAAGATCCCCCTCGCTCCTTGGGATGCCTTCTTCGATAGCAAAGACACTCAGGTCAGACGGGGTACCACATGTTAGGGTCATTGTCTCCGACCCTAACATCACGGATGATTACATCATGCCCCAGCGTCTAGATGGCTCACTTTTCAGTCAGAGAGTCGAGATCGCTGGGAGACAAGAGGATCAGTGTAGGATTTGCAGGAAGCCTGGGCACTTTGCCAAAGATTGCCCAAGGAAGAGAAAAAAGTAAAGGCCTAAAAGCTCCACGGGTGTAGCGCCTCATAGCACCACCTCGGTTGGACCTACTTCATGATCTATTGCACATCCTACCACTTCTTGTGTTGCTGAACCTTCCACCTCTCGCCCAGGACCGTCGGCTACAACCTCTTGTCCTAGAGCTAGAGAAATGATATTTGATTGTTCGGGACAGTCAAACACCGCAATATTGCAATGTCGGAGATGACGAGGTGTGAAAAGAGTATTCCCCGCTGTCGAAAGCCTCAACTCAATGTACCGGAGTGTCGATACAATTGAAATGACTTGTGGGTAGGCTGGGGAAACTCAAATCACTGGTGGAGGTCACTGGAGTCCAAATCTGAGCAAAAAATGCCAAAAAGTAGCCTAAAACTGCTCGAAATCGCCTTTTGACAAGTTGTGCGGACTCTTGGCACTATCGCGCATCCACTTGCAGAGGTTCGTACGGGCGTTCGAACATTCGTATAGCTGTACGGACAAAAAATTGAAAATTTTTTCCCTCGAAATAGTGTGGGATAGGGTCATTTATGTTTGGGCAGTGCCAAATTGTCAAAAAACGTCAAAATCGTACCTCAAAAGGTCAAAAAACAGCCACTGGACTGCTTCAAAATAAGTTTTTGGCGACCAACTGACAAGGAATATCTGCCAATGCTGAGGGAGAACCACGAACTGATGCGGGAGTGAAGCTTCCATTTGCAGGCTTCTCTCATTCTCTGGATAGAGCAAGAAGAAGGGGAAGGTAGGAAGGGAGGCTCTGATACCACATGAAGGAACATGGTGGAAAGAGGGAGAGAGAGATGGTAGGCTAGGGAGAGAGGAAGTGATACTCAAAAGGAGACATAATGAAATGGAAATGAAATGACTAGAGCAATGAAAAAATGAGAGTACTCACATGTAGACCAAAGAGCTTGTAGCTTGATACTTGATTGATTTGACACTAGACAAGTACAGCTCTTATATAAGAGCACACACACACATGAACACCTATGCATATGGGATAACTCCCAATATGACACGTGGCATCCATAGGACACACTAGACTAGAACACACATTTTTGACTCACTTTGGCTTCATATTCCAACAATCTGAACAAGCTGCCCCCCAAAGGTAGAGGGTACGAACTCCTCTAACTCAAACTCTGCCATGTCTGTCAAAACTGCAAAAGAATTCATGAATGATGCGTTTGGCGCAGGTGTGCGGAGGATCCCTGTGGATGGTGGAGTAGAAGCAATAATCCCCTTGCCTCTGTCAAGAGGTAAAGAAGTAGAAGCAAAAGAAAAAGGGGGTTGATGATGGAGCTCGACCATAAAAGTAGCATTAGCCTGGAGTAAGGCACAGGGCTCAACAACGGGTTGCTTCATAGAAGAAAGCTCCTTCACATGAACATCTGAAGGGACAGGAGCAACCTCATCAGCACAACGAACTAGGATAGGAACATCTATTGCCTGTAAGGGAGGGTCCGTGGTGCTATCACTGGAATTGGCTCAGCTCAGCAACTCTGACTAGCACCCAACGGGGGACGATTGAAATAGGACGTGCTGAAGGTCATATTCGTGTTGTAGAAGCGGTACACTTCGGTGCACCATCTCTACTACTGATTGCCTCTTCTGCGCATTCGGTGACTCTCCAATCGGCAGATTGAGAGTCATGACGTGATCTCCCGTGGTAGCTGCTCCTATGGCTTTCATTGACACATCATTCGAGGGTGCCTGTTTCTGCACCGACATACCTCTTTGCATCAGGATGTGCACACTCTTGTGCAGTAGCTACTTCGGGCTCATGGGTCTCTACCCACGGAAGGATGTGCATTTCTGTTTCTTCTTCTACGCCCTTGGTGATTGGACATGGGATCATAGTTCCCTCTAGAGCTTAGTGAAACTTCTTTTGATTGATGTACGTAAGGTTGGTTTCTTAAACCCCTATGCCCCCGATTCAAGAGGGGACAATCAAGGTCTCCCAAGCCACCCTGGCTGTAACATCAGTTGTGCCATCTAGACCACTCCATAAAAAATTTTGTACGGGCCTCTTGAGCTGAGTGATACAATCCCTAGAGTGGCACCAACAAGAGCATACAAACCAAGCTGTGGCTAGAAGAACCTAGTTAACCACCACCACTCTGGATGCCAAGTCAAGTTTGGCTAAGCTCCAGAAAAGGAGCTTTCTTCTGATGCTCTCCAACACCGGAGCAAACTGTTGTGATGGAGAGATGCCCACTCCAACCTGGCAGCCCAAATATCTAACGGAGACACCCCTATGTACCCAAGTGAAACCAATATCATTACCCCAACCTGGGGTGTCATCATCGCAAATCCAAAAACCATTGGATTTATGCCAATTAATGTGTGCACCTGCAGCCGTGCAAAATAAATCCAAGCTTGTTCGGAAGGAAGTGAGTTTCCTGGGGGAGGCATCCAAAAAAACAGCCGTGTCATCTGCCAACTCACTATCCAGGAGCTATTCTTCCCGGCAAAGAGGAAACCTTAGCCCATAAATATCAGCTTGAGATCTAAGGTAGATACTCATAGCTTCCGCCACAAACAGAAAAAGAAAAGGGGCAAGAGGACATCCCCGGCGGACTGATCTACCGATCTAAAATTTGTCCCCTCTTACCCCCCCAATAAGCACCTGGCTATGAGCTGATCTGTAGAGAGAGGATACTCCTCTAATCCATGCATCTGAAAAACCAAAGCGAGAAAGATTGGTTGAGTGGGGATTCATTTGCCAATCGAAGTGAAAGGGCCGATTCAAACATTGAAAAAGCTCCATCCGTCAAACTGCTACCCAAGACACCCTGGAACACGGGCGCAGGAGGAAGGAGAACAGGAGGGGCTGCGGGGGGGGAGAAGTTAGGAAGGGAGGGGGCAAGGAGGGAAAGGAAGGGAGGGAGGGGGCTGGCAGGGAAGGGGAAGGAGGGTGGGGGAGAGGAGGGGAGGCGGCTGGTTAGGAAGAGGGGTGAAGGAGGGGGCAGGGGGAGGAGGGGGGCGGGGAGTGTAGGGGCAGCAAGTGGGGGGGGGGGGGGCGAGGGGAGCGGGTGAGGGGAAAGGAGGGGGCGGGGGAGGGGGGACGGAGGGGGCGGGGGGGGGAGGGGAGGGGCGGGGAGGGCAGGGGCAGCGACTGGGGGGAGAGGGGAGCGGGTGAGGGGAAAAGGGGGCGGGGGAGGGTAAGGGAGGAGGCGGGGGGGAGGAGAGGGGAGGGGGAGGGAGGGGGCAGGGGAGGAGAGTGGCGGGGAGGGCAGGGGTAGGGGTAAAGGAGGGGGCGGGGGAGAGGGAGAGAGGGGGGTGATGGAGAAGGAGGGGGCGGGGGAGGAGGAGGAGCAGCAGGCGGGGGGGGGGGGGGAGGGGGAGGGCAGCAAGGGGAGGGAGGAAAAGGGCAGCAGCAAGGGGAGAGGGCAGCAAGGGGAGGGAGGGGAGGGCAGCAAGGGGAGGGAGAGAGAGGGCAGCGAGGGGGGGAGGGAGAGAGAGGGCAGCGAGGGGAGGGGGTAGGGAGGGGAGAGGGCAGCGAGGGGGGCGAGGGGAGAGGAGGAGGGTGAGGGAAGGGCTGACGGAAGGGGCAGGAGGCTTCACAGGGAGGAGCAGCAGCTCAACGCACCTCTATGAACGAGAAGAATGAGAAAGACTTTTTTTTTTAGTGCAGTAAGAATTCAACAGATTGATGCAACCTTGCCCTTGGATTGGGTGGACACAGATGACATGCCTATTACTTGTTTCACCTGGATGGGGGCATTTTCCAGATCGGGCATTCCTTTGCAAGTGATTGCTTTATGGAACACACTTTCTTCGGGGGGCAGGCTGTCCAAGTCCACAGATGATATATGTGAAGATTGTGGGAGAGAGAGAAGGAGTCTCACTTGAGGCTTTCTCACAATCACAATGGGGGAATACACACAAAGGTGGAGGCTGAAAACAGTTTTCCTCTTCTTAGTTGTGTAAGCCAAAAGAACTCTAGTACAAAGAAATAGAAGAACCCTATATGTGGGTCTCAAACTAAACTCAACTAACTAAGGTGGCATACTAACTGAGCCACAAACTATAGTAGATAAGGATAGCTGTCATCCAGCTATTATTCGTGGGCGGTGTACCAACCGCATCTCCAGCTAACAAGTCGGTGACATAAGTACACAACGGTCACCCTGGCATATCTCGAGTGGAGCTCGATATCTCAACACTCCCCCTCGAGCTCAATCCCAAATCCTGCACACCAAGCAGGTCTCTGAACTTGCGCAGCTTCTCTGCGCCCAATGCTTTCGTGAATATGTCAGCTACCTGATCCGCTGTGCTGACATAAACTAGATCAATAAGACCTAGTAAAACCTTCTCCCGCACATAGTGATAATGCACCTCAATGTGCTTTGTTCTGGCATGAAAGACTGGGTTCTTTGCCAAGTGTATACTGCTCATGTTGTCACAATAAATGACAACCGGCCCATCTGTAGACTGCTGATGCATATCATAGAGTAGCTTATGCAACCAAGCTACCTCACATGCAGCCATTGCTGCACCCCTGTACTCAGCCTCTGTGCTCGACAAGGCAACTGTAGGCAAATGCGGTTTCCTTGGAGCCTGCATAAACTGACTTACCAACCCAACAGCATAGCTCAAATCTGGCCTGGTAATAGTCATGTAAATCAAACTTCCTACTATGCGTCTGTACATAGTAGGGTCTTCCAGAAGCTCACCTGCATCTGTGCTCAGCTTCACATTCTGCTCCAAAGGAACTGAAATAGGCTTACAGCCTGTCATCCCATATTTGGACAGCATGTCCAATCCATACTGCCTCTGCAAGAGCTGTATCCCACTTGGTGATCTAATCACCTCAATGCCCAAGAAATAACGCAGCTCTCCCAAATCCTTCATCTCAAACTTCTGCCTCAATGGCATTTTCACATGAAGGATATCTTCATCACTATCACCTGTGATGATCAAATCATCAACATAAATGACCAGCAGCATAATCCCTTTCTCTGTTTTTCTCACATAGAGTGAGAAATCTGCCTTGGAAATCTGAAAGCCAATAGTGACAAGATACTGTCCTATCTTGTCAGACCATGCTCTAGGTGCTTGCTTCAAGCCATACAAGGCTTTCTTCAACCTGCAAACAAACTCAGGATGAATAGCATGAACATAACCTGCTGGCTGCTCCATAAAGACCTCTTCTTGCAAATCACCATGCAAGAAGGCATTCTTTACATCCATCTGATGTAAAGACCATCCCTTTGATGCAGCCATAGCAATGGCTGCTCTTACGGTTGCCATCCTTGCAACCGGGCTGAAAGTTTCTTCATAATCAATGCCATATGTCTGTGCATACCCCTTGACAACTAATCTTGCCTTGTATCTATTCACAGAACCATCTGCATTGTGCTTGATCTTATAAACCCACTTACAGCCAATTGCATTCTTGCCTTTAGGCAAAGGCACCAATTCCCATGTAGCATTAGCATCCAAGGCATCCATTTCTTCATCCATGGCTTTCTCCCATTTTTCATTTCCCATGGCTTGCTCAAAAGAAGTGGGTTCTGGTTCCTGTATCACTTTGACCATATAGGCATAGTGAATGGCTGTAAATCCATCATATTTCAGCCTATCCACAGGATACCTAACCTTGGTAGACTTGCGCAAAATAGGCTCACTTCCAGGTGCTCTCAAAACATCCCTGGTCTTCCTTACTCCAGGTGTAACAACAGAACTCCAGGTGTAACAACAGAAGGAATACCCAACTCATCATCAATGCTCTGTTTTGAGCCACTGGATTCACCATCCACATAAGAGTGACCTGCATTCACATCAAACATGGGCTGATCTACCTTCTCTTTTTCTTTTCGTGATACCTGCGTACCACTATCTGCATTGCTTTGAGGGGATTCTCCTGATCTCAATCTGCCTGTCCATGGCGAAGTATGTGAACCACTGGTAGAGGACACTCCAGGTCCACTGATATTTTGTGATTGCTGCTGTGCATTCTGTGCAGCATTACCATTTTGTGCATCTACATCAATCATCACATTTACTGGTTTATACCAGCTGCTCATCTCATCAAAAACAACATCTCTGCTCACTGTGAACTTACGTGTAGAAGGGTTATAGCATCTATACCCTTTCTGCTGCAGAGAATAACCAATAAAGACGCACTTCTCAGCTTTTGGATCCAACTTGGACCTCAACTCATCTGGCACATGGACATAAGCAATGCAACCAAAAATCTTCAAATGAGAAATATCTGGTTTCCTACCAGTATACATCTCCTCTGGCGTCATGCCATGTATTGCTGCAGTGCTTTGGCTCCCCCTGCCTCTAGAGTTACCACGTCCTCCTGCATAGGAGTGGTTTTCTTGCGTTTGCTGCATATTCTGATTTCTACCACGGCCTGCAAATCGGCCTCCTCTACCTCTGCCTCTACCTCTGCCAGCATTTGAGTAGAAGACAGTTTCTTTTGAAGTTCCTGCTGAAGAAGATGCACCCCCATTTCTCTGCTCTTCAGAAATTAGAAGAGCAATCAACTCCTCAAAATCAGGAAAGTTTTCACGGACGGCAATGGATGTCCGGAACTGTGCATAATCCTTTCCTAGACCATTCAAGGTCACAGAAACCAAATCATCATCATCCACTGGCGACCCAATGGAAGCAAGTGCATCTGCAATTTTCTTCACTTTCATGTGGTAGTCATTTATGCTCAAATTTTCTCTCTGCACATTGTGCAACTCCTGTTTGAGTTGCATTTTCCTGGCTTGTGTATTTGTGCTATACATTTTTGCCAAAGTATCCCATGCCTCCTTTGGCGTATTTGCATCCTGAATTTGCACAATCATGGAGTCCGAAATACTGATAGACAGCCAGTACATAACTTTCTTGGCTCTCTCATGCCATCCTTTGAATGCCTGCATTTCCTGTTGACTGGGAACATTAGGAAGAACAGGTTCTTCTTCATTTCCTGTAATGAATTCCCAATAGCCTTTTCCCATCAAGAAATTCGTCATTCTAAACTTCCATGCCTGGAAGTTGTTCTTGTCAAGCTTTTCAGTGACAATCTGTGAAAGAGAATCAGATGCCATTACAGAACACTGCAAAATATTCTGTCACTGCAAAAAAACACAGCTTTTGCCTCACACGGGCAGATCTGCAAAACCGACGAGAGTGGTATTTCACCACACAGTCACTTCCTAGTGACGATTTTGCATCAACAGGCAATAGGCATGAATCTGCAACTCCCAATATCTCTGCACACAGGCATACGATGCAATTTCTGCAGCACCTTTCCACCGACTAGCCGCGCAGTGGTCGCACAGCAAAAAATAGGGCCTTTTTCTGAGTGCCTGCGAAGAACTTACGCCTTCAAAACGGGCCCCGAAACGGCCTCAAATCAGAAAAATAAAGTCACTGAGGGCTTAGCCCAATCCCGCAGCACATACTGCGCTCTCGCCACACCGCGAAGGGCATCTCAATCTGAAACAGTGCACTCCTGCACTTCTGGCTGTGCTACCTGCAGAGATTTGCTCCCAAACTCGAAATAGGAAAGCAACACTGGTCCTCTTACCAGGACACCACGAACTTGGCTTGCTTTCTTGAGCTCCTTACCACGAACAAGGCTCTGATACCATGTGAAGATTGTGGGAGAGAGGGAAGGAGTCTCACTTGAGGCTTTCTCACAATCACAATGGGGGAATACACATAAAGGTGGAGGCTGAAAACAGTTTTCCTCTTCTTAGTTGTGTAAGCCAAAAGAACTCTAGTACAAAAAAATAGAAGAACCCTATATGTGGGTCTCAAACCAAACTCAACTAACTAAGGTGGCATACTAACTGAGCCACAAACTATAGTAGATAAGGATAGCTGTCATCCAGCTATTATTCGTGGGCGGTGTACCAACCGCATCTCCAGCTAACAAGTCGGTGACATAAGTACACAACGGTCACCCTGGCATATCTCGAGTGGAGCTCGATATCTCAACAATATATTGTTGGAGGTACCGTTTCAGCTAGTCAGGGTTGTGGGCTTCATGGAGCATGGCTCTCTTTCACAGTGGTACTTGGATCCTAACCCGCTACTCATTACCCTGGGCTCATGGAGGCTGTGGCTCTATGGAGGTGTTAAATTTTTGCGGTGGGACCCTAGGGAATGGGAGTGGATAGATGAAGGGCATCGAGAGAAAGGCATCCCCTTCTTTCGTTACACGGTCAGTAATGCCAGGAAATTCCATCTCAGCTGTAGGGGTTGGAGGCCCACCAGAGCTCCTCATTGGGAGAATTATCAGATTTCTACAGACTTGCAGAAATGTTTTTGGGAGAGGCTTTGGAAATCCCACCGGAATAGAAAAATCTCTCTCTTCTTTTGGCTTTCTATTCATGGTGGGATAGCAATGAATCATTGGAGATCCAGGTTTGGGGCTGACCCTACTTGCCCTCGTTGCCTTTCTGCTTCGGAGACAGTACAGCACTACCTTTGGGATTGCAGAAAGGCGAGAATCATATGGAAGGGGATTGCAAGACTTTTCAGCACTTTTGTTCGCCTCCCCTTCTATATGACCTGGGGATCAGTGGCTTGGCTCACTCTTTCAGGGCGGGGAGTGTAGGGGCAGCAAGTGGGGGGGGGGAGGGGAGCGGGTGAGGGGAAAGGAGGGGGCAGGGGAGGGGGACGAAGGGGGCAGGGGGGGAGGGGAGGGGCAGGGAGGGCAGGGGCAGCAGGCTGGGGGGGAGAGGGGAGCGGGTGAGGGGAAAAGGGGGCGGGGGAAGGGGAGGGAGGAGGCGGGGGGGGAGGAGAGGGGAGGGGGAGGGAGGGGGCAAGGGAGGAGAGGGGTGGGGAGGGTAGGGGCAGAGGTAAAGGAGGGGGCGGGGGAGAGGGAGAGAGGGGGGCGATGGAGAAGGAGGGGGCGGGGGAGGAGGAGGAGCAGCAAGCGGGGGGGGGGGGGAGGGGGAGGGCAGCAAGGGGAGGGAGGGAGAGGGCAGCAGCAAGGGGAGAGGGCAGCAAGGGGAGGTAGAGAGAGGGCAGCGAGGGGAGGGAGAGAGAGGGCAGCGAGGGGGGGGAGGGAGAGAGAGGGCAACGAGGGGAGGGGGCAGGGAGGGGAGAGGGCAGCGAGGGGGGCGAGAGGAGAGGAGGAGGGTGAGGGAAGGGAAGCGGGAAAGGGGCAAGAGGCTTCACAGGGAGGAGCAACAGCTCAGTGCGCCTCTGTGAACGAGAAGAATGAGAAAGACCTTTTTTTTTAGTGCAGTAAGAATTCAACAGATTGATGCAGCCTTGCCCTTGGATTGGGTGGACACAGATGACATGCCTATTACTTGTTCCACCTGGATGGGGGCATTTTCGAGATCGGGCATTCCTTTGCAAGTGATTGCTTTATGGAACACATAAGAGGATGCCCTAGTCTTTAATGTTTCTTCGGGGGGCAGGCTATCCAAGTCCACATATGATATATCGTTGGAGGTACCGTTTCAGCCAGTCAGGGTAGTGGGCTTTTCTCAAAAGGCCAAAACCTGAAGCGGAACACCCAAGTGGAGGAAGTGAGTGGCATATCATCTGTGTCTACCCAAACCTCTGGAAGGGCTACCTTAATCTGCAAGATCCTCCCTGCACTCCCTCTGAGATGTCCTATCAACCTTGATTTGGTCTCCTCTGGAAGCCTGCGGAAAGCTTTCCAAGACCCCATAGATGATGCAGGTCCCCTCTCCCACCTGGACCACTGCATGTAGAGTGAGGCACCCAGTGGTCTGCCATGATCATCTAAAATACTGTCATTCCACATGATGGGTTGCCTATCAATCTCTTCACGAGAGGAAGGAAGAATCCTCCGAAGAGTACTTCTGAAACTGGCCCAAGCTTTCAGAATGGCAACCATGAGAGGGGACGAAGGTGATCTGAGGTGTGCTATGGTGAAGATCCACCTAACACTGCTCATCCAGTCTCCTCCTGAAGAATGTGTGCACCTCTGTATGCTGCTAATAAGAAAGTCCTTCCACGGTTCCTACCCTAGCATAAGTCCCCGCACCACCATCTTGCAAAGTAAAGCTCTACACTACTGTAAATCTAGATCAATAATATTGAGACCCCCTTCCTGTGTAGGGAGGATGAGGTTCTCCCAAGCCACCCTGGCTAAGGCATTTGCTGTGCCATCAAGCCCACTTCAAAGAAAATTTCTGATCGGTCTTCTGAGCTGAATGATGCAGTCCCTAGAACGGCACCAGCATGAACAAACAAATCAGGCCGTGGCCAAGAGGACCTGGTTGACCACCACAGCTCTAGAGGCAAGATCCAACTTGGCTGAGCTCCAAAAAAGAAGCTTCCTCCTGATGCTCTCCAAAACGGGAGCAAACTGCTGCATGGAAGAAATATCCAAGCTGACCTGGCAGCCCAAATACTTGATAGGCACACCCCTCTGAACCCAAGTGAATCCTATGTCAAGCCCCCACATTGGAGTGTCCTCATCACTGATCCAAAAGCCATTGGATATATGCCAATTTATCTGTGCCCCTGCCGCCAAGCAAAATAAATCCAATGCTGTCCTGAAAGAAGTGAGCGTCTGTGGAGTGGCATCCAAGTAAACTGCTGTGTCGTCTGCCAACTCAGTGTCAAGTAGCTCCTCTTCCCTTCTGATGGGAAGTCTCAGCCCAAAGATGTCAGCTTGAGATCTAACATAGATACTCATAGCTTCGGCCACGAACAAAAAAAGGAAAGGAGCAATGGGGCATCCTTGACGGACTGATCTCAAAATCTGAAATCTCTCACCCCTCACCCCATCAATAAGTACCTGGCTGTGGGCTGATCTGTACAAAGAGGAAACACCTCTGATCCAAGCATCAGTAAAGCCAAAGCGTAGAAGGGTGCCCTCCAAAAAACCCCAATCTACTCTGTCATAAGCTTTCTCAAAATCCAAAAGTAGAATGGCTAGATTCTGGCCACTCTGCATGGCCCACTCTGAAGCTTCCCAGAAACAGAGAATGTTATAAAAAATGCTTCTGCCATGCACAAATTCCATCTGAGTGTCATGAATAAGATCAGGGAGAAGGGGCTGCAATCGGAGGCTGATTGCCTCGGCCAGAATCTTGTAACAAGTCCCCAGAAGTGTGATAGGCCTCCACTGGGACACTAAATTTCTGCAACCTCCTTTCAGGATAAGGTGGATGAGACCCTCTGTAAGCGACCCAAGCATCTCGCGAGAGTCCCAAATGGCTTGCATGGCTGAAGTAATGTAGTCTCCAATCATATCCCAAAATGCAATGAAAAAAGACGGGGTGAGGCCATCCGAACCTGGGCACTTGCCCTTGTGAAGGGATGAAAGTGCAGTCCTGAACTCTGTGTTGGTGAAAGGTGCATCGAGCAAAACATGCATACCCGGATTCACCAACACAGGGATGCTCTGCCAAATAGCCTGTCTAGCATCCTCTCTATCATGTGTCTCAGGATCAGCAGTAAGAAGGGTGGCATAGAAATCTGAAGCTATGCGTAAGACATCATCAGGCTCTGTCTGTAAAACCCCATGTGAGTCAATAAGTTGGGATACACTCTCTCTACTATGTCTAGGGCCAAGAGTAGAGAAAAAGTGTTTATTGACTCTACCACCCATCTGAATCCAGAAGGACTCCCGTGCATGAAAGGCATACTCTGCTCTCTGATCAAGCAATATCTGCTGATGAGCCCTTGCTGCAGAAAGGCGCTCCTGAATCCAAGCATCTGAAGGCCATTTCTACTCTTCCCTCTGCAAAGCTGCCAACTGCTGGCGAACACCAATCTCACGTCTGAGAATATCTCGTCTCTTGGTATAAGCAACTGAGCGGTAGAAGTCACTAATATCAGAAAGGGCAGCAGCTACATGTGATGGATATGGCTGCCCACCCTGGACATGAGAAACCCATATCTGCAGGGCTGCCTCTGTAAGGTCCTCCTCTGTGTTAAAGGCATCTATAATCCTGATGCTGGCAGACCGGCCTCTCAAGTGAGGCTCTGAGATAGCCAGCACAACAAGAAAGTGGTCTAAAGTGGAAACCCCAGCAGCAATGCATACCGATCCACCTCTGTCTAGTGCCCAATCATCTACATAGAATCTGTCACTGCGTGCATGAATAGGCATTTGCTGCCTCCTGTTCGACCAAGAGAACAGGAGGAACTGAATAAGAAAGGCATCGTCGAACCAAGTATCTCTGCCACAGAAGTGAAAAAGGAAGGCATCCTAAGCTGCTCTCTCCAAAGAGTGAAGTCCGCCTTCTCTACCCCCTTTTTTTTCTGACGGTAACTCAACCATGTTAAAGTCACCTTCAATCACCCATGAATCCGCAATGGGGGCCTAGGAGAGTAAATCCTTCCACATAAGGACACGTTCCCCTCTAATGTTGGAGGCATATAGGTTAAGGAAACCAACCTTACGCCCTCCAATCAAAAGAATAATCCACTGAGCTCTAGAGGGAATAATGACTCCGTGTCCAACAACTAAGGGGAGAACCGACTACGAAACTGAAATAGAAGTGCCCCCCTAGGTGCCCAAGGCAGGCGACCAAAAAGTATGGCCAGAAAGCAACTTGCCTGACTTGGCACAATATCTAGAATCCAGTTTGTGCTCTTGAATAAATAAGATATCAATAGAACCCCAGTAACACCTGGATGAAGGTGATCCCGGATCAGTTGTCTACGGCGGCGATGTGGGATGCCACTTAGGCCCTGTATGTTCCAACTAATAATCCTCATCGACGGGAGGATGTAGAGTGGAACACCTTACCCAACCTAGTGGCAGAAACAAACCCCTCAATAGGGAAAGACCTTCTGTTCGAGGAGGGAGGAATGGAACCAAGTGGCAGAAAATCAACAGGGGAAAGAACCCTGCCACCTGAAGAAGAAGCCTTGTCAACAGGAAACCCAATCACTGGCTCCCAAAAAGTAGCGGGCACAAACTCCTCCTCTGGGAAATCTGAACCATTTGCCAGGGCTGAAGACGAGTTCCTGTGAAGTAAGCCAGACACCGGAGTACGAAGGATCCCTTATGAGGGAAGAGGATCAATAGTGTAAACCATCCCCTTCCCCCTATCCAAGGGAGGAAGTGAAGACCGCTCTCTATCATGTGTCTGCCCACCCGCGGAGACCTCTACTGCCTCAAGAAGAGCGTCTGGCACTGCTGGTTCTAGGGAAGAAGCTGCAACCAGGGAGGAGGTCGAAGCTTCAATGTCTCGGACTGTGCGAGGTGAGATTGGAGCGACAGCTCGAGGTGAAGTAGAGTCCACTAATGTACCCTTGTGAACTGAAGGAGGGATCTGCACACGTGCCGGAACCCACTGGAGAGCGTCACATGCCCTTGAGGTAGGTGGGGGTCGAGGAGCAGGTGATGGACCTGTACCACCCCCCTGTGGAGGCCGAGGAGCAGGTGCTGGACCTGTACCACCACCATCCTGAGGAGGACCGCCATGCGAAGGCTGAGGAGCAGGTGCTGGACCTGTACCACCTCTCTGTCGAGGCCGAGGAGCAAGTGCTGGACCTGTACCACCCCCCTGTCGAGGCCATGGGGCGGTAGCTGTACCAGAGGGCTTCTTGGGCCTTTTCTTCTTCCTGGGACAATCCCTGGCAAAGTGTCCAATGGTCCTGCATATCCTGCACTAGTCCTCTCTTCCTGAAATCTCTACTCTCTGGCGAAAAAAGGAACCATCCAGGCGTTGGATCATAACATGGTCCATCTTGAGGTTAGGATCCTTACAGAGGACCCTAACTCTAGGTACCCCATCAGCCTTGATTGCCTCTGCTGTAGTCAATGGCAACCTAGGGAGGGGTGGGATCTCAGCAACCGCGCCAAAATGCTCCCCAATAACAGAAAGAAGTCGATGGTAAACCTGGGGAAGCCCGGGAAATCTGATAAAGAGCGAAAATATTTTCTTATCTGCCTCCACTGGGTCGAAACCAATATGAAAGGCTTCAAAGAAGATCTTCCTGTGTCCCAGGTGTAAAAACTCAACTTTGAGCACAGTGCTCGCAGCCTCTGGAGTGTCAAAAACAACCTAGAAAAAACCTCGTCCTAGAAGACGAACATCTAACAATCGTGGAGTGAGGTCTGGGGGGAGAGCCGCAAGCATCCAGTCTCTGGCTTGGGATCTGGAGGGGTGAGACCCAAAGATGCGTGCTAGCAATGTGATAGAGCATTCAATCTCTACATACTTCTTGAGCTGCTGCAACTCATCTTTAGAAAAGGTAATAGTTTTCGTGGCCGGTGGAGGTGGAGTAGGATTGGCTGACGGAGTATCCATCGCCAATCGAGGTGAGGAGGCCGACTCTGACAATTTGGAGGCTCCTTCCGCTCCAAAAAATGCTGCGGGAGATAGGGGGGTAGAAAATAGGGAAAGGAGGTGAGGAGGGAGCGGGGGAAGGGGCGAGGAGGGGAGGGGTAGAGGGGAGAGGCTGAAGGGGAGGGGGCAGGCTGAGAGGGAGGGAGGGGGCAGGCTAGGGAGAGGAGAGGGAGAGGAAGGAGAGGCAGGAAGGAGGCGGGCTGAGGGGCAGGGAGGGGGCGGGCTGAGAGGAGAGGGAGAGGAGGGAGAGGAGGGGGAGGAAGGGGGCGGCGGCAGGCTGAGAGGGAGAGGAGAGGGAGAGGAAGGAGAGGGAGGGGCAGGGAGGGGCGGGCTGAGAGGAAGGGAGGGGGCGGCGCAGGCTGAGACGAAGAGGAGAGGGAGAGGCGGAGAGGCAGGGAGGGGGCGGCGCAGGCTGAGAGGGAGAGGAGAGGGAGAGGAAGGGGCGGGCTGAGAGGCAGGGAGGGGGCGGCGGAGGCGTAGGCTGAGAGGGGGAGGAGAGGGAGCAGGCTGAAGGGAAGGGGCTGGGCTGAAGGGGTAGGAGGAGAAGGGAGGGAGGGGCTGAGGGAGGGGGAGGGGCTAAGGGCAAGGGAGAGAGGGAGGGACGGGCTGAGGGAGAGGGTGCAACAAGGGAGCGGGGAGGAGCAGCAGCTCACACTCTTCATGCCTTCATTTTTACCTACTGTGGCAGAGATACTTGGTTGGATGATGCCTTTCTTATTCAGCCACAGTCCCTCCTATTCTCTTGGTCGAACAAGAGGCAGCAGATGCCTATTCATGCACGCATTGACAGATTCTATGTAGATAATTGGGCACTTCACAGAGGTGGATCGGTATGCATTGCTGCTAGGATTTCCACTTTATACCACTTTCCTGTTGTGCTGGCTATCTCAGAGCCTAACTTGAGAGGCCGATCTGCCAGCATCAGGATTCCAGATGCCTTGTACACAGAGGAGGACCTTACAGAGGCAGCCCTACAAATATGGGTTTCTCATGTCCAGGGTGGGCAGCCATTGCCATCAGAGGTAGCTGCTGCCCTTTCTGGTATTAGCGACTTCTACCTCTCAGTTGCTCGTACCAGGAGACGAGATATTCTCAAACGTGAGATTGGTGTTCACCAACAGTTGGCAGCTTTGCAGAGGGAGGAGCAGAAACGGCCTTCAGCTGCTTGGATTCAGGAGCGCCTTGCTGCAGCAAGGGCTCATCAGCAAGTTTTGCTTGATCAGAGAGCAGAGTCCTTCTGCATTCAGATGGGTGGCAGAGTTAATAAACACTTTTTGTCTACTCTTGGTTCTAGACATAGTAGAGAGAGTGTATCCCAACTTATTGACTCACATGGGGTTTTACAGACATCAGATCCTGATGATGTCTTGTGCATAGCTTCAGATTTTTATGCCGCCCTTCTTACTGCTGATCCTGAGACACGGGATAGAGAGGATGCTAGACAGGTTATTTGATAGAGCATCCCTTTGTTGGTGAAACCGGATATGCATGTTTTGCTTGATGCACCTTTCACCAAGCCCAAGTTCGGATGGCCTTACCCCCTCTTTTTTCATTGCATTCTGGGACATGATTGGAGACTACATTACTTCAGCCCTGCAGGGTATTTGGGACTCTGGTGAGATGCCCGGGTCGCTTACAGAAGGTCTCATCCACCTTATCCCAAACAGAGGTTGCAGAAATCTAGTGTCCCAATGGAGGCCTATCACACTTCTAGGGACTTGTTACAAAATTATGGCCAAGGCAATCAGCCTCCGATTGCAACCCCTTCTCCAAGATCTTATTCATGACATTCAGACGGGATTTGTGCGTGGAAGAAGCATTGTTTATAACATTTTCTCTTTTTGGGAAGCCTCAGAGTGGGCCATGTAGAGCGGCTAGAATCTAGCCATTCTACTTTTGGATTTTGAGAAAGCTTATGATAGAGTAGATTGGGGTATTTTGGAGGGCACCCTTCTACGTTTTGGCTTTACTGATGCTTGGATCAGAGGTGTTTCCTCCTTGTACAGATCAGCCCACAGCCAGGTACTTATTGGTGGGATCCAAAGGGGTGAGAGATTTCAGATTTCCAGATCAGAGTCCGTCAGGGATGCCCCCTTGCTCCTTTCCTTTTTTTGTTCGTGGCTGAAGCTATGAGTATCTATGTTAGATCTCAAGCTGACATCTTTGGGCTGAAACTTCCCATTAGAAGGGAAGAGGAGTTACTTCACAGTGAGTTGGCAGATGACACAGCAGTTTACTTGGATGCCACTCCACAAACGGTCACTTCTTTCAAGACAGCATTGGATTTATTTTGCTTGACGGCAGGGGCGTAGATAAATTGGCATAAATCCAATGGCTTTTGGATCAGTGATGAGGACACTCCAGTTTGGGGGCCTGACATAGGATCCACTTGGGTTCAGAGGGGTGTGCCTGTCAGGTAATAGAAGTCTCTTTTTTACAAAGGCAGTGCTTTACCGTCTCCGAAGCAGAAAGGAAACGAGGGCAAGTAGGGTCAGCCCCGAACCTGGATCTCCAATGGTTCACTGCTATCCCACCATGAATAGGAAGCCAAAAGAAGAGAGTGATTTTTCTATTCCGGTGTGATTTCGAGAGCCTCTGCCAAAAAAATTTCTACAAGTCTGCAGAAATCTAAAATTCTCCCAATGAGGAGCTCTGGTGGGCCTCCAAGCCCTACAGCTGAGCTGGAATTTCCTGGCATTACTGACCGTGTAATGAAAGAAGGGGATGCCCTTCTCTCGATGCCCTTCATCTATCCACTCCCATTCCCCAGGGTCCCACTGCAAAAACTTAATTGGGACACCTCCATAGAGCCACAGCCTCCATGAGCCCAGGGCAATGAGCAGCGGGTCAGGATCCAAGTACCACTGTGAAAGAGAGCCATGCTTCATGAAGCCCACTATCTTGACTGGCTGAAACGGTACCTCCAACAATATATCGTCTGTGGACTTAAACAGCCTGCCCCCCGAAGAAACATCAAAGACTAGGGCATCCTCATGTGTGTTACATAAAGCAATCACCTGCAAAGAAATGCCCAATCTGGAAAATGCCCCCATCCAGGTGGAACAAGTAATAGGCATGTCATCTGTGTCCACTAAATCCAAGGGCAAGGCTGCATCAATCTGTTGCACTCCCTCTAAGATTATGAAACACCTGGGCCTGTGAGTCTGCAGGAAGCCTCCTGAAGGCTTTCCATGCTCTCACGGTAGATGCAGGGCCCCTCTCCCATCTCGGCCACTGCATGTAAAGAGAAGCTCCAAGTGGTTTGCCATGCTCATCCAAAATACTGTCGTTCCACACGATAGGCTGCCTTTCAATCTCTTCACGGGTGGACGAGGGAATCCTGCGAAGAGTACTCTTGAAGCTGGCCCATACTTTCAGGATAGCAATCATAAGAGGGGAAGAAGGAGATCTGAGGTGGGCTATGGTGAAAACCAATCTGGTACTATGTATCCAATCATCTCCTGAAGTGGGCGTGCGAGACTGTATGCATCTAATAAAAAAATCCTTCCAAGGCTCTTGCCCTGGCATAAGTCCTCTCACAACGACCTTGCAGAGTAAGGCTCTACACTATAGATCCAGGTCAATGATATTCAAACCCCCTTCTCTTGTAGGAAGAATCAAGGTCTCCCAAGCTACCCTGGCTGTAACATCATTTGTGCCATCTAGACCACTCCATAAAAAATTTCATATGGGCCTCTTGAGCTGAGTGATACAATCCCTAGAGTGGCACCAACAAGAGCATACAAACCATGCTGTGGCTAGAAGAACCTGGTTAACCACCACCACTCTGGATGCCAAGTCAAGTTTGGCTGAGCTCCAGAAAAGGAGCTTTCTTCTGATGCTCTCCAACACCGGAGCAAACTGTTATGAAGGAGAGATGCCCACCCCAACCTGGCAGCCTAAATATATGACGGAGACAACCCTCTGTACCCAAGTGAAACCAATATCATTATCCCAATCCGGGGTGTCATCATGGCAAATCCGAAAACCATTGGATTTATGCCAATTAATGTGTGCACCTGCAGCCGTGCAACTATGGGCTGATCTGTAGAGAGAGGATACTCCTCTAATCCATGCATCTAAAAAACCAAAGCGAGATAGAGTACCCTCTAAAAAATTCCAATCTACTCTATCGTAAGCTTTCTAAAAGTCCAAGAGTAGAATACCCAAACTTTGGCGGCTTTGCATGGCCCATTCTGAGGCCTCCCAAAATTAGAAAATATTATCGAAAATACTTCTTCCATGCTTAAACCTTGTCTTGTGTCATGAATGAAATCTGGAAGAAAAACTTGAAGCCGCAGACTGATGGCTTTTGCCAGAATCTTGTAAAAAGTGCCCAATAGAGTGATGGGTCTACATTGTGACACTAGATTCCTATTACCCCCCTTTGGGATGAGATGAATGAGACCATCTGCAAGTGAGTCAAGCATCTCACCAGAGTCCCACACGCCCTGCAAGGCTGATGTAACGTGATCACCAATCTGCTCCCAAAAAGTAATAAAAAAAGAAGGGGTAAGTCCATCCGGTTTCTATACCTGGATTTGCTCGGAATACTTTCATTTAGCCACCTCTATGAAGCATGCAAGTTGAAGTATCATTTCCACTATGATTTTTATTATGGAATTTGGTTAAAAGTCTTTTCTACACCAAATGCTTATACTTTGAAGCTTTTCAGCTTTTTTTTCTACCCTTGTAAGAGAGTAGACAGTGCCCATTTTGGGTTAGACCCTCTCATGGCTACCTTCTTGCATATTGATAAGTTCAATGGTAAAGGCTTTCACACATGGCAGATGAAAATTAAGTTTGCATTGATGAGGGAAAACCTCTGGGGGCTTGTCAAACCTGCTTCAACTTCTTCTTCAACAGCCTCTAATGCTGGAGAATCCTCAGATCCTACACGCCTGGCACAAGATCCTGCTAGAGAAGAGAAAGCCTATGGCATTATTGCTCTTGGCTTAGGAGATGACTATATTCATCACATTTCTGATATGGAGTCTCCTTCTGAAGCTTGTCAAAAGCTTGATATTCTTTTTGGTGCTAGCTCTCACATCTCAAAATTGTCACTTAAGATTGCTTTCTTTGAATTGAAGATGGCTAGTGGCACTCCCTTGGCTGCCCATGTCAATCACATGCGGAGTCTCATGACTCAACTTGCTTCTATCAACTCTCCAATTACTACAGATGATGCAATGGCAGTATTGCTCAAAAGTATGCCTGAAGATTATGATCGTGTTGTCACCACATTGAAAAATCTTCCTAATCCTACTCTTGAAGGTCTTATTACTGCCCTTCAAGAAGAAGAAAGGCACAAGGAACTCCGGAGAGGCAATGACACAGCCTATGCCATAAAAACTCAAATGGGCAAGTTTCCACCTTGCAAACATTGTGGGAAGACCAATCACCTCTCAAAAGATTGCTTCAAGATCAATCCTTGCAAATATTGTTGCAAAAACAATCACCATGAAAAGTTTTGTAAGGCCAAAAAGGAAGCAACTACAAAACCAGAAACTGCCAATTTACTTTCGGTTGATGTGCCTCCACAAGACGAGGCCTCCTAAGATGATTATGCTTTTTGAACGAGCTCCACATATGCTCCATATCTCTCTTTTATGTTGAGTCAAGGTACTCTACCTGGATAGTCCTACAAAATGAATGGAATAAACTATTGTGTTCTTTGTAAACACCTCTGGTCACCGTATGATGTAGGCTATGTGTATGTGTTTAACTCCATGGTACCTCCTGCAGACATTGTGTGCATGTACATACAGGGGAGATAACCATTGGGGGTCTTATGTATCCCTTTGTTTGCCTCACACCCTTGGGAACCCTTGCTAGCATGAGATCCTAGCCATAGATTTATCCTTGACCACCATGAGATGGCTTGAGACACTATGTGACTAGATGTATCCTTGACATAGCCTAAGGCATTCCCTTGAGGGGGGGTTTGTTGGGATATCTCAAGGTGTATGCCCCAGGGACACCTTGGGTTCTATGTGTGCATGTGCTAGAGGCACAGTTAGATGCCCATAAGCACTGTTAGGTGGTGGTAGATGCCACATAGGCTGATTGAGAGATTCTAGGAGCTGATTGAGGAGATGATTGTGGAGCTTGGTGGCTCATGTAGAGGTGCCTATATATGGACCTCACCCTTCTTCATTCTATAAGCATTCTCTTGTTTTGTGTTCAGCTCCATGCTTTCCTTTCACTTCTCCAACAGAAGGGGAGCGGGAGGGTGAGGGAGGAGGGAGAGGGGGCTAGTGAGGAGAGAGGAAGAGGAGTAGCAGCAAGGGGAGGGAGAGGGGGGGCAGTGTTGTACTCAAAGTTTATGGCGACCCACCAAGAGTCACACCTGGGTCACGTCATGGTCACCTCAGCAACATGCCAAGTTGTTAGACCTCGGTCATACCTAGTCGCAGCGTGTTCACATATGTTCACATCTTGGACACATGGAACAGACTTGGACATGACTTGACATGGAACAGCAGACTTGGACATGACTTGACATGGACATGACTTGGACATGACTTGACCTGGACATGACTTGGGTATGACAGAAGCAATACATGACCGAAGAGTGCCAAACCTCAACCACGACTCACCATGGTCAAAGTCAATCAGAGGGAAGTACTGGCGTAATGGTACACGGGATACACCTGTTGGTGCACATGGGAAGCAGTCCAACAATTAAGAGGCATAGGTGGTGCACCAACCCTCTCAACCAACTAGTGTCAGGAGCGCATGGAATAGACAGGAGAACACATGGAGCACGGGATTCACTGACCCAGGACAGGCTGGAGTGTTGCGGAAGCCATCAAGGACAAAGCGGCCCACAAACGGTGGAATGGCTAAGGATGGCTAAGGGTGCAAGAAGACATCCAATAGGAAGAAGGTGTGGAGATTGGTAGCGGGGGGTGGAGCAGAGGAGGAGAAGGTGAAGAGGGGGAAAGGGAAAAGGGGGAGGGGGACTTTTCTGGAAGGGCGAGAGGCGGGAGTGAAGGAGTGAGAGGCTAGAGTCAAGAGCTCGCCTCGTGTGTATCTTCTAGGGGTGTAACCGTCCCCATTAGGTATTTGCAATGGGACCCTCGAGAGTGGGAGTGGATTGACACAGGGCATTGAGACAAGAGCATCCCCTTCTTTTGTTACACGGTCAGTAATGCCAGGAGATTTCAGCTCAGTAGTAGAGGTTGGAGACCTTCCAGAGTTCCTCATTGGGAGACATTTGATATCACTGCGGATCTGCAGAGGTGCTTCTAGGAGACTCTGGGAATCCCACAGGAATAGAAAGATCACTGAGCTTCCTCCTGATACTCTCCAACACGTTAGCAAACTGCTACGTGGAAGAAATATCCAAGCCGACCTGGCAGCCCAAATACCTGACAGGCACACCCCTTTGAACCCAAGTGAATCCTATGTCAAGCCCCCAAACTGGAGTGTCCTCATCACTAATCCAAAAGCCATTGGATTTATGCCAATTTATCTGCGCCCCCGCCGCCAAGCAAAATAAATCCAATGCTGTCCTAAAAGAAGTGAGCATCTGTGGAGTGGCATCCAAGTAAATTGTTGTGTCATCTGCCAACTCACTATCAAGTAACTCCTCTTCCCTTCTAATGTATGTCTCAGCCCAAAGATGTCAGCTTGGATCTAACATAGATACTCATAGCTTCGGCCACGAACAAAAAAAGGAAAGAAGCAAGGGGGCATCCCTGACGGACTGATCTGGAAATCTGAAATCTCTCACCCCTTACCCCACCAATTAGTACCTAGCTGTGGGCTGATCTGTACAATGAGGAAACACCTCTGATCCAAGCATCAGTATAGCCAAAACGTAGAAGGGTGCCCTCCAAAAAACCCCAATCTACTCTGTCATAAGCTTTCTCAAAATCCAAAAGTAGAATGGCTAGATTCTAGCCGCTCTCTGCATGGGCCACTCTGAGGCTTCCCAGAAAGAGAAAATGTCATAAAAAATGCTTCTGCCATGCACAAATCCCGTCTGAGTGTCATGAATAAGATCTGAGTAAGCGACCCGGGCATCTCACCAGAGTCCCAAATACCCTGCAGGGCTGAAGTAATGTAGTCTCCAATCATATCCCAAAATGCAATGAAAAAAGAGGGGGTAAGGCCATCCAAACCTGGGCACTTGCCCTTGTGAAGGGCTGAAAGTGCAGTCCTGAACTTTGCCTTGGTGAAAGGTGCATCAAGCAAACCATGCATATCCGGTTTCACCAACAAAGGGATGCTCTGCCAAATAACCTATCTAGCATCCTCTCTATCTCGTGTCTTAGGATCAGCAGTAAGAAGGGCGGCACTCTCTCTACTATGTCTAGGGCCAAGAGTAGAGAAAAAGTGTTTATTGACTCTGCCACCCATCTGAATCCAGAAGGACTCCCGTGCATGAAAGGCATACTCTGCTCTCTGATCAAGCAATACCTGTTGATGAGCCCCTGCTGAAGCAAGGCGCTCCTGAATCCAAGCATCTGAAGGCCCTTTCTGCTCTTCCCCCTGCAAAGCTGCCAACTGCTGGTGAATACCAATCTCACGTCTGAGAATATCTCGTCTCCTAGTACGAGCAACTGAGAGGTAGAAGTCGCTAATACCAGAAAGGGCAGCAACTACCTGTGATGGCAGCGGCTGCCCACCTTGAACATGAGAAACCCATATCTGCAGGGCTGCCTCTGTAAGGTCCTCCTTTGTGTACAAGGCATCTGGAATCCTGATGCTGGCAGATCGGCCTCTCAAGTGAGGCTCTGAGATAGCCAGCACAACAGGAAAGTGGTCTGAAGTGGAATCCCAACAGCAATGCATACCGATCCACCTCTGTCAAGTGCCCAATCATCTACATAGAATCTGTCAATGCATGCATGAATAGGCATCTGCTACCTCCTGTTCGACCAAGAGAACAGGAGGGACTATGGCTGAATAAGAAAGGCATCGTCCAACCAAGTATCTCTGCCACAGTAGTGAAAAAGGAACGCATCCCAAGCTGCTCTCTCCAAAGAGTGAAGTCCTCCTTCTCTACCCCCTTTTTTGTCTGACGGTAACTCAACCATGTTAAAGTCACCTCCAATCATCCATGAATCCACAATGGGGGCCCAGGAGAGCAGATCCTTCCACATAAAGACACGTTCCTCTCTAATGTTGGAGGCATACAGGTTAAGGAAACCAACCTTACATCCTCCAATCAAGAGAATAATCCACTGAGCTCTAGAGGGAATAATGACTCCATGTCCAACAACCAAGGGGAGAACCGACTGCGAAACTGAAATAGAGACAATGACCCTAACTCGAGGCACCCCGTCCGCTCTGACTGCCTCTGCCGAGGAAGAAGGCATGCCAGGAAGGGGGGGGAATCTCAGTGACCACTCCAAAAGTGGCTCCGATAGTAGCAAGAAGTCGATGGTAAACCTGAGGAAGACCAGGAAACCTGATGAACAGTGATGTGACCTGGCCGTCCTCCTCAACCGGATCCAAGCCCAAGGTGTAGGGCAAAAGAAAATCCTCCTCGAACCCAAAGCCAGGGGATTAGCTTTGAGAACAAGGGTTGTGGACTCCTGGGAGTCGAAAATCACTTGGAAGAATCCACATCCCAGAAGTCGAATATCCCTGAGGTGTGGGGCGAGATCTCCTGGTAACGCCGCCAGCATCCAGTCTCTAGCCTATGATCTGGAAGGATGTGACCCAAAGATGCGGGCGAAAAGTGATGTGGAGCCCTCTAATTCCACATCTTTCTTGAGCTACTACAACTCGTCTTTTGAAAAAATGACGGTTCTCGCGGCCGGTGGAAGTGGACGGAGATTGGCTAAATGGGGATCCATCGCCAATTGAAGTGAAAGGCCGATTCCAACATCGTTAAAGCTCCGTCCGTGAAACTATTGCCCAGGACGCCCTGAAACGGGCGTAGGAAGGAGGAGAAAAGGAGAGGGTAGGAGAGAGGGGGAGGGGCGGAGAGGAGAAGCAGAGGGGAGCTGAGATAGGATAGAAGGGAGAGGGCTGACGGGGAAGGAGAGGGTAGGCGACGGAGAGGAAAAGAGGGGGGCGTTAGGAGGGAGGGAAGGGGCGGGTTAGGAGGGAGGAAGGGGGCTGAAGGCGGGGAGGGAGAAGGTGGGCGGGGGAGAGGAAGGGAGGGGGTGGGAGGGTTCGAGGAAGGGTGGGGGAAGGGGCGGGGCAGGGAGGGGGCGGGGAGGGAGGAGGGGGGCAAAGAGGGGGCGGGGGAAGGGGGGGGGGAAGGGGGAGGAGAAGGGGCCGGGGGGGGCAGCAGGGGGGGGAGAGGGAGGGCGGGGGAGGCGGAAGGGGAGGGAAGGGGTGGGGGAGGAGGAGGGGGTGGGGGGGCAGTGGGAGAGGGAGGGTGGGGGAGAAAGGGGACAGGGGAGGGAGGGCGCGGGGGGGCAGCAGGTGGGGGAGGGAGGGCAGCGTGTGGGGAGAGGGAGGGCGAGGAGGGAGAGGGAGGGGGCGGGAGGGCTGGCAGGGGGGGAGAGGGAGAGCGGGGAGGAGGAAGGGAGGGAGGAGGGAGAGGGGGCTGGCGAAGGGGAGGGAGAGGAGGAGAAGCAAGGGGAGGGAGAGGGCACCGAGGGTGAGGGGGAGGGAGAGAGAGGGAGAGGGGGCTGGCTGAGAGGAAGAGGGGGGGGGGGGGGCAGCAGCTCACGGGGAGAGGAGCAGCTCTGTTTTTCGGTTCATAGACACGATACGGGACAACTTGTCCCAAGCATCCTTAGAAGAAGTACAAGACTTAATAGTCTTCATGATGTGCCTCTTCGCTGACAAGGAAATCAAAGAAAGTCCTTGAGCATTGCAACGGCTAAACGTCTTTTGCTCCTCAGAAAGAGGATGAGATGAGCTAGCAATAGAACCTTGACTGTGAGGAGTACCAGGAGCAATCACAGGCCTAATTTCATCTCCACTAACAATATCCCAAAGGCCTTTTCCAACCAAAATATTCCTCAGCATAAAAGACCACAAGGCATAGTTTGATCCATCCAACTTATCTGCTTCAGTCAGGGTGCCAAATTTTTCAGAAAGAGACATGATTGCACTTCACAAGTAACCTGAAAATAAAATGCAAATATAGATAGCAAATCTGCCCCAAAGGTGTTGTCACAAAGCACAATTCCCTTCCGGAATCACAAGGCAAAATGGGCAATAGTATTTGCTCTATAATTATTCTCAACTTTCAGCCCAACAAAGGCTTGATAAGCATCAACCAAAGGTATAAAATCTGAAGCAAATGTTAGCTTAAAAGGCATCCAATGATAGCATTCACTGTTAGCCAACCTTTGGCTCAATATGCATCCAATAACTTGCCCCCAATTCTGATTTTTGTCTGCTGCGTGTAAAATATCACAAGAAAAGTGATATCCCAGTCCAAAAAAGCTTCAAGATGACTCCAGAAAGAAGTCGACCAGATTTTGGGAGCTGAAACAGTCCAAAATCAGCAACAAAACTACCAGGAATAAGGTTGCCCAGCCCAGATGGTGCTCCTGGAGAAATGCGAACTGAAAATAGGCTGGAAACTGATGAAAAACAGCAAGGAAATGCCAGATCTGAAGTTGTCCAAGCACAGGATGCTCCAAGAAGCAGTTCGAGCTGATGTAGGGGCTGGAAACTGACAAAATCAGCAGCAAAAGTGCCCATAATGAGGTCGCCCAGCCCAAATGGAGCTCCTGAAGATAGGCGACTGGAAAAAAGTGCTGGAAACTGATGAAAAACAGCAAGGAAATGCCAGATCTGAAGTTGTCCAGGCACAGGATGCTCCAAGAAGCAGTTCGAGCTGATGTAGGGGCTGGAAACTGACAAAATCAGCAGCAAAAGTGCCCAGAATGAGGTCGCCCAGCCCAGATGGAGCTCCTGAAGATAGGCGACTGGAAAAAAGTGCTGTAAATCAGCAAATGGAGCTGATTTTGAGAATGTCTGGCTGTGAAAGATCCCGAAAACAGCAAGTCTGTAGTCGCCTAGGTCCAGTAGTGACCCTGGTGAAGGCGCCCAGCTACAGGAGACCTCCAGAAAGCTGCTACAGGCAAAAACGAGCTGGCTGGACTGATTTCTTCACAACAGAAGTGACTCTTCGCCAGAGAACTGAAACCGAGGAGTGGTAGAAGCACGGGAAGCTATGCGGGAGCCAAGCTCTGATACCAATTGTTGGAACTGTGGGGAGACACAAAGTGGATAAAGAACACGAGAGTGTAGTCCACACACAAAGCTCCACTGAATAGTTCAACAATAGAAGTACAAGACTTGGGATGTATATGAAACCCAAGTATAAAGTGAAAACCCTAGACTAGAATAACTTAGACCAAGTCTAGCCTACAATACCATACCATTGTATGTTGTATCAAATAGGACGTTTAATAACTATTGGTGTAGGAGCAAGAGGTGAGTGTAACACAAATGTTGGAGAGCAATGAACTTAATTGTACTTAGTTAAAATGAAAGTACATGCACTGGTATGTATACCTAGACACTACTACATAGAAAACCTACATATCCATGTCATCATAAAATGTCCTACAAATCCCCCTCAATAACACGGGTGAAGTACTCTGGAAACATCTCGGAAGTACATAGTGTACCTAAAGTTCCATGGTTGCACAAATTTGTCCCAACGAGATATAGCGACCTATGGGGAGTACACAGAAGAAAAAACAATGTCATGTGGCTACCCCCTTGACATTGTTTGACATCCCTCATGCCTAAGACATCTTTGAAGCATATGAATGCCTCTGCAAAGAGATATTTCGTGAAGATGTTCGCCACATTATCCTTCGTGGGACAATCAACAAGGTGAACGAAACTATCATCAATCTAACCCCAAATAAAGTCATAGTGATTTTCAATGTGCTTCATGCAAGCATGGAACGTTGGGTTGTGTGCTATGGTGATGCATGAATTGCTTCCTTAACCACATACATTCAGCTGTGACTAGTGTTGTCGCCTTGTATTTCACTTCACTAGATGAAAGAGAAACTATGGGCTACTTCTTAGTGAGCCATGATATGCAATATGTTTCCAAGAGGAAATTGTACCAGATGTAGATCTGTGGTCGTCAATGTCCCCTACCCAATCAGAATCTGTAAACCCATGAAGTTCCGCAGGATCCCTCTAGCATAATTCAACCAAAAGATGAAGTGCCACACACATATCCGAGAACTCTCTTAGCTGCATTCCAATGTGTAACAGTGGGACAATGCATGAACTGAGAAAGTAACCCGGTGGAAAATGCAATGTCTAAACTCGTAGTAGAGAATAAATAAATTAGAAATCCCACCAGTTGCCTGTAAAGAGAGTGCCATTGACCTTTTTTGCATCATCATTTTTGCTAAGTTTGAGCCCTTTCTCCATAGGAGTGGCCACCCCTTTTCTGTCCTTTATTTTGAATTCCTGCAATATAGTCGAGGCATATTTGGATTGAGGAATGAAAATATCTACTTGATGTTGCCAAAACTCCAATCCCAAACAATGATGTAGCAGACCAAGATCATTCATCTCAAAGTGAGTGAAAAGCATTTGTTTCACCGCTGAAATTTTCTGCTAGAGTATAATGATCCATAAAAGTGCATCTCATTCTTCATCATATAGGGGAACAAAGGTTACCTTCTTCTGATGATAACCTTTAGCTCATCTGCCAAGTTCCCAAAAGAGATTGTCCAACATTTCCTTGTAAAGAAACGTCTTGAAACAACTCATTTTACTGAAAATGTAAAGAGTTTCACATATATAGGTTGAAGCTTTCATTTCACATTATGTTATTCCCCTTATATTTTTGATGGCAGTCATTTTCAAATCGGTTAGGGAATTTATTCACCATGTGGTAGTGGATCTCCCATTGCTTTCGCAAAGTCATTCAATGTTTATCTAGTTTCCTCAAAGCCTTGTTGCTTATGTTTATTTGGCTACTGTTGAATGTAGGTATGCAAAGCTGGCTGTAAAGCTGGAAAGAGGGCTGCTTCCAAACAAAGTAGTCTCAAGGTTAAGAAAGATGGTGGATGAATTTAAATCCACTCTTCCTGTTATTCAAAACTTGAGAAATAAAGCCTTGAAAGAAAGACATTGGAAGAAGATAGAAGTTGAAATAGGTCAAAAGGTAGGTTTCAATGAGTTTTCAAGATGATTTTATTGGGTTTTGAAAATTGCATTTAAGCATGTATGAAGGGATAAGACAATCTTAAATAAAATTTTGAGGACTAAAATTTTAGTTATGTTACAAGCTTGAAAGAATTTTTGTTCAAAGTGTTGTCTTTTCAATTCAATTTTTCAAAAAAACAAAAAATCAAAAAACTTTGAGCAAAATTCAAAGAGAATCAGATTGACGATCTATAGATAATCTCTTATTATTTAAAGAGTGATTGGGCCCCCATCGTCTAGAGGCCTAGGATACCTCTCTTTCAAGGAGGCGACAGGGATTCAAATTCCCCTGGGGGTACTTATACTCATCTTGTAGAAGCACTACGGACATTATGGCTTCTCTTGCCCTCGCACCTTCTTAGGGTGGCGGGAGGGGCCTGGATTAGAAACATCAATCAACTCCTTTCATTTACACTTCCGGGACCAATTACATTTCCAAGTACTTCCAAGCCCGGTCTAAATCTATGGGTCGATGACCGAGTAAGCAAATTTAATTCTCAAAAAAATGCCAGGACATAAGAGTTTATCATAATTGACTTGAACATTATCATTCAGAAATAGATTTTAGTATCTTATGAGTAGGATTGGATTGATCTCTATCTTCCGCCTCATGGGTAGGCTATGCCAAGTTAAGGATTGAGATTCATCTCTTCAACTCTAATGTAATTGTTTTTGGCTTTTTGAGGGGGATTGGGATGGAGATAACTCTCCCAACTCTAATGTAATGATTGTAATTTGGTACTTTGCTGTTTTGAATAGAATACGTTACTCTTTTTGGTTGAAGTAGCTTTTACTACAAAAAGCATCAGTAGAAAATCGGAATGGCACCTAGGCTTGGCGAATTTGTTTCACTTCTGGGCTTGCTCAATATGAAATCCAGAACTAGATAACTAGGAAAGGTTAAGAAGTCCACACCAGCAAGATTTGCAAGAAAAATTTCTTGCATCTTGGGTCTTGTAACAGAGGAAGTATTTTGCAAAGGTTAAGTGGTGCTGCTGATGAGATTGTGAGAGTGAATTGATCATTTAATGCACTTATCTTCTATCCACTCTATGTTGGCACAGAATATCAATACTCTGCAGATAAAGGAAGTACAATCTACATGATCTAGTCACACTTAATTAATCACTAAGTGATACAAGTGCTTCCTTGACTAGTGAAGTGGTTACTCTATATACAATCACTAGGTAGCAAAGGGTATTGTTTATTAACTCAGCATACATCTATCTTATGGTGCATGTATATTTTGCAAGTTCAAGAGAGAAGTCTACACGGTACTTACAGGTCAAATCTTATTAGATTGCAGAGCACGAGCACCAGTAGTTGTGCAAGTACACAATGAAGTATTGATAGCACCCGACTAACAATAATAGCAGAGGTAGCATAGTCTAGAATTCAAGAAACTCTTCTGCAGGAGTTTCATTGCAGGTTTCATAGACTTCTTTTGGTGGGATCAATGACCTGCATGATACCAATTACACTCGAAGCAGCAGCAGGTAATTGAGTTACCAAAACTTTTCTGCATCTATGCTGGTGTAAACTTGCCCTTGCAGGAGATACTTGACCACATTGCCAACCCTTTTGGAGCCTACTTCTAGGGCTAACACATCAATTTCCATTGAATCACTCCTCCTTGTCATCAAAGAGATGAGAGAAACTTCTATGCAAACGGTAGAGTGTTGGACGATGTAAAAGGGGTGTGCAGTGATGGCGATATGCTTGTAGAAAAGGGGGATAGGGACAGATTTGGAGAGAGGGGATACAGGAGCAGAAGGGAGAGAGAGATAGGGGAAGAAGGGAGGAGAGGGGGTAGGAGAGAGAGAATGAGGTAGGAAAGAGAGGGAGAGATTGAGAGGGAGTAGGGAAGAGAGAGAGAGAGAGTGAGTAAGCGTAGGCAGGTGAGGAAGGGAGAATAGATAGGATTAGATGTCACATCAAAAAGTACATAGTAGGGGGTGGATGGGGACTTATGTAGTCCCTCCACATTTTCCACCTAAAGGACCTCTAACTTGGCCCTCCTTTTTCCCCTTCATTACAGCCATCCCTTCCCATAGAATTTTTCCCTCAAAATTTCACAGCATGGTTGTCCAAAAGTACAGCAAACAACAACTACTAATCAATCCGGTAGGAGATAGGGGTGGTCCTGGACAATGCTTTCTGGCTGCCATGAATTTTCAACCTCAGGGAGTCCCCGTCACTTGATAAGATACTCTACGTAGGCCTTGTTAGGCCTTGTTCCAGAGTACATGGTCTCTGAAACCCACGATGCACTCCAAAACAAAGAGGATGTGGCCCTCTTCATCCATAGGTGGAAACTCTAGAAGAACTATGGACATGCTGTCCAACATGCGGTTTCAGCAAAGACACATGGAAAACATCATGGATCTTGGAGGTACTGGGTAGCTCCAACTGATAGGCTACCTCTCCAACCTTGTAGATGATCCTGTAAGGACCGTAATACCTATGAGCAAGCTTTGTGTTGGTATTACCTTTCAATGAGGCATAACGGTTCTTATGGAGATGCAAATGCACATAATCTCCCTCTTTGAAAGACAAATATCTCCTGCGTTCATCCGCATTTCTTCTGCTTGGCTTGGGCATCGTGCATATTCGTTTTTGCCAACTGCAGAAGGGCATCCATCCTCTCCAAGCCATTCCGTGCTTGCTGATTTTTCGCAGCCATGTCACCAATTGAAGAAGGCATCCGGACCTTGCATCTGTACATTGCCTCAAACGGGCTCATGCCAATGGAGAGATGCTTGGTACTATTGTAGCAAAATTCAGCCAGTGACAACCATTTATTCCAAGACTTCTGAGTATCATGACAAAAATGCCTCAAATATTTCTCCACCCATTTCTCCACCCTTTCCGACTGTCCATCATGAAGAGACATGGTAGCTAGCTAGGAACGGAATGGAAATATGGAAAGCATAATGAAAGGCAAAATGGAAAGGAAGAAAAGTACAAGTGCAAGGCAATAACCAAAATACTCACAATGTATTGATAGCTTGATGTTGACTGATATATTAGACAATAGACAAGTACAACAATATATAGTGTGCCACTAGACTCCAGAAAGTCACAATGTATATGGGATAACTCGCAATATAACACGTGGCATGTCTAGGACTCACTAGACTATAAAACACACCT
Source organism: Dipteris shenzhenensis (assembly GCF_047967505.1). NCBI lineage: Eukaryota > Viridiplantae > Streptophyta > Polypodiopsida > Gleicheniales > Dipteridaceae > Dipteris > Dipteris shenzhenensis. Next base: position 40,419,775 of record NC_141604.1, read on the forward strand.
AGAACACTCATTTTAGACTCACTTTGGCTTCATATTCCAACACATCAGTCTCAGGATGGTAAGCAATTCTAGCTAGGGGTGAGTAAAGTACCCACTGCTGTAAATATCTCTTGCCAAAAGTGACCCATAAACTTTGCATCTCTACCACTTACAATTTCCTGAGGGAAACCATGATGCTTAAAGACATGTTCAATGAATTGCCATGCAACCTGCGATGCTGAATACCAGGTCTTAGTGGGTATGAAATGGGCCTGTTTTGTCATTCTATCCACCACAACAAAGATGTTGTCCCATCCCCTCTCTGTAGAAGGCAATCCTGTGATGAAATCCATTGCTATGTGCATCTATTTGCCCTGTGGAATGGGTAATGGCTGCAAGAGGCCGGCGGGTAACTTGCTGTCCACTTTATTTTGTTGGCAAGGCAAGCATTCAGCCACGTATTTAACCACATCTCTCCACATGCCCTCCCAGGTAAAGCTCTGCTTTATTCTTTCATATGTTTTAGTGATACCTGAATGTCCAGCCATGGGAGAGGAGTGCATTTCTTGCAAAACCAGCTGGCGGTATTTTGAGTCTGGCACTAAATAAATCCTGTCTTGGCACCACAACAGCCCATTATGGAATTTGAAATCCATATGACCCTAACTAGAGGGCTTCTATAAATCTGAAAATATGAGAGCTGCCTTAGAATTCTGCATATACTCTTCCTGAATGCCATGAATACTCCTGCTATATGGTAGAGATAGCAGACAAATTGCAACCCCACATACTATACAAGGCATCTGTAACCACATTTTCCTTCCCTTTTCTGTACTCAATGTCAAAATCATAGGATTGGACGGCAGCCAACCACCTCTTCTGCCTGTATGACAAATTTGGATGGGTGAGAAAGAATCTAAGTGTCCTATGATCTATTTTCACCTTAGTTTTACTTTTGTCCAGATAGTGGTGCCATTTCTTGAAAGCATGCAAGATAGCTAGCATCTCTTGATCATAAACATGGAAATTGAGTTCATTGGCATCAAACTTCCTGCTTTCAAAGGCTATTACCCCGTGTTCCTGCCTCAGAACAAGCTCCAATCCTTTGCCACTGGCAAGAGTACTTATGAGCTCACCGATTCAGTTTCAGAGCAAAGTCATCCATTTGTGGCCTTGGCGGAAGCACTTCAGTTCTACTTCCCCTGGACCGCGTCAGGTCTCCTTTTGGATTCTTTTCCCTGGACTTCCTGATGAGGTCAGCTCTTGTCGCAGAGCTGTGGAGCATATGGCTAGTGTGGCAGGTACAGTCATCCCTTCAGGTGCTAGACCTTCTTATGCTCAGTCACTTTCTGGTACAGGTGTTACGAGGGTTAGACTCATTTCAGATTTCCCCCCTCCTCGACCTTTCCCTACTTTGATCTCGTACTCTATTGGAGATGGGGTCCAGATGCAGCAGAGGGTTTTGTACGAGGGTCTTCCTAATCACTCTCTTTTCTGTCAGAAGAGAGGTCACTTTATTAGGGATTGCCCTAGTCGTCGGCATCGATCAGAGACTCCGAATACATCTCATCCTCCGAGTGACCCAAAACCTACAGCTCAGCCTCCAGGGGTCTCTGAGCCTGCTTCGACTCATCCAGCAGAGCGAGGAGAGATTCCTCTGGGGGGGTCTCCTGTGAACTCAGAGGACTTGGAGATGCCTCCAGCGGAACAGATTTCACGGAGAGCTCGGAGGAGACGAAGACAGAGGGAGAGTCAGCAGTACGAGCAGCCTCCAGGGGTCTCTGAGCCTGCTTCGACTCTTTCAGCAGAGCGAGAGGAGACCTTTTTTGGGGAGCCTCCAGTGAACTCAGAGGACTTGGAGGTGCCTCCAACGAAACAGCTTTCACGGAGAGCTCGGAGGAGACGGAGACAGAGGGAGAGTCAGTAGTACGAGCAGCCCCAAGTACGAGCTCACAGTTGGCAGAGAGTTGAGACACAGGTGCAGGAGACCCCGGAAAGGGGAGATGCATAGCACCTTCCGCAGACAGGTCTTGACACTGTATAGGAGATAGTAGCTCAGGGAGTTGAGATTTACGTGCAGGAGACCCCAGAAAGGGGAGATGCAGAGGACCATCCGCAGGCAGGGCCTTACACTGTGCAGGAGACAGTAGTTCAGGATTTGATGACTCTTGACACTTCTACCCCGGAGGTTCATATTTTGGTTTCTGAGACAGTTATCCAGCAGGAGACTGCTCAGGCTACGGACACGGTGATAGATGCCTCTTCACAGCAGTCCAGTGAGAGAGAGGTATTTCACGACACACGTTAGAGTCAGAGTCCACCCCAGGATCTCATGCGCCTGTATGAGGTTCCCTTGAGACGTCTTTCTCTTCTCTGTCGCGCAGTACCTTCCTTTGTTGCTATGCGAAGTGTCCTCTCAGACACCCCTCCCAGTACAGCCTCGTCCTCGCAGCATTTCACTTCTGGTTTATCTAGATTTTTTGCGAGTGCGGTCACAGATTTTACCCAGACAGGCGTGAGGGTTGGGAGATCCTAGCAGAGGAGATTGAGCGAAATTTTCAGTCACCCATGCGTACAGGCACCTCATCGCAAATTCTTCCTCTCCCTCTTGCTTATTCCAGGTATAGAGTTAGGACGGCTCAACCCCCTTTTTCAGCTCTTCTGACTCCTAGACCTGACCCCAGGTTGGTTGACAGAGATCTGCCCGTGG